>NC_050579.1:1700000-2040000 GCF_011100635.1 Trichosurus vulpecula
GGTGAGTGGTGTTCCTGTTCCCATTTTATAGCCGCGGTCCATGGCAGACAGAGGTTAAGTGTCTTGCCAATAAAGGTCTGAGGCTAGATATGAACTCAAGTTTTTCTGACGGGAGGCCCAGTGCTTCATCCACTGGGTACAATGGCTCCAAAGTTACAAGCTTGGGGGACTGAAGGATGATGTTTGGTGGGGGTGTGGGACGGGACACAATGAATTCCATATTAGACATCCTCACCTCTCTGGGCCTCGGTTTCCTCATCCGTAAATGATGGGATTGGACTCTGAAGTCCCTTCCAAGCCTAGATGTACGATCCCACGTCTAGCCCAACCACTGACTCTGGCTTGGCAGATGCCATTTTCCTGGATGCTGTGACTTCAGGGAAGGATACAGCCAATACCAGATCCCAAGTCACCTGTCAGAGGTGTAGAGAGTCAGGGTGGTGACACTGGTGGTGGCGATGATGTTCTAGGATCATAGACTGAGAGTGGGAAGGGAACATAAATGTCACCGAGTCCAACCCCCTCATGGAAATGTGCAAACTGTCCAGAAAGCAATAATAGGGAATGAAAAGCATCCTTCTCTTGGGAACAAAATGCCAATTCAATTCATTTCGATTCAGTTTAATACACATTTGTTAAGCCCCTACTATATGCAAGGCTCCTAAGCAATGGAGAGGTAGAGACAAAATGGGAAAAAACAACCATTTTTTACCCTCAAAGAGCCTATATTCTCCTTGGCAAACACGTCTTGTATGTTCACATTCAGTCGTTTTTCAGTTGTTTCAGACTTTCATGATCTCATATGTGTGGTTTGCCATTTCCTTCTCTGGCTCATTTTACAGATGAGGAAACTGAGGCAAATAGCGTTAAGTGATTTGCCCAGAAGCAAGGGTCACCCAGTTAGTAAGAGTCTGAGGCTGGATTTGAATCTTTCTGACTCTGGGAAGTGCACCTGATGCACTATGGCGCCACCTGGCTGCGCCTCATCTTGGAGGCAAATAGTTATTACTGTAGAAAGAGAATTAGGATTGGAGTCAGGAAGATGTGGGTTCAAATCTGGTCTCAGATACTCACTAGGGGCAGCTAGGTGGCACAGTGGACAGAGCAGGGAGGATCTGAATTCAAATCTGGTCTCAGACACTTACTAGCCCTGGGACCCTGGCTAAGTCACTTAAACTCTGTTTGCCTCAGTCTCCCCCTCTGTAAAATGGAGATTAATAATAGCACCCACCTCCCAGGGTTGTTATGAGGATTCAACGAGATAATATACAAGGCCAGGGCTCCTTCCCTGTCCCTCCCCTCCCCCCGTCAGTGAGATAAAGCTCAAATAGAAACAGATTCCCACTGGGCTGCAGATTGATTTAGAAAATCACAAATTAACATCATCTGTGTTGAATTGTATTTTTTTTTTTGTTAAACAGTTCCCAATTATCTTTTAATGTAATTTCTGTGCACTCCAGAGTTGCAAGGACTGCTTGCAGCCTGAGTTTGCCTACATCATTTTTTCAGAGGGTTTAGAGATGGAAAGGACATCATCCAGACAAAGCTCTAATTTACAGAGAAAGAAGCAGGCCCAGAGAGGGGAGCTGAACAGGTATCTTAATTCCTTGGGGGCTGCATGAAAGGCAGCAAGGTGATGTGGGTAGAGAGGCTTGAGATCTAGGCCTGGGGTCAGAAAGACCTGGTTTTAGACCTTGACGCATTCTGGCACACAGAGGTTCCTGATTCTCTGCTAGTTGTGACTCTGCAAGACCAAGTTATACTCTAGACAGGTTACTTATATTGGGGCAGCTAGATGGCGCCAGAGTAGATAAAAGGCTGAGCTTAATGTCAGAAAGACCAGAGTTCAAAACCCACCTCAGACCCTTATTAAGTTGGATAACACAGGGAAGTGACTTCACTTCTGTCTGCCTCAATTTCCCTATCTCTAAAGTGGGGATAACAAGGGTATCTCCTTCACAGGGTTGTTGTTACAATCCAATGATATAATATATGTAAAGCACTTTGCAAACTTTAAAGTTTCCCAAAAGTCTTATGACAGTTTTAAGCCATTCAAGCTTAATAATTAAAGGTAGCTATTATAATTATTTACTTTGATGGGGGGAGGGGAGTTCCCTCAACCAGTGAAATTACAGATAGTGACCAAAAAGAGAGGAAAAAAAAGGCAGGAGAGATAGATAGCCTTCTGTAGACCTGCCAGGGAATCAGCCCTTCATTCATAGCATTTTTTCCTATGGAAAAATTGTGTCTGAGCTCCAAATGAACACAAAGAGTCAGTGTGGTGTATGGAGAGTGGGTTGGAGTCAATGGAGGAGGCCTAGGGCTGAATTGAAGATGTATTCCTCAGTGGGGTAGAATCAGGACTGAACTGGGAGTCAGTAGGCTCTGGGTTCAAGTCCTGATCCTGCCCCACCCTGCTACTGATAAGCTGAGAGACCTGGGATGAGTCCCTTTACCTGAGTGTGTTTCCTCCTCTGTAAAATGAAGACAAACATCTTGGCCTGCCTACCTATGGGGAAGAAATTCTGGAAGCCTGAAGGCCTCCAAAGTGGGGGTTGTTTTTGTTGTTGTTTGGCCTTCATTCTCGAAGAGGTCCAGTGACTATATGGGATGGTGTCTTGACCTGTGAGTGAATCAGATTTAAGTGAGGCAAAGCTGCACAAAGTTATCAGCCTCAGTCTCTCCTCCAGAGAGATAGGAGTCCTTCTGCAAGACAAAAGTCAAGATGACTGGTGATGGGCCATTAGAGCCGTTAGTACATGAATTTTGGGAGGATGGGAAGAGGTCCCCATGGCACCAGCCAGGTAGAGTCCCACCACAAGGGGCCAGCCAAGAGCCAGGGCACAAGGCAGCTCATGTCTAGCCTGGGAACCAGATCCAAGGAAGAAAGACTGTCCTGGGGCAGAGGAAGGGGGTCAGAGTCACAAAACTGGAAGAGACCTTCGAAGTCATCTCTATAACGGCTTGGCTTCCATTTGTAGAGAAAGGTAGTGGAGGCATTTCAGGGAAGGCTGAGTGGTGCCTCCAGGACCAAATATGAAGCTCTCAAAGCCCTTCCTGGCCAGCCCCTTCCCACATTTCCAGCCTTCTTACACCCTCCTCCCCACCCCACCACCCGGCTCTTCCATCCGGTGACTTCTGCCTGTTCCACAAGCAGAACACCGGTTCTTGGCTCTGGCCATTCTCTCTGTCCATTCCTCTGTTGCAACAATTCGGCTAGCAGCTGTTGCGGGTGTGAAAGACCAACACAAGCCCAACAACAGGAACGCTGCCAGCACAGGTTCTTTTGATCTGCTTTACTAAGGAAAGTAATGTTAAGGGGTTAACAATCTTACTTTAATCCAACATATACATATAAACTCAGTTCATGAAGAAAAGCCAGCACCCTGAACTACAGAGCAAATACAAACAAGTTACAAACATATACAACATAAACAGACCAGATCATAATTCATAATTACCAAGAAACCATCAACATCTAGGTTGACGAGTCCAGAGGCTCTTAGAGCAGCTGCCCAGAGTCCCACGCCAACACTCCTCCAGGAGTGAGAACCTCAAAGGAGAACACCAACCTCTGGCTTTATATATCTTGTTCAGGGTCAAAGGTGAGTCACACATGCGACTCACCCACGTGACCTAAAAGCATCACAAAAATGAGACAAACCCACGCGGTCTAAACGCCTCTGATGACACAAACACGTCACTCAAACCCATGTAAACTAGGCTTTCCCTTGAGGCAAGGAGGTCACCAAGGACTCCTCATTTAATCAAGGAAACAAAGGCCAAGCTCTTCAGGGGCCCTTGATTAAGTAAGTGCTAAAAGAGAAAACGGTAAAAAAGTCCCAACTTAATTACTATTACACCCCCGTGCCTGGAATGCTCTCCCTCCTCCTCCGCTTGGTTTCCTTTAAGTCCCAGCTTCTTTCGTCGGAAGCCTTCCCCGACCCCTCTTAATTCCGGTTCCTTCCCTCTATTAATTATTTCCTACGCATTTGTTTGCCTGTTCTCTCCTGCATTAGACAGTAAGCGCCTTGAGGTCAGGGATGTCTTTTGCTACTTTTTGTATCCCTAGCACTCGGTGCAGTGCCTGACACATAGTAGCGATATAACAGTAGGAGCTCACGCTTGTATGGTGCCTACTATGTGTCAGGCACTGTGCTATGGGCTTTACTGTTATGGTCCCCTTTGACCCTCTCAACAACCCTTGGAGTTTGGAAACTCAGGCAAACAGGTGAAATGGGCTCTTAGTAAATGTGTATTGAGTGATTGAGTGTACTATGGAAAGTTTAAGTCTAGTCTTGAAATGGGAGGAGCTGACTCAGGAGACCTGAGTTCAAATCCTGCCTTCAACACTTTCCAACTGTGTGACCCTGGGCATGTATGAGCTTCTCATCTGTTGACAAGAAAGTTGGGAGGAAGGGGAAGTCCCAGTGGAACATGGACTGCAGGAAGGGCCAGGCTGGGAAGGGGTGAAAGCCTCCCAGGGGGCTGACCCACTCTCTGAGCCACTGTACCTAGTAAATGCCAGGAACTGGGACAAAGACAGAAGCCAAATAGCCCCTGCCCTTTAGGAGCCTAACATTCTTTTTTTTATGATTAAGATTTTTTATTTTTAGTTTACAACACTCGGTTCCACATAACTTTGAGTTCCAGATTTTTTTCCCCCACCTCCCTCCCCAAGACGGCATGGAATCTGCTCTATCTTCTACATATAACTTCACAATGAACTTATTTACACAATAATCAAGTTATAAAGAAGAATTATGACCAATGGAATGAATCAATAGAAAGAAGAAACAAAAACCAAAAAAAAAAACCACAAAGGCAAAAACAAAAGAGAAAAAAAGGCGAGCACAAAGTGTGCCTCAATCTGCATTCAGACTCCATAGTTCTTTCTCCGGATGTAGATACCTCTCTCCATCGTGAGTCCTTTGGAGTTGTCTTTGCACCTTGTAGAGTCTAACATTCTTATTAGGGGGAGTTAGCACCTATTAAACACTATTATACAATGTATGCACTCACGCAACACCAGAATGGATGACAAGATGTCCCAGGGAGCTGGATGTGAAGCACTGTTTGGGGCCAGCAGGATGTGCACATCATCTTCCCTGACAGAATGGAAGCTCTTGGAGGGCAGGGCTGTTTTTTTTTTTGGTCTTTGTACCCCCAGAGCTTAGCATGGTGCCTGGCACACAGTAAGCACTTAATAAATGCTTGCTGATTGACATTTTCACTACTTGCTTTTCCTAATTGGCAACAATGAAGAGACGGTAGATTCCTTTGAACTCAGCAGCCAGAAGCTCTATTTGTCACGGACTCTGAAGAATTGAAATTGGGGGCTGACCAAATGGCAATGGAAGGGCCCCTTGTGGGGTGAGTAAACTGCAACACATCGCACACAAATAATTGCACAGTATAATAAAGCATGGAGGATATTATCAAAGTCACATACAACCAGCCAGAACAGGTGGGCAACAGGGAATTGCTGGGAGCGCTTCATCGAATGGGGGTTTGCCCAATGTCAGGAGAAACCAAGGAAGGCCTCCCAGCATGTTGGGTGGACTCTCTGTCTGAACACATGGGAGGACACAGACAAGAGGCAGAGATAGGTGACCTGTCTCCTCACTTCAGTGAGCTCACAAAACCATCAGATCTATTTATGACAAAAATCAAAATCATTTCAAGTAAATTGTGGTAGGACTTTTATGCAAATTTTTAATCCAAAATTTTTATTCAAAAAATTCCCATCATTTTGAATACAAAAGACTAGTTATTCATAATTTTTTTATGTAAAATCACAAAATGACTTGAGGTCTACAAAATACACTAAAGAAGAAGCACATATATTTAATTTTAATGCCCTTCAATATTTTTCTCCCCCGCCCCTAGCTCCTGTTGGGAAGAAAAGTCAGGGAGAATTGACTTTGTTCTCCCCTGCAGCATCAACATTTGCCATCTCCACTGGGGGCTCAGAGATCCAGGGAAGTGAAGCCAGAGCCTTCAGGTTTCTGATGCCAGAAACAGGCAGCGTGAAAAGCCCTGGAGTCAAAGAAAGGAAGGCAGAAAGTCTAAGAAACAGAGAAAAGGAATTAGAATTGTTTGGGTTTGGCAAGGAGAGAAAAGGAGAATGTTTGGGATGCAAAGAGAGTCTCTAGAGGAGATGGAAGAATGTTTCTGAATTGGTAAATAGAAAACACTGACTTTAGCTTCTATGCTGTCCTTAAGGAGCCTTGGAAACTGGGTGGTTTTTCTTTTTCTTTTTCCTTTCTTTTTTTTTTTTTTTTTTTTTTTTTATTTAAGAGGCTGGTACCGTACATTGGAAAACAGAGGATTCAGGTCCTTTTTGAAGTTCATCTGGAGCCAACACTTCTGTCTGCCCTGGGGGCTGGCCTGTTAAAGCAGAAAGCAGTCCTGACGATATTAGAAGGACCAATATCAGGCACGGCCTGAGTTAGACTGCTCTTCATCATCTGACTTTTGTTTAATCTCCTAGTACAAATGCCCACAGTCTATGATTGTCCTATAAATCGTAAGTAGGCATTATTAAGGAAATGTTGAGAAGTTTCTGTTCGCTTCTGGGGGAGGAGGATGGAGGTGTGCCCTTCGGGGTAGAGATGAGAAGACCCTCTGAATTCTGCTCCCTGACAAAAGCCTGAGTAGCTTGTTGTATTTGCCTCTTCATGACCCATTTGGGGTTTTCTTGGCAGAGCTACTGGAATGGTTTTCCATTTCCTTCTCCAGCTCATTTTACAGATGAGGAAACTGAGGCAAACAGGGTAAAGTGACTTGTGCAGGGTCACAAAGCCAGGAAGTGTCAGAGGCTAGATTTGAATTCATGAATCTTCCTGATTCCAAGCTCCACTGTGCCACCTAGCTGCCCTCTAAGGCCAGTTCCCATCAGCAGTCACTGCCTCTATTAACGTGACCAGCTAAAGCTAGTCCCTTGATCCCTCCCTGCCAGCTCAGATAAACAGGGACGGAATGACAAAATCAGAGAATTACAGGAGGGGAGGATAGTCAGAGGTGATCTAGCAAGAACACATTCACCACACCCAAGCAGCAATCACACAGGCTCTTTAGGGACGTGCGACTTAGCGCTTCTAGATGTTGATTCCATCTTTGGAAAGTTCTCACTTTTAAGGACGTTTTAGACTCCAGGCCCGATCTGCCTGTTTACACTCCCCTCTGTGCCCAGCCACTTCACACCCAGAGCTGCTCCCAGTTCTGCCCCTGGGGCCAGGCTGAGCAAACTTAATCCATCTGAGCGTCATGCCAACGCTGAAGATAACAATCATGTCCCGCCAAGTTTCCTCTGCACCGGGCTGCACCAGTCCTAATATGGCACAGGCTCCAGACTCTAGAGCAGGGGTGGGGAACCTTCAGCCTCGAGGCCATCCTGGTCTCCTCCTCTAGACACTCTCCACTCTCATTCGTAAAGTGCAGCTTCCCAAACAGAAGACTGCTCCTAGACCTGACCAGCGCAGAGTACAAAAGCGCTCCCTCTCTTCCGAGTCCCGGGTGGTCTTCTTAAGGCAGCCTATGATGGCATTAGCTTGTGGGGTTGCCATAGGAAACTGCTGGCTCATAATGAACTTGCGTCTCACTGTCTCCCCACCTTCGCCTCTATTTTTGTCTGATGAACTGCTGGGTGGTGCAGTGAACGAGCAAGGAGCCTGGAGCCAGGAAGGCTCATCTTCCTGAGTTCAAATCTGGCCTCAGACACTTCCTAGCTGTGTGACCCTGGGCAAGTCACTTAACCCTGACTGCCTCAGTTTCATCTTCAAAATGAGCTGGAGAAGGAAATGACTGTCTTTGCGAAGAGAACCCCAAATGGGGTCGTGAAGAGTCAGACGCAACCAAGCAACAACAAGCCACATCTCTCTACCCTATTCCGGGAAATGGTTTCGAGTCAAAATCTTTTTGGATCCTGACTCTGTGATCCAGCATCCTGGCTCCTCAACAGAACGTTGTGCCATCTCTCCCCTCACAAGCTTGGGAAGTCCCCCCTCCTAAGCTCTGCCTCTCAGAATCCTCGTTTGCCCTCAGGGCTCCATTCAGGGCCACTTTCTCCCCAAAGCCCTCCCCTCAAGGAGCTCACGCTTCCTTCCTCCAGCTCTTCTTCTTTGTGTGTGAGATAACAATTGCAAAGGGCTGGCACAGCGCCTGGCACAGAGTAAGAGCTCTACAAATTATTATTACATAGAATGAGGGAAGTCACTCTTTCTTGGGGAACTAGCCTGATGTAGTAAGGATATCATCTCTGCCCTTTTATAGCTACATGACTTTAGGCAAGTTGCTTTGCCTCTCTGAGCCTCAGTTTACTGACCTGCAAAATGGGGACGATAATAGCTCCCAACCTTCCAGAGTGGTTGGAAGGATTCAACGGGATCCTAGTATTTACACCCGGAAGGTCCCTCATTGTACTAAGGAGGAAACTGAGGCACAGAGAAGGTAAATGACTCGCCCAAGGTCACACCAGCACCAAGGGGCAGGACTGGGATTCTAGTTTCTGCCTCCCCTGATTCTGAGGCCAACGTTCTTTAGCCCTCAATGCGCTGCTTCTCAGCTAATGTTCTGTAAACCAGGAAGGCTTCTCTAAGCAGGAACTGAATTAGATTAGGTTCCATTCCACACAGAGCACCCAGTTTGTATCAGGCACTTTGGGAAGCGCGATGTCATATGAACAGGGGCCAATTAGCTCAGGGGCAAGCCTTGCATGGAATCAAGAAGAGGACCTGGGCTTGAGTCCCCTCTCTGTGCAGAGGCATCCTGAGCATTGGATCCCTGGGAGCTGATGCGATCACCAAGGGAATTAGTATAGAGAGAGAAGAAAAAAGGGCCCAGGACGAGTCCTAGGGGGACACACGGGTTAGAGGGCATGGCCTGGATGAATAGCTAGCAAAAGAGACTGAGGAATGGTTGGAAAGGTGGGAGGAGAACCAGAAATGTCACTGAAACCTAGAGAGAAGAGAGGATTCCACAGGAGAAGGTCACTGGCAAAGGCTGCAGTGAGCTCAAGAAGGATGAGGATGGAGAAAAGCATATTGCGCTTGTTAATCACCTCCGGACAGGCCCGCAGTGAAATTAGTCAGGAGCAGATGGCAGAGGGTTTAGACAAGAGGAAAAGCAGAGAGTGGACCCGACATTTCATCTCCCGCCTCCTTGCCAATGTAGTGGCTGTACCCTATGCCAGGCATGCTCTCTCTTCTCCCCTCCAGCTCTTGGAAGCTCTGGCCTCCTACAAGAAGCCCTTTTTGATCACCCCCGTTGGTAGTATCCACCCAGTTCCTTTGCATATACTTGTTATTTACCTAGCTGTATACCTATCATTCTTATCCAGTAGAACAGAAGCTGCTTGAGGGTAGGTCTTTGTATCCCCAGAACCTAGCACACTTCCTGGTGTATATAGCAGGCACTCAATAAATGTTTATTTAATTGAACTGAAGAATCCTCACTTGTAAAATAAGGGGGTGTGGGAGATGACCACTGAGACCCCTTTCCAGGTCTCAGTCTATGATCCTATGAAGTCACTTAGCCTGCCCGAACCTTGGTTTCCTCATTTACGAAATGAGGAGGTGGGTCTGGATAACCTTGATGGTCCCTTCCGGCTCTGAACTTACAATCCTGCGGTCTTCTGACTAGATAATTTCCAAGATCCCTTCCGGCTCTGAGAATTCCCCAGGGTGTGGGTGACTGACTGCCTCCCTATGTGCAGGTGCCCACTGCATCTTGGCAACCGGTGGCAAACAGGAACTGCTGATTTGTAAAATGAAGAAAAGTCTCCTGTGTTCTCTGGGCAGTCCTTCCAGGCTGTGTGTGGGGATGCACGCACTTCCCCCAAGTGTCCTGCACATGAAAGTGGCTCCTGTGTTCACGTGGAGCGGAGACACACAGGGCTCTCTTTCTTCACCAGAAACAATGACCTTGTCTCAGCCTCACCCTCATTCTGGCCCCAGCTTTCCTACATCCCCCCTGCCGCCCAGGCATGCCTTATCCTGGCTACCTTTGAAGGAAAAGCCTCTCGGGGACAGATAACAAACTGGCTGCCCCTCTGGCTGTGTGTCTTTCACCCTGGCTGGACAGAAAATCCAGTGGAGGTTTATGGGTATGCAACAAAGAGAACCTTGGGAAAATCCCCTGCTCAAAGCCTGGAACCTTGAATGAGGATGACAAAGCCCTCTGGCCTGGTTTTCATGGGAGAAGATGGGGGGGGGGTACTTTTTTGGTCATTTGCCCTTTTGCCTGTGGCTAGTGTTTACTTTATGCACTTCTGCAGGAAAGAAATTGGGAGCTCTCCTGCCCTCACTATCGATGTCATTGTTCATATCTGCTTAGAAGGCAGGCTGGGCTCCTTGAAGAGAGGCCCTTTGTTTCCTCTGCCAAGGACAATGACCTTGGCACTAGAAATGATGGAATGACTCCTGGTCTGTATCCCAAAGAGAACAGAGAAAAGAGAAAAGGACCTACTTGTACAAAAATACTTAGAGCAGCTTTTTGGGGTGGTTGGAAATTGAGGGGATGCCCATCAGGTGGGGAATGGCTGAACAAGCTGCGGTATATGACTGTGATGGAGTGCGATTGTGCTAAAAGAAATGGTGAGCAGGCAGATTTCAGAAAAGCCTAGAAAGACTTACATGAACTGATGCAAAGTGAAGCAGGCAGAACCAGGAGAACATTGTACACAGTAACAGCAATATTGTAACAACGATCAGCTGCGAAAGACTTAGCCACTCTGATCAAGACAATGATTCAAGACTCCCAAAGGACCCATGATGAAAATGCTATTGACCTCCAGAAAGAGAACTGATGAACTCTGAGTGCAGATTGAAGCAAACTTTTTTCCTTTATTTTCCTTGGGTTTTTCTGTGTTTTCTTTTGCAACACGGAAATAAGTTTTGCATGACTTCATATGTATAACTGATACCATATTGCTTGCCTTCTCAAGGAGGGAGAGAATTTGGAACTCAAAATTTTAAAAAATGAATGTTAAAAACATTGAAAAATGTAATTGGGAAATATTTAACAATATAAATAAATAAAGTAAAAGAGATGACAGAATTAAAACGGCTAGGCAGTAAGGAGTAGTAAGTAAGGAGAGGGTAAGACAGAACCTAAAGAAATCACAAGATTTGGCAACTGATTGAATGCACAGGGTGAGGCTCTTGAATTCAAGTTACCTGGCCTGGATAAACTACATTCCCCAACACTAAGATAACTGGCAGATGTGATTGCGAAGCCATAATGTTAGTGATATTTGAAAGATCATGGAAAATGGGAGAAGTTTCATAAGATCAGAGAATGGTCAATGTTGTCCTGATGGTCAAAAGACAGAAGAGAGAACAGAGTCTACAAACTAGAGGCTAATGAACTTGACTTCGATTTCTGGGAAAATCCTCAGATCATTAAAGAAATGTTTAGCAAAAATCTAGAAGAGATAACAGTGATTTAACACAGCAAATGAACTGGTAGAGGAATGAGTTGTTGTAGACATGGTTCACCTAACTTTTAGGAAACATTTAATAAAATATCTTGTGCCATTGTTTTTAATGTGGAGAGCTGTGGATTAGACAATTACAAAATGAGATGGATTTGAAATTGGCTGAAGACTTGGTGTGGTCATTGATGGTTCAATGTCAGCTTGGCAGGAGGTCTCCAGTGGATTGCCTCAGAGTTGGGTGCTTGTCACTACACAGTTGAACATTTTTAAAAATGCCTCATAAAGGCATGGTTGGCATGTTTGTTAACCTGGAGGAATAGCAAACATAGTGGATGATACAGACAAGTCCTAAAAGATCTTGAAAGCTGGAACATTGGGCTAAACCTAATTAATAAGGTGAACTGCCATAACAGATCAATGTAAAGCCTTACGTGTGGGTTCAAAAAATCAGCTTCACAAGTATAGCAGGTGGAGGGCTTGGCTAAGTACAAGTTTGTCAGAAAAGGATTTAGAGGTCTTGATGGACCAGTCATCAGTGTGATACATCAGCTAGAAAAGCTCTTGTGATCTTGGGCTGCATGAAGAGAGGCTGACCATCCCTCTGTCCTGAGCCCTGGCTGGACCATATCTAGAACACTGGGCTTGGTTCTGCCATCCACATTTTAAGCGGCACATTGACCTGGCTGGACCATATCTAGAACACTGGGCTCGGTTCTGCCATCCACATTTTAAGTGGCACATTGACCATGGCTGGACCATATCTAGAACACTGGGCTCGGTTCTGCCATCCACATTTTAAGTGGCACATTGACCCTGGCTGGACCATATCTAGAACACTGGGCTCGGTTCTGCCATCCACATTTTAAGTGGCACATTGACCCTGGCTGGACCATATCTAGAACACTGGGCTCGGTTCTGCCATCCACATTTTAAGTGGCACATTGACCGTGGCTGGACCATATCTAGAACACTGGGCTCGGTTCTGCCATCCATATTTTAAGTGGCACATTGACCCTGGCTGGACCGTATCTAGAACACTGGGCTCGGTTCTGCCATCCACATTTTAAGTGGCACATTGATGAGTTAGAGACGGTCCAGGGAAGGACAACCAGAGTGTTGATATGTTTTGACTCCATGGCACGTGAGAATCTCGTGAAAGCACTGGGTGTGATGAGTCTGGACAAGAGAAAACTCAATGGGAACATGACAGCTGTCGGCCATCGAATGAAGAAGAATTCATCTTGGCCCCAGGGCAAAGACTCAGGAGTGACAAGTGGAACCTGCAAAGAGACAAATGAGGCTCGATGTCCAGCCATCCAAAAGTGGAGAGGGTTACCTTAGGAGGGGGTGGGCTCCCCCTCATTAGAAACCTTTGAGCATAATCTGGGTGATCACTTCTGGGGTATGTTGTAGTATGGAATGACTCGGACCAGACATCCCCCGAGGTCCCTTTCAGCTCCAAAATTACATGATTTTGAGAGCAGCCACCATTTTGTTTCTGTCTTTGAATTCCTGGTGCCTGACCCATAGGATACATTTAACAGATGTTAGGATCATAGCACCCTGTGAACATGAATGATGGGATTTAGGGACAGAGGAGATCTCTGAGGTTATTTGTCCCAGGCAAGGTTGTTGTGGGTCAGGGGAGAAGGCACGAGCACCACTAGTTAGTGACTGTGGCAGGATTCAGACTCAGATCTTCCTAACTCCAAGCCTGGCACCTGTCCACCTGGCTCCATGTTACTTCGCCTCTCTTGGGCCTCAGTTTCCTTATTCCTAACGAGGAGATTAAAGACCAGATGAGAGACTAGATGACTCTAAGGTCCCTTTAGGTCACAATTTGTGATGTTTCTCTCTTTTTACTTGGCACTGTGATGCTTGGAATCCCTCTTTTCCTTCAAGAGCCACATTCTACACGATGCCACGCCCGAGCCCTCCAGTGGCTGGTGCCCTCCCCTCTACCCATAATGACCTTGTATTTCAATTTCTATGTAGTGTGTGTATATACATAGGCCTGGGTGGACGGTTATCTCTCCCATTAGAATGTAAGCTGCAGTCACTCAGTCATTAAAGTTTATTAAGCACCTACTGTGTGCCAGGCATGATGCAAAAAGAGGCAAAAGACAGTCCTGCTTTTGAGGAGCTTACCATCACAGGGGAGACAAGCAATATGAATATGTAAATGAGGGGAGGGGCTGTCCCACTTGTATTTGTGTCCCCAGAGTTTAGCACAGTGCCTGGGGTCCGTTGTTGTTTAGTTGTTTTCAATCATGTCTGACTGGAGTGGTTTACCATTTCCTTCCCCAGCTCATTTTATAAATGGGGAAATGGAGGCAAACGGGTTCAGTGACTTGCCTAGGGTCCCGTAGCTAGTGTCTGAGGCTGGATTTGAACTCAGGTCTTCCTGACTCCAGGCATTGCACTGTATCCACTGCACCACCTCGCTGTCCCAGCTGGTATATAGGAAGAGCTTGATAAACACTCGTAGATCGATGGATGCTGAGAGAAATTGGAGCCCTGAGAGTGAGTGTCAGGTGTCAGGGAGCCAGGCTCTTCTCTCCAGGACCCCAGCAGAGCCGCCAGCATAAACACCTGCTCCTCCCACGTAGATTTTGTAGGCTAGCTACATCCCAAGAAAAATCCACATAGCCGCTTTCCAAACTCGAGCACAAAACCCACTCGCTGTGCTGGGAGCCTTCCCCAAGGCAGCTTCACCCTCCAAGGCTCCAGGGGGCAATTGGTCCTGGAGCAGGGACTGCAGCTCTGGCCTCCTGGGGAGATTTCTTCCTGGAGAGCTATTTCTCATGCCCTTCTGCTCAGCGCCTGGCCCCCCAATTCATCTCCCATAGAGTGGAGGAGTTGAGTTTGAAAAGAAAGCAATGAGTCAGCCAGCCTCTGAATTGCTGCTATGATTGCTGTTTGGTTATGGTCTTCCCTAGGAAGAGGGGAAGGTGGAGGGAGAGGAGGAGGGTGGGGAAAGAGAATCAAGCCCAGCTGACTCCTGGCTACATCAGTGTGAAGTGGTCCAGCCTCATGGAGAGAGACCCACAAAGGCTACCCTGAGGCCACCAGGAGATGGAACCATTTCAGGCCCATCGGTTGAACACTGGAAAGCAAATGTAGCAGGCCAGTGGGGGAAGGGAAGAGCTGCCTCTAATCAATCCCTGGCAGACATGAACCATGAAGTCTAAGGGCTTTCCACTGCCTAGAGAGCTGGGAGCTTGTTTCATCTGCAGTGAGCTGGTTAGCACAGAGGCAGGAGCTAAATGAAATTCTAACTTTGAACACCCTCTGTGACTTAGCTCCCAGCTTCTCTTTCATGTGACTGCTGAGGGAGCCAAATGGGACTGATTGACTCTTTGTGACCCCATTTGGGGTTTTCTTTGCAAAGATACTGGAGGGGTTTGCCATTTCCTTTTCCAGTTCACTTTACAGATGAGGAAACTGAGGCTGACGGGTAAGTGACTTGCCCAGGGTCACACAGCTAGTACGTGTCTGAGGACAGATTTGAACTCAGAAAGAGGAGTCAGTGCTCTGTGCACTGTGCCGCCTATCTGCCCCATATGCTCCCCTCAAATGCCCCATAAGCTTTTGCTTACTTTGTGACCTCTGGGGAAAGCCCTTCCTCCTCATGTCAGCCCGCTGGCCAATTTCTACCCATTCTTCAAAGTCCAGTTCGAATGCCATCTCCTCCAAGACACTTTTCCTGCTGTCTCCCAGCTGGAGGTCAGAAAGCATTCAAGCTGAGAAGACAATGTGTATGTACATCATCTCGTCTAACTATCTCATTCTAGGCAGAAGGAAACAGAAACCTACAAAGAGGGAGTGGTTTGCCCAGAAAAAGTCCAAGGTTGGGTTAAGCCCTTAACTTTTCACTCATCTCCAATCACAGAGCACTATGTATTTGTTCAAATTTGATTTACTTTTTTAATCAGCAAAAATCTACCTTTTTATCCTCCCCCTCCAAGCTCCAACTGAAAACAACACCCATCACAAACACAGCTAGTCAGAGAGATTTCAACATTGGCTGAGTCCAAAAAACCGTCTCATTCTGCCCTCCCAATCCTTTACCTCTTTATCGGGGGTGGGCAGCATTTCTCATTGTTAGTCCTCTGGAATCCTGGCTGGCCACTACACTGATCAGAGGCCCTGATTCATTCCAAGGTGCTGGTCTTTATCATTTTATTGTCATTTTATGAATCGTTCTCTTGGTTCTGCTTACTTCCCTCTGCATCAGTTTATACAAGGCTTTCCCAGGTTTCTCTGAAACCCTGTCCTTCATCGTTTCTTACAGCACAATAGTATTCCATTACACTCACATGCCATGACTTGTTCAGCCATTCCCCAATTGATGGGCAGCCCCTCAGATTCCCATTCTCTGCCACCTCTGAGAGGGCTGCTGGGAGCACTTCCGTGCATCGGTAGCGTTCATTTGGCTTAAGACTAGTTTCTTGGTCTGCCCTTCCTCCTTTAATCCCCCCCTTCCTCTTTTTCTCTTAATTCTCTGTTGGGTGAAATGTATTTCTGTACCCAACTCTCTCTCTCTCTCTCTCTCTCTCTCTCTCTCTCTCTCTCTCTCTCTCTCTCTCTGTCTCTCTCTCTCTCTCAATCTCTCTGTCTCTCTCCCTCTCTCAATCTCTCTCTCTCTCTCTCTCTCAATCTCTCTCTCTCTCTCTCTCTCAATCTCTCTCTCTTTCTCTGTGGTGGCTCCAGACTCATGTTTGGAAAGAAGCCAGGGATTCTCTGAGGTAGAAGCAAGAGGCTTTGTAAGCATAAGGAACAGCTTCTGAAAAGGCAAAGAAATGGGGTAGGGGACTCTGGGTAGAGAAAACAAGTTGGCTGATCCAGCTGGGAGGCAGTGTGCATCTCCAGATATTTCCCAGGTACCAGAACCACGCTGGGGCCTGGTTGCCTGGCCATCCTCAGTCCCACAGCATAACCCAGCCACCTATTTTTTCAGACTGTGAATTCTTGAGAAGGTCTTTCACACCAGGTTCTTTTTGACAGGGCGTCATTGGTGAGATGAGGCAACCCCCTTCCCAAAAGATTAACGTTCAAAGCCTAAGAAAGGGGCTGATCAGCTTCAGCCTTGGCCTGAAAGCAATGTGGAGTAGGGGTTATTACACCAGAGTGGGTGTGCCCTCTTCCTATGACCCCAAAGAGGTATCAGATACCACGTCCTCACAGCCTGAGCTTGGTAACAGCTGGGGAACACAGAGGACAGCCTCTTCCTGGGTGGGAGCAGCTATTCAAGAAGAAGCCCCAGGCCACGTAAGCCTAGAACTGAGTAGTTACATCGCAGGATTTCTGTGACTATACCAGACCTTTCTCTTCATTCTACTTCCTATCTCCTCTTGATACTTTTATTAGCCTGCTATCCCAAATACATCTTGGTATCACTTTATCTAATGCTAACAGAGGCTATTGCTATTTTCAGGGGCATATTTCTATGGCTTTAAATTAATTTGGGTACTATTTTAATCTTTATAATATTGACGACTCCCAATTCTTCAAAATCTTAAATTATTTTATACTTATTTCAATCCGTAAACATTTGTACATAGTGTTATATGATTTATACACTGAATAAACCTTATCTTATTAATGGACTCTGAGTGCTGGGTGTCAGTCAGGCCCAGGGAGTGGCATAAGAGGGTGGGAATGGAGGATTGGGATGGGATCAATGAGGGGCAGCCTGTTTTCATTTGGGGAGCCTGCAACTCTAACTTCCAAGGAC
This sequence comes from Trichosurus vulpecula, assembly GCF_011100635.1. NCBI lineage: Eukaryota > Metazoa > Chordata > Mammalia > Diprotodontia > Phalangeridae > Trichosurus > Trichosurus vulpecula. The sequence goes on from NC_050579.1 coordinate 1,717,175, forward strand.
CATGAAAAGTTTACTGGTCATTCAAGGATGCATTTCCTTAACTTTATGCTAAACAAATTGGCGCCAGGTGACAAACTCTTGGTCTCTGTTAAGCACCTACTATGCGCAAGAGTTTCAGATCATAGATTTCGAGCCAGGAGGTGCTTTAGTCCATCCTCCTCTTTTTACAGTTGAGAAGTCGAGACATAGAAAGGTCAAGTGAGTTGCCCAAGGGGAAACAAAGAGTAACCTTCAGAAATGAGATTTGAACCCTGATCCTCTGACTCCAGAGCCAACACTCTTTGTTCTGGGCCACGTTGCTGCCCACACTTGTTAAATGGATTGGAATTGGAATGAAGAGTAGCTCTAACAAAATGGCAGGTGACGAGAATGCCTATGGCGATGATGTTGTGACAGTGGTCTTGGGGCTGGAAGACCAGTAACCAAGGAATGACCTTAGTCAGGTCATTTCTTGGAGCCTCTGCTTCCTCCTCTGTAGAGTGGGAATAACCCGTGTACTGCTTACCTTTCACAGTTATTTAGAGGCTTGAATGAGATGACTAATATTAGGCACATTGTAACTATAAATCTCGACATCAATGAGAGTTGATAGTACTATCGTCTCACCTATGTTTGCTGAGTCCTTCATCAACGATGCTAGGATTTGTCAGGGTGGCGGGGGACCGCTCCCCTGGCTGTAATCTTCACTGTATAAGCCAGATCGCAGACACCCCTTCCTACCCCATCTGGAAAGTCCCAGAGTGACCAGAAGCATTTCTATATTTGAGACTATATCGTTTAATCACCCAAACACAGCTTGTTCCATGTGTACAGTACGATAAAATATTTTATACATTGGAAACGTTGTAGGGCCAGAGGATTACATCCGGAGAATGAACACTTCAAGGGAAACAGTTGACCAAAGACTTCCCGAGGAATAATTTCTACCTACAACATCTCTGCTCGACGGAACCTCGGCCAACCTTAACCAATCTGTTGGACCCTGTGGGTTGAGTCAAGATGAGGCTCGTGTCAAACTTAATTCTCCAATCTGTTGGCAACTGAAAAATACTGTTAGTATTACTGAAGGGGCATGTGTTGTTTAGAGGAAATGAAGAGGACTGTTTGCAGTCTGTGCTCACACTGCTTCCTCATCTCTGCCCGCCCACCCACCATCTTGCAGGGAATAAGCCCCCTCACTACAAAAGCTGTCATCGCACAGAATGAAGGTTTTCTCAGAGCCAGCCCACCTCTTCCCACCTCCTTCCCAGCATGCCCCTGGATTCTGACCACCCCACAGTCTCAGGTCACAATGGCAGGGGTAAGTCCCAAGTGGCGAACACTGGGGTGGCGAGGCCTTACACGATGCCCTCATTCCGCTGGCTCTTGTACACCACCAGCGCCGTGCCAAGCAGCGTCACCAAGATGGGGGCGATGATGAAGGGGCAGAGGATGTTGCTGGGCGGGTCCTTCAGGACCCTTCCCGTGGCAGGGCAGTCTTGGAAGTAGTGCCTGTGGATGGCCAGGAAGAAGTCGTTCACCTGGTGGTTGGGCCAGTAGCAGTCCAGCTTCTCAGCGATGAGGTAGGTGCAGTTGGTAACCTCTCTGTAACTCCTGTAAGAGAAAGAGCCGTCAGCGGGAGAGAAGAGAAGGGGCCGACTAGGGGGCTCTGCAGGCTGCTCAGGCCAGGGTAGAGCTTCCAGAAGTTGTCCCTAGGTGACTGGGTGCTGCCTTCTCCCATTGGAACAGAAGCTCCCTGAGGGCAGGGAAACTATTTTGCTTGTTTGTATCTGTACCTCAAGCTCTTAACACAGTGCTGGGCACACATCAGGTGCTTAATAAATGTTCTCTCTCTGTCTCTGTCTCTCTCCTTGCTCTGCCTCTGTCTCTCTCTCTGTCTCTCTCTCTGTCTCCCTCTCTCTGTCCCTGTCTGTGTCCCTTTCTCTTCTCTCTCTGTGTCTCTCTCTCCACCTTAGTTCCCCAGGTCTGAGCTTTTACCTTCTGGGATGTGGAGCCAGAAGACCTGAGTTCAAGTCTCTCCTCAGTCATTTAAGACTTAGATAACATTGGGTGAGTCATTTTCTCTTTGGGCCTCAGTTTCCTCATGTGTCATGTTAGAGGGTTGCCCTAGATTGCCCCCTTCACCTCTCCATCCTATGACAGATATCCAGGTCCTGACTTCCTAGAATGGTTTGTATGGAGGGGGTGGGGGGGGGGATGGGAATCTGTGCTTCCCCTCCCCCTCTTCCCGTGAAATGATCTCTCTGCTCATCCAGCTTTGGTACCTGACTCCACCTACCATTTATCCAGGCTCACCTGGCTGCCAGCTCTGTTGGACAATTATCAGATTAAAACCCAGGGACTTGATAAGGACTCACGGCTTGGCGTTCTGACAAGGCCAAATCAAGGGGCCAGATCCGGATCCTCTTACTCACCCCTGCCTCAGCCCCTCAGGCCTCCCCTCTTCAATGTGACACCCCATCACGACCCCTGGATTTGGAGGACAGGTATTCAGATCTCATCCTGTGTGATTTGGGGCCAAACCCTTCCCTGCTCTCAGCCTCAGCCCCTTTATCTGTAAGATGGGAGGGCTGGGCGGGCTAGCCTCTTGACTGGCCTCACAGGGTCAGCCCCCAGGTAATCCTCTCCCTTTGGCAGTGGCATCTTGAAAATGGCGGTAGGAACTAACTGGCCCCTGGAGGCCACACTTTGTTAAGGAGCCCCTGTTTCAGTGATGTGTCAATATATTCTAGGGCTCCATTCACAGTCCCTGTAACTTTCCAAACCAAAACACAGAAACACTCTCCTTCCCCATTTATTGAAATGTACTGTCTTCCTCTAGTTAGAATGGAAACTTCTTAAGGGCAAGGACTGTCTTCACTTATACACGTACACACACATACATACATACACACAATACACACATAGATGTGTGTGTGTGTGTGTGTGTGTGTGTGTGTGTATTACCAGTCCTTTGGGGCAGTTAGGTGGCACAGGGGATAGAGTGCCTAGCCTGGAGTCAGGAAGACCTGAGTTAAAATTCAGCCTCAGACACTTACTATCTGTGTGACCCTGGGCAAGTCACTTGACCCTGTTTGCCTCAGTTTCTTCATGTATAAGATGAGCTGGAAAAGAGAATGGTGAACCACTCCAGGATCTTTCCAGGGAAGTCCCAAATGGTGTCACGAGGAGTTGGACATGACCGAAATGACTGAGCAGCAGCAAATGAATACGTAGGCTTTGTAATATCAGCACTTGTTTTGATATCTCAATTCATTTAAATCCAATGCTACAAATATTTGTTGAGTACTTGCTATGGATCAAGAAGCTCCCTTAGGTATTAGGGATTCAAAGGAAAACACGAAGCTATCACGTCCTCTAGAGGGTTACAGCATATGGTGATTTCTTTACTCTGGGTATTGCCATAAGGGCACCAGGTCACATCCGGAGAGGGGATTCTTATTCCGGCATGAGTGGAAGTAGATGCCTCTTGAGCTCCCTTCCTATTCAGAGATTCTGAGAAGCAGCTGGGAGGTGAAGGGGGCAGCTAGGTAGCACTGCAATGGATAGAGGGCAGGGCCTAGAGTCAGGAAGACCTGAGTTCAAATTCAGCCTCAGACACTTACTTGCTGTGTGACCCTGGGCAAGTCACTTGACCCTGTTTGCCTCAGTTTCTTCATCTATAAAATGAACTGAAGAAGGAAATGGCAAATTACTCCTGTATCTTTGCCAAGGAAACCCCAAAGAATCGAACAGCAACGACAAAACATAACCTTTTCTCGGCTGTACATTTAGTTCAACTCAAAACAGATATTCATCAGTACCACACGTGCAGAGAGCACTGTGCTAGTCTCTGAGGAAGAAGCCAGATTTGTCTAGGACCCTACGTTGGCCTTTTGGGCACCCACGGTCTAGTCCAGTAGCAGGCTGGTCCATATCTATCTAAGGAAATAACTAACCGCAGAACACATGGTCACTTCCTATTTGCCCACCAACGGTCAGCTCTGCCCCTCCCGACCTGGGTGACCTCGGCCAAATGACTTTTGTTTTCTGGGCCTCTGATTTCTCTCATCTGCAAAGATGGCCCCAAGGTCTCCCCTAGCTCCAAGTTCATGAACTTCTGAACCTACAATAGGATTATCGGAGACTTGGCACCTTCAAGAAAAAACCAGGCTCCCATTAGGTCAAGGAGGCTGCGAAGTTCGAGGCTCCTGGTGCGGGGGGGGGGGGGATGGGGGGAACGCCCTAATCCCCAAAGTTCACAGCCCCATTACCTCATTCCTGCTCGGTCACATTTCAAATAAGCAGAACTCCCTCCCTCCACCCCCCACTGGCTGGTCCCTGTTTGCTAAGAAAACAACCCCAAACAATGGAGCATCTTATTTGGAGAAGGGATGCCTGGGGACTAAACTCAGCCTGGATCTAGGGTGGCTGGGAGCCAGCAAGAAGGAGGGGATGGAAAAATTCAGGAACTGAGCTCCAGGAATCACAGAATCTCAGAGCCTGAAGGAATCTCAGAGGCCATCTGGTCCAACCCCGACCCCACCTGGAGGCCCCTCCACAATATCCCCAAGAAATGGTCCCTGAAGACCCCTGGTGACAGGGAACTCAGTACCCTCCTGAGACAAGCCCATCTGGCATAACCCTTACTGTTGGGAGGATTTTCATCAGTCTTTTGGCAGCCAGGTAGCCTAGTGAATAGTACACGTGACTTCTGGTCAGGAAGTCCTGAGTCAGAATCTCACTTCAGACACTAGTCGTGAAGTCGTTTGACTGCGTCTCTCTCAGACGCAGTTTTTCTTCTCTGCAAAGTGGGGACAACGATCTCCCTGCTTAGAGGGCGACTGTCATGAAAATCAGATGAGATAACCTAACTGCAAATTTCAGAGATGTCCTCACTTACAGCCACTGCCTGGTCTCTGCCTTCTGGGGCCGAGACGCCAAAGGCCCTGCAGATACCGGAAGCTGGCGGTATCTCGTCTACTCTAAACCCTCTCAGTTTGGGTTTTTTAAGCTAAAAAGAGGCCCGGGGCTCCCATGTAAGGCACAGGTTAGCAATTCAAGGCTTTTCTGCCTCAGAACTCACTCTGACAAAGCTCCCCTGTCCTTGAGACAGATATCCCTGTGAACTGCTGAGGGACACTCAAGAAGATCAGGGACAGAAATGGGTAACAGGTGTTTTTCTCTTTCTAGAACATTTCTTTTTTTTTAAATTTTATTTCATTGGGAGGTGATTGGGGTTAAGTGACTTGCCCAGGGTCACACAGCTAGTAAGTGTCTGAGGCTGGATTTGAACTCAGGCCCTTGTGACTCTAACCACTGAGCCACTTTGCTGCCCCCTAGAACATTTCTACCCACATGAAGTCATCCAGGCTCTATTCTACCCCATACCTGAATATAAATATGAAGAGTCATGGGCCCTTCTAGAGGTTCCTCAAATGCAACAAGTCATTCTCTCTCCCCTCCCAGAGTTCTCCCTTCTATGGAGGGTGCCGGCATCCTTCCAGCCTCCAAGGGTCACCGACTCATTCTTGGAAGTCACTCCTTCCCCACTGTCCTTTGGGCACCAAGTCTTCTCAGGTCAGTGACCCGTCTCGCATCCTCTTTTCTCCCCTTAGCTGGCCTCCAGTCTCCTTTCTGGGCTGTCATATATGAACAGGAGTCCTGGAGAAGGAGGACCCCCTCCCGACTTCTAGCAGCTATTTGGTCTGCTGCCCTCCCAAATCTGTAGGGTGCCAGGACTCCCAGGACCTTTGGGCCTTGGTCTAGTGCCCCCATATACCTGGGCCCCACCAAAGAGTCACACAATTTTGCTATCTCTCCAGAGGAGCGATTCTTAGCCTTTTTATGTTCTAGACTCCTTGGCAGTCTTGTGAAGCCTGCAGACCCTTTTGGGTTATAGGTTGCTTTTGTTTTAGTCATAACTGAAGGACATTCTAAGTTTCAAATAAAAATGAGTGAAAATAAAAATGTAATTTTTTCCCATTCAAGTTCAGATACCACTTGAAATCCATCCATAGTCCCATGGACCCCAAATGAAGAGCTTCCCAAACGAAAGAGAGTGATTTGTCAATGAATTAGGTAAGGGAGGGGTGGGGTTCTAGCTGCGACCTAAAGGAAGCCAGGGAGGTCAGCGATCAGAGAGGAGGAGGAGGAAGAGGGTCCCAGGCACAGCGGAGGAATGCCCAGAGCTCAGAGATGGAGGCTCTTGTCTGCCGAGCAGCCAGGAGGCCGGGGTCACTGGATGGAGGTGTAAGTGTTGGGGACTAAGGTGTAAGAAGACCAGAAAGGCAGAAGATGGCAGCGATTCATGTTCATGCTGCATTTCCCTCAGAACAAGCCTGGGAGAAAGAAAATAGAATTCTTGTCAAGCTCATGCTGTGGATATGAGGAAGACGGGACCAGAAGGGATGTGAGCACATAAAGTAGTGGATTTGGAGGGAGGAAGACTTGGGTTGAATCCCAAGTCATCTCTGCCACCTTGAGTGAGTCACTTCAACGTCCGTGGGACTCGGTTGCTTCATATGTAAAATGAAGGGCATTGGACCACACGAGCCTCTCAGTCCCTGGTTCCAGATCTATGCTCCTAACTCAACCATTGTAGAGTTTCCTCACCTATAAATTGGCCTCGGAGGCCTCCCCCCCAACTCCAAATCTTTGATCCTATTTAGTGATTTGCCCAAGGTCACTCAGCCATTAAGGAACAAAGTAAAAACTCAAGAGGTCTTTTGTCATCCATACTAAGGCTCCTCTCTCACTCCCTCACCTCCATCCTCCAACACACAGAATTTCTCCCTTTGTCAATAATTGTTCTGGGAGTGACATAGACACAGCAACAGATGTATGATTTTCCCTGGAAAAAATAAATGCAACCCTTGCCTTCAATGGGAGAGAACATGGGACTCTTCAAGAGGAAGCCCTGGAGTCTCAGGAGCTCTCCACCCGCCAAGTCCCTGGAATCCGTGAAGAGATGTGGGCTATGCTTGACACTGGCGTAGCCCAGTACCTTGTGTGCTCACAGGGACCACAGACCAGGGCTGAGGGTTTCATGTGCTATTCTGGGGACTCCCACAGTGTTTGAAGTCTGTTCTGTGGGCTCACCGTGTCACCAGGGCCCCAAAATAACCTCTGATGTGAGGCTGGCTGCTCCTTCCAGTCCATTTATTTATACCCCAGTGACAGCTGAAAATGGCAATAAATCTGGGTACCTCTATGGCTACCGTGCACTATGTAAAGCCCCTCCCCCTTGGAGTGAAAACCTTAATCTTGAGAAATGGTCCCTTGCAAGTCTCCATTGGATCATTTGCGTGAGGATCTAGGCACACGGGGCATGGCCTGGGCACAGGACAAGGCACCGATCTGCTGCGGAGCTGGGACTAATTAGGAGCAGAAAGAGCTCTTGCTTTAATCCAGTTTTTTTGGTTGCTCCCAAGTATTTGAAAATTGCCCTTTTTTGGCTGAAACTTCCACCTTGGCCCCAAAGCAAGATTGTTTGGAATGTCCCCAATGAGTAGGGTTGAGAGAACTTCCTCTCCATCTCGAGAAGGGAAAAGGACCAAAAGAAAAAGCCCTGGTCACTGGGGCCCCAGGCTGTGAATGAGGCAAGTCTAACTGGTGACTAATTATTTACGTGTGGATCCAGGCAGTATGGCACACAGTGGTGGGCTGGAGGCTGTGAGATCTGGGTTCAAATCCTACCGCAGACCTTGGTTAGCTGGGGAACTCTTAGGAAGTCACTTCCCCTCTCTCACTTTTTCATCTGTAAAATGGGGCTAAGTATCCTTTTGCAACCTTATCAGCCCTCCCTCGCTTAAATCCAATTCACCCGCATGTCGTGGCATCACCTCCCTGATGTCATGGTCCTCTTGGAGAATGAAGGACAAACAGCAAGCAGCAGCAAGCTGCAAGACAGAGGCAGGGAGGAAAGGGTTTTGTAAACCTTTAAGCGTTAGAGAAACAGCAGTCATCATTGTCATCTACCTTCCCCCAACTTCCAAAGTTCCCGTCTGGGTGGCACTCCCCCTTCCACATCTGAAGGCTCCCCAGACTCACTTGGACACCAAGCAGGCAGGGACTGTCGTTCACTCGCCTTTGTGGCAGTTGTGACGAGCAGGCTGTGATATATCACAGACTGAGACTTTCAAAAGAGGATCAGAGAAAGGATACCAAGCCAGAAATGTATGGGGGTGACTGTCGGTGCCTAATAAATGCTCTTTGATTGCTGTGACAAAGGAGATGGGCTGGTAAGGACAACCAATGCACATGCCAGGAGAGTGCAATCAACCACCAGCATCTGAAGTTATCTACAAGAGACACCATGTAGTGTAACTGGATTGAAGGTCAGGAAGTCCTGGGTTCTGATCCTGCCTTAGATACTTACTTGGTGTGTGACCCTGAGAAGGTAACTTAATCACTCGTGGCCTCAGCCTCCTCGTCTGTAGATGAGACAGTCGGACCCAATGGCCTCTTAAGTCTCTTTCAGCTTTAAATCTGTGATCACAAGTCACTTAGAAACTCTATGCCTCGGTTTCCTCATCTGTAAAATAAGGGGAGGGGGCTTGGAATGAATGACCTCTAAGGGTCCCTTCCAACTCTAAATCTATGACCCTGTGCACCGAGTGCTGGGAACACAGTCACCAAAATGAAACAGGCCCCACCTTCAAAGACCTTAGATTCCATTGATGTGGACATCTGTACTGGAAAGCAGACACAAGCAATGGCTGAGGGCTTTGGGACTAGAGCTCCGGTTTTACTAGTGTGGGGAAGACCTCTCCCTCCCAAAATGCAGGCGGCACCTTCTCTCTGTACCCGTGAGACCCAGAGCTGCCTGGGGGGGGCATCGAGGGATCCATGACTTGCCTGCCCAGAGACACACAGCCAGGATGGCTTGGAGGCAACCTGCCTTCAACTTTCCTGGTTTCCAGACTGGCTCTCTAGGCCCACCTTTCAAACGCTTTAGGAATGTGACTGAATGAAGAACCTAGGAAGACTTACATGAACTGATGCTGAGCGAAGTGAGCAGAACCAGGAGAACACTGTACGCAGTAAGAGCCACAGTGTGTGAGGACTGATTTTGATAGACTCAGCCCTTCTCAGTAATGCAAGGACCTAAGACAGCTCCAAAAGTCTCTCGATGGCGCCCACATCCAGAAAAAGAACCATGGAGCCTGGGTGCAGACGGAAGCAGACGATTGCCTTAGTTGTTTTTGTTTTGTCTTTCTCAGGGTTTTCCCCTTTTGTTCTGATTCTTCTTTCACAACATGATTAACGGGGAAATATGTTTAATATGAGTGTACACATATAGCTTTTATCAGATTGCGTCTCAAAGGGTGGGAGCAGAGGGAGAGGGAGGAAATTTAGAACTCAAAATCTTATAGAAGTAAATGTTGAAAACTCAAAACAAAACAAAAAAAGAAATGGGACTGAATGTCAATCGGTGCCCTGGCTAGTCAGTCACTTGCATGTACTGGGTACTTCCTAAGTACTTTGGGTCAGCTAAGTACAAAGCATTTTGAGAACTAGAATGCATGGAAGGGTGAGGCAAGGCAAGGGGGGAGGGGGGAATTTTATTCTTGGGAATTTTCTCCTCTGGTGGAGCTTTGTCTAGATTTCTGAATGGAAACAGTTAACACTTCTTCCAAGAGCAAGCATCTTAGTCTCTTCGTGTGGTGGTGATCTGATCCAATATGTTTTCAATTTGTTGGAGGCCAGATCCTTACCTCATCTGACCAAGACTTGTTCTGTACAGTAACAGGGCAGGGGGAGGGGAAGACTGTGTTACTTGGGGACAATGACCAGTAGTGACAAACAACCTTGGTTCTCTGACCTCAGGTCTCTGGGAGGAGCTGATGAGTTTTTGGGGAGGGTGGGCTGGCTGATGCCCTGAGAAGCTCAAGGGGGCAGCAAGAGGAGAAGATGGATCCCTAGGGATCCACCTTTCCTGATAGGAGCATGTCTGTGCAGGCCGAAATGGTGACCAAGATTCCGTAAAATTGACCAGTTGGATCCAAAGCCAGTTGACGGCCACATCCTGTGGATTCTTCCTTCCTGTCGTCTCTCCCATGTTTCCTTCTCCCAACTCCCACAGCCATCATGCTTTTCACCTCGGCCATTTCAGTAGCCTCCTCATGGGCCTCCCTGCCTCTGCCCTCTCCAATCGCTCCTAAAGCCCACGCGTGGCCACGCCACTCTTCTGCTGAGGAATCTTCAGCGGCTCCCTGCCATTTCAGGGAGAAAATGAATTCCTCAGCTTGGTTTTTAGAGACCTCTGCAATCAGGTTCCAGTCTCCCTTTCCAGATACTTTGTTCCCCTCCAGGCACCACCTCCATGTTTCTAGCCCAACTGGCTGACTCTGTGTCTCTGTGCTTGGCCATTCTTGCCTCGGCAAAGGCCCTAATCCATCTATGCCTGGAACCCTCTCCTGTTTCCTCTTCTGAATCCTTTCTGCAGGACTGGCTCATGGGTCACCTACCCCAGAGAAGTCTGTCCTCATCCCCTCAGGTGGTTGTGCCCTCACCCTCCTCCTCCAGTGGTTGCATCTATGCTTCCCTGCTTACATGTGGTATCCCCTAAGAAGAACATAAGCTCCCTGAGGCCAGAGGCCACTTTCTGCTTTTGCCTTGAGGTTCACTGTGGCCTCCATGGGGCCTGGTACATGGTCAGTACTTACTAGATGCCTATTGGACAAGACTACTCTTCTCCTTCTCTGGAAACTTTCTGGGAGACCATGAGATGATTCACCCTCTGGTCTCCTGATGCCTTCACTTTGAAATGAAACAAGCGTTAGCGAAGGATGAGATGCTTTGTCTGGACACCTATTTCCTCCTCGGTTCTTTCTGAGAGAACAGTCCAGCCAAGTCCCCTGGAGCCGTGCACTGAAGGAACATTCTTGGGATTCTGGGCCATGAGTCCAGTCCGACACGAGGGGGGCCAGGAAGGGTGAGGTAATGCCAGAGCAGGAGAGAGGAGCTCGGCAAGCAGAGAAGTCTCCCCCGGGGGAGCCGTCTGCTGAGCCTGGGGAAGGGTTCAATCAGAAATGCACTAGTTTTCATTGGGTTTGGTGGGGTTACTTGAAGAATGGGACAAAGGTGCCCCCTGGCTAGCTGCTGGTGCACCAAGAAACACAAACTGAGGGGTCTCCCACCATGGGTTGGATCAGACTCAGAGATTCCAAGTTTAAACCCCAGCTCTGCCAGTTTCTACCTGTGGTGATCTTGGACAAGCTGGCTCACTTCTCCAGGCCTCAGTTTTCTCATCTGTAAAATGTGGGGTTCAGATTAAGTGACCTGGAAGGTCTCTTACTGCTCTAGATCTATAGTCCTATAAATGTAAGAGTGAGCCTAGCTCTGGTCTGCCAGACCAGGCCTGGCTCCAGAATCCTTCAGGGCCATCTTGGTGAGAGCCCCCTGCCTGTCAGGGCTGTAACTAGGGAGGCTGACAACAGAGTCATGGGTTTGGGGGCAGGGAGGGGACACAGGGAACTATTGTAACTAGGGGTGTGTCTGTGTCAAAAGAGGGAGCTGTCTGTCTCCTCGAGAGGGGAGTCCCAGGGTTTCTTAACCTGAGGTCTGTGAAATTACTTTAAAAAATGTTCTGATAATTGTATTTTGATGTAATTGGTTTCCTTCGCAATACTCTGTATTATATTCTATGCATTTAAATATGCTATTATAAGAAGGGGTCCAAAGGATTCACCAGATTGCCAAAGGGGTCACAAAGAAGGGGAAGGACCCCAGCTCTAGAGGAGTGGAATAGTGGCTGGACAGAGAGGATTTTGCCCTATCTCGGAGGAGTGGACTGAGGCCCTCCTGGGGTCAAACAGGTGAAGGCAAGGAGAAAGCCCCAATAACCTTGCCCCACCCTCTGTTCTGTGAGAAACGTCAGTGCCCTGGGATGAGGCCCCCTGGGACGAGTCCCGTTTGCCCCACCCTAGGGCCAGATCTCACTCAAGAGGGCTGAGCTTGGGAAGAGCAGAAGTCTGGGAGGCCTTGGGAATGAGCAGAAGTCTGGGAGGCCTTCCTTCCCTTATGGAACATGGGCTTTTCCATTCTTGGATGGCCAAGGGATGCCCTGAGTGGGAGCATGTGAGCCCAAGACTTGGGGACTTTCCCTCCAGGTTATATGTGGCCCAGTTATGGGGTTTTTGTGCTTCTCCCTTTGTTTGCTTCAAACCCCTCTGTTGTGGGGCCTGGTCTGTGTTAAAGTTGACCGGCCCCAGAGCCAGGAGTCGGTCGGCTCGTTTATCAGCCAGCTGCCTCCAAATGCAGGGCAGCAGGGAGCCTGCCTTTCTGTCTCTGCAGATAAAGGAGGCCGGGATGTTTACTCTTTACATAAACAGGCCTCTCTGGGCGCAGCACCTTCTGGCTGCATGTTTCAGCGTCTTTGGGAGCAGAGGGTGCTGCAGACACTCATAGGCTAGACTGGAAGTGCCGGATGCGAATCTCCACTTTGTCAGACACCAACTTCTTGCGGCATCTTCTTCTATGCGCCTGGGAGGCAGGCCAGGCCAGTGGGCACAGGGAGGCTGCCTCCCCTCAGGTTCACTTCCGTCCTCCCCAGTCGCCAGCCCTGAGGCCTCCCCCTTCCCCAGCTGCCATCCAGACATTTCTATCTCCACACTATCTCCCTTAATCCTCCCCCTCTCTTCACCTGCATCACAGCTGCACCTGGCCTCTTGCCAGGGCCTCCAGCCTCCAGCCTCTCTTCTCTCCCCTGACCCTCTGTCCTTCCCTCGAATTCTTCCTAAAGATCAAGTCTGACCGGTCACTCTCCAGCTTTAAAAACTTCGGTGGCTCCCTATGACCACCAAGAGAAAGTTCAAAGTCCTGAGTGTGGCATTTAAAACTTCTTGCCTTCTGGCCCCAGGCTGATTTCCTGCCTCTCCCTTCCAGGCAGGGTGGTCCACTTGGTCTTCCACCTCCTGCCTTTGCACAGACTGGAGCCCACATCCTGAATTCTCTCCCTCTTCCAGGAAGAATCTCCACAAGGCCCTTCTTGACCCCCGACTCGACGTTGTTTGCTCCCCAGAAATTCCTATGTATCTACTTCCCTGTGTGTTTTCCTCCCTCAGTGGGATGGAAACTACTTGAGGGCAGGGGCATTTTCCTTCTTTGTCTTTGTAACCCCGGTACCCAGCACAACGTCTGACACAGAACATTCGCTTCATAAATGCCTGATGAAAGCCCATAAAAAGATCCAACATGAGGACCTATAAGGAAGCCCTGAAAACATCTAAAATACTTACAGCTTCTCTCAAATCCTCACCAGTAGGGGAAAACAGTCCGCTTATCCCTCAGATTTATGCCAGGGAAGTAGAGCGTCCAGCTGGTCGGCTCGAGGTCACACCGGTCACATTCATACGGGCTCTGAGGCTTTTTAAGCACTTCACACACGTCTCCCACTCGATGCTGATGACAGCCCGGTGAGGTCCAGAGTGGTAACTCCATTTTACAGAGAGGAGCTCCGGATTCTGGATCTGAATCTGGATCTGACTCCAGAGGGAGATCGGAGGTTTCTCTCCGCTTATTTGGACTCTCCCGCTGACTCGTCGTATGACCTTGGACAGATTTGCACCCAGGTCCTTTGAATCCAGAGTCAGAGTGGGGTGGTATCCCACCACTTGGAGTTATCCGTCCCAGGGAGGAGGATGGGAGTGTCAGTTACGCAGTAACACCTCACTTGTTTGGATTTCTTGGAGATAAAGACCAATCAGAAAGATGGTAAATAAAAATAAATTTAAAAAAATAAGGAAGGGCAGTGTGGTATGATGTGTAGGGAGGCAGCCTCAGGGCCAGAAAGCCTGTTGTGACCTTGGGCATGGGCCCCTAGGAAACTGTCTTCAGGGGTTCTTAGCCTGGGGCCTATGAATGTTTGTTAAGAAATATCTTGGTAGCTATATTTCAATAAATATTCCTTTATAAGCATTTGCATTTCATTTTACGCTTTTAAAAATTCTTTCGGGCAGGGGTTCTAGGTATCCCCAGGCTGCCCAAAAGCTTCATGGCACAAGAAAGGTTAATAACTCCTCTAAACTCTAGTGGCGGATGCCAACCTGCATTGGCAGAGGGAGGTTTCTCTTCCATGAGCTCCCCATGTGAAACTGCAGGTTCATTCCCATCTGTACAGTTTCATTACTTTTAAGCAAGCACACAGTAGGTGCTTAATAGGTGCTTGAACCCTGTTTGAAAACTCAACCTGTGAATCCATTCTTTCAGTCAAGGGGCACGGGAGGGTTAAGAGCGTTTCCAGGGAGCAGGAATAAGCTTCCAAAGCTCGGCCCCCCACACACCAGATGCCTACTGTGATAAATACAGCAGAATGTTTGAAGCAGACGTAAATTGTACCCAAATGACAACTCTTAAGGTGCTTGAAATAGTTCCTGTCCTCCTGCATGTTAGGTGTTTCTTGGTCTTGCCCATCCCTCATAGAGCACAGTAAAACTCACTCTCCCCTCCTTGCCAGCTTCCAGGGGGTGTGTGCCAGGGTATAAAGGGGGGCTCTCCCCTATGCCTCCCTTTATGAATAAACACTACAGGCTTAGCCCACCTCCTCCCCTCCCTCTTTCCTTCGTAGACCCATGGAGGGAAATGAAAATGCCCATCTTGGTCACTAGGCAAGGTGCTAGGGACTAGTTGGCGATTAATTACTGCTGATGCTTGGGGCTGCTGATACAATAGTGAGCTGAGTCATCTCTCTAGGGAGCCATGAATGTGGATGGAGTGTGGGGAGAGCCCCTGGGGCCTCGGAACCCCAATATTCGGAACCGGAAGGAAGCTGTGATGACATCTCAGGGCGACTCTAGCCTGAAGAGGCCTGGTCATGAAAGGTGCCTGACACCCCCACGCCTCTTCCGAGGCTGCCTGGAGAGGCTCAATGGCCCCTCCTCAGAATCAGGCTTTTCAAGGCATAGAAAAAAATGCAGAGGATTACCAAGGAAAACAAAGATGTCATGTATCTTCCCAGCCAAATTCATGGACCCCTGAAGTCTATCCACCAACCTGGGGGAAGAACCCAGCTCTAAAATAAACCACCTCCGTCAAGTGGTCACCAGCCTCAACCTTGGAGGTGCCAGGAGGAGTAGAATCCTCAAACTGATTCGGAAGGGATTTCAGAGTTCACCTAGTTCCATCTGCACCAGAGCATGAAAGATTAGAGACAGCATGGTATCAAGAAGAGAGTGCGGAGTTTGGGCTCAGGATCTGAGTACAAATTCCGCTCTGACACTGTTTGTGCAAACTCGAGTAGTAACTGAGTTTGTGCCCCAGATGCCAGATGTGTGTGTGTGTGCGTGTGCGTGTGTGCACGCGCACACACATGGCCTTCAACAACACCCCTTTCATCTTTCCATCTATAATTCTAGCATGGTAGCTAGCCAGACTCCCCAGGTACAATCACTAGCCTGTTTTGCACCAGTGGGGGAAGGCCATTTGGAGCTTATTGTAAGGGAAAAAAGACTAGTCATCAGAGCTGACCCCTAGAAGAAGGGTCTTCCTGGGGCAGAAGGGGGTCCCCCTCAATGAAGGTCTTTAAGGAAAAGCTTGGGGCAGCACAGAGAGCCAGACTTGGAATCAGGAAGAATCATCTCCGTGAGTTCAAATCCAACCTCAGACAGGTCCTAGCTGTATGACCCTGGGTAAGTCACGTCACCCTGTTTGCCTCAGTTTCCTCATCTGTAAAATGAGCTGGAGAAAGAAATGGCAAAACTACTCGAGTATCTCTGCCAAGAAAATCCCAAATGGAGTCACAAAGAGTTGGACACGATTGAAAAAAAAGACAAGCAAAAGCTTGATGAGCAGTTGACGTCATATTGAGAGAGAGAGTTTGTTTTGCTGGTCAGGTTAGGGTTCATGTGGCCCCATCAATTTATTTCTGAGAGTCTCTGATTAATTGATATTTATTTGCTCAGCACAGGAAGTGTAGCTGGTGTGAATCAGGAGGAGCAGTGAGGGAGAAGAGAATTTAGCCCATCATCGCCTCCATTTAAGCTGGCCATTTCTGCTTAAATGAGTCATTTAAAAATCCTGTTACTGACTTTTTGGGTTTATTTTTACATCACTTACATTTCCAAATATATTCCTTACCTGTTGCTCCCCAGCAGCTACTCCTTGTAAATAAGAATAAAAAAGAAAGGAAGAAAAGCAATTCTGCAAAACCAGACCCATCTGTGGCCTCTCTCTGAGAATATATGCACTATTCCACACCCCTAGTCCCCCACCTCTGCAAGAAAGTAAGGGAGAGGCTAAATCATTCATTTTGAAAAAACATATGGTCATCCCAGACAAGATGCCACGTGTGTCTCAGATTACCCAGCACCTCCTGTCTCTACTTTTAAAACAACTCACTTTACGGCCAGTGAACGCTCCAGTGGTGATAGGAGAAAGGAAAGGTTCCAGAATCTGCCCTATTTGTAGTTGTTTGCATTAATGTGAGCACCTTGAGGTCAGGGATTATGTTCATGGATTTACTTTTTTTTGGTATTCTCAGTGCTTAAGGTACAGTGCCTGGCACATAGTAGGTGCTTAGTAAATGCTTGGTGATTGATCAGTCATTCAGCTTCTCCCTGAAGATGTCCATAGAGGAAGAGCCCACTTCCTCCAGGGGTCCTCCACTTTGGCCTGATGGTTTGGAAGTTTTTCCTTATTTAAAGTCTAAACCTGCCCCTCTAAACCTCTCCTTGATACTCCTAGTGCTGGGGTATTTCAACAATTCAGCTAGCAGCTGCTGTGAGGGGTATAAAACCAACAACAACCAGCACACAGAATGCTGCAAGCCCAGGTTCTTTTGATCTGCTTTACTAAGGAAAGCAATGTTAAGGGGTTAACAAGCTTACTTTAATCCAGCATACAAATATCACTCAGTTCAGGGGGAAAAGCCAGCACCTTGAGCTTCAGAGCAAATACAAACAAATTACAAACATCAACAGACAGACCTTGTCTGATTCAAATCTCAGTGCATAGTCACCAGAGTTTAACCAAGTGTGAATGTTTACAAGCTGGAGGGCTCTTAACTACAGCTGCCCAGAGACTCCACATCAGCGCACCACCAAGAGTTTGAGCCCTAAGCAAACAGCTCTGTCTTCCCTTTTTATACCCTCTTTAGCCATTATCAAACATCATCTGAGTGACCAGAACTTAAGCTCTTACTATTGGCTCTGGTCTTAGCACCTCCCCTTAGGACCCTGAGGGCTTCACACCCACATAGGCTTAGCACCTAATATCTAGGGGTTTGGGGCCTACTTGAGATCAAAGATATAATCAGACCTCCCTTCATGGGCCCCACCTGGAGCCCCACCTTAGTTACCTAATTTAATCAAGGAAATAAAGGTCAAACTCTTCAAGGGCACTTGGTTGAATAAGTGCTAAGAGCCCATCTTGATTGCCAACACATGGGTGCCCAGTGGAGCTGCCTAATCCCTCTCCACAGGAGAGAGGCTTCTCAAGCACAGAGTGCTCCTCTGACTCCTTTCTTCTTGAGCCTAAAAACCCTCACTTCCTTCGACCAATGTTTTCTCTCCCTTTACTAGATTTCAGGCTCTGTGCAGACAGGGACCAAGCCTCTGAATCCCCATCAGCACAGAGGACAGTGCCCTACACAGAGCCGATGCTTCCTAAGCATGTGTTGAGGGTATATTTGATGGATGGTGGGGTGCCAGCGTTCCTGGACTATCAAAATGGCCTCCTGATGGTCCCCCTGCTTCAAGCCTCTCTCCACCCCAGTCTGTTCTCTGTGGTTGTTCAGTAATTTGAGCTGCGTCCAGTTCCTCATGATTTCATTTGGGGTTTTCTTGGGTGGTTTGCCATTTCCTTCTCCAGCTAATCTTATAGATGAGGAACTGAGGCAAACAGGGCTAAGTGACTTGCCCAGGGTCACACAGCTAGTAAGTGTCTGAGGCTAGATTTGAACTCAGACTTTCTTGACTTCAGGTTCTACTCTCTATCCACTATGCCACCTAGCTGCCCCATTATTTTTCCATATTTCTCTCCATCACTTATTCTGTATTCCAACAACCTGACCTGTTCCCAATATCTGACTCTTACTTCACCTTTGCACATACAGGGCCTTATGCCTAGAATTCCCTCTGGCACCTCTTTGGATCACTACCTTCCTTCGTGGCTCAGCTGAGATGCTGCCTTCTAAAAGAATCTTTCCTGATCTCTCCTCCTCTCTGCCCAGCTGATGTTACTTCATATTTGCTCTTTATATATTTTGTCTTCCCCCTCCCAGTGGTCTATAAGCTCCTTGAGAACAGGGAATAATTTTTTTTTCTTCTTTGTATTCTTAACAGGCTGGTTAGCACACAGTAGGTGCTTAATAAACGCTTGCCCAGACCAGCTGTCCTTCATTCCCTCTCTTGCTCTGCTCTTGGCTCTCAAGACTTCCATACCTCAGTCATCCAGCAGAGACCTTCCTGATCCCCTCCCCCCATTAGATTGTAAACTCCATGAGCGCAAGAAAGCTGCGCCTGGCACACAGTAAGCGCCTAATAAATGTCCGTTGACTCGTTGGATTGAAGTGAATGCTACTGAAAATCCGGTGTGTGAATCCTTTGGTTTAGTTGACGATGTGGAGAAAGTTAGTAAAATGGGCTGAGTTTGACTTTGAGCTCCATGGGAGAAGACCTAGCTTCTCCGCCGTTTGGGACCGCTGATGTTTTGGCCGCTGGAATCCCGGAGCTCTGATGCTTCTGTAATGATTCCGGACGCCTGCGCTTGTGAAACTTTCCTCTAAACAAACATGCTCTGACTCGTGTTCTCCCTCACAAAGGTCGAGCGGCCACAGACCTTCTCTGTCCTCAGAATGGATGATGGCAGTGAGGCAGGTTGAAGTGGGTCAGGCGCATTGAGAAGAAACAGGATGCTGCTGAGAGTTTAATATGGAAGAAAGACACCTTTGGGCTGCTGGTTCTGCTTAAAATAGACACTGCGTGTGATGTATGTACATATGAAAATATACACACGTCTGCATAAAGAATCTAAATTCTGCGAGGGCAGGGACTGGCTCACCTTCCTATTTGGACCTCTGCTGCTTAGCCCCTGCCTGGCAAATAGTAGGTGTGTGTGTGACTGACCTATTTGCTAGGCCCTAGCTGATGAAAGTGACGCCATGTTTGACCACAGATTGACCCGTCTACACACCGGAAGTTCCTGTGTACTCAACAACTGGTTTGGTCGGCCACATGTAGGGTTGGGAATGCAAGGTCAGCAAACTGTCAACTTAACAAACTTCATCTAATCCAGGGGAATAACTTTTGCAAACATGAGTGGTTGATTGGGGAGGGGCTGGGGTTGTTATCCAGACCACCTGGTGACTGACACCTCCTAAGCCTCCCCCCCCATCAGTCCCTGTGAACCAACAACACCAGACCTAAGGGCAGAGACGCACAGATCTGGGCCCAGCCACCAATGATGTGTGTGCCCTCCACACTGAATGCCAAAGAGACGTGCCCATGAGAAACCAATCGCCTCTGGGTGCTCGTGTTCTTTCTCAATATCTCCCCACCCTGATTCTTTCACAGTAGACACTCAGGAAATATGCTTGGATATTTCAGTTCAGTCACGTCCGACTCTTTGTGACCCAATCTGGGGCTTTCTTGGCAAAGATACTGGAGTGGGGACAGCTAGGTGGTGCTAGAGCCGATAGAGCGCCAGCCCCTGAGTCAGGACCTCAGGCGCTTACTAGCTGTGTGACCCTGGGCAAGTCACTGAACCCCAATTGCCTCCACAATATATAAATATAAACACACACACATACATACATATCTTTACATACACATATATGCCTACGTACATACCTACATATACTAGAACGGTTTGCCATTTCCTTCTCCAGCTCTTTTTACAGATGAGGAAAACGAGGCAAACAGGGTGATTTGTCCAGGGTCGTCTGAGGCTAAATTTGAACTCAGGTCTTCCTGACTCCAGGCCAGGCCTCTAGCTACTGCATCGCCACCTAGTTGCCTGCTCTTTGATATACGTGTACACATTTATGTGGTGTGGGTGATCCACGGAACAAGTTCTCTGGCCACATGAGGATGGACAGGTGCATTGGCCTCTTGCTGAGTGATGGGTGTTTGGTTTTGCTGGTGTGGGCAGCAGCTCCTGATAGGTCCCTAGGAGAGGCTGGGTTGTACCAAAGATGATCAGTATTTGGGGTATGAATCGCTGCTCCCTCTGGCCTCTCCTAATTAGCCACCAGAGGTGTCTGCTCACCAGGAGGCACATGGAGGGATAGCTTTCTGTTTCCTCCTCCCCACCAGCCCTCAGGAGGATAGGAGCCCACAGTGGGGGAACGTGTGCCTAGACCTCAAGATCCCAGCTGCCTCGATTGTTTTAGACATCCTTCCCATGACCCAGGTCACTAAATGGCAATCTTGAAAAATGTATGTCTAACCTTGATGACTAGCGAGTCTGAGAGGTCAGGACTTCCCAAGTTGGTACCTGCTGCCCAGAGGGAGGTGACTCCTGTTTCTTGGAGGAGAAGATGTGTCAGTGCCAGGGAAAACTGCCAGAAAGAGCAGCCTGGGCTGCACCTTGTGAGCATCTCAGACACTACAGATCTGAGGTGAACGTGAAATACCTGTTCCACAGTTTCACCAAGTTGTCTTTACCCCTTGCCAGAGTTATAAGTAACATAGGTTACTGTGTTATATTTAAAGTATTTATTAATACACACTTGTAGTCACCTGTATTTTAAACATTTCTTTTGTGGTGGAAGAAATAAATAGCTGTCCTATATCTGATATTGCTTGTGCCCATTGAACACCTTTTCTAGACAGAATTTTGTTAATCCCGTTGAGATGTTAATCTCATATCTGAGTTCTGTTCTAGAGACTTTCTCCAGAGGTCTACTCTGGGCTAGGAACATAACGGGTGAGAAAGTGAGAGAAAAGCCTGAAAGCAAGCCTCTCCAGGATGGAACATGGTCCGTGTGACTCCTGAATGGAGCTCTCTTTTGGCGGAAGGGGCCCCCTGGGTCCCATGTGACTTCTTTCTGTCTCTACCTCTCTGTCTCTCTGGATCTCTCAAACTCTAAATCAGGGCGCTTCTTGCTGCCCCACCAAAGGGCAGGATTAGAGATCAAGAGCGTGATGGGACTGCTCAATTACTGGCCGGGAGAGCTGATACTGAGATGCCCCTGAGGGCTCCCTTATCAACTGTCTCATTATTGGTAGCTCTGGAGAGTGAAAGTTAGATTTGAGTCAGAGGCCTCGGGGTGAGCCCCAGGGCATAGTGGCTATGCTAGTGACCAATAGAACTGAACGTAAACTTCTCAAGACCATTTAATCCCTGGTAATAGTGCAGGGTGTTGGGAAGGGTGTTTTTTTATTTGTTTTTGAAAACAAAACAAAACAAGATCGACTTTTTTGGGGGGGATATCGAAGAACTGGGAACAACGTAGACGTCCATAAACTGGGGGATGGCTAAACAAATTATGCAACGGGAAAGTAAGGAAAATTATTTCACTGTAAGAAATGACAAATATGGAAAATACAGGAAGACTTTTCTACAGACTAATGCAATGAGTTGAGCAGAACCAGGGGAGCAATACAGTTAATGACAGGAAGGTAAGCAGACAGGGCAGCAGCAAAAATCAAGAGTGAACACTGTATAGTCATGGCACTGAGCCTGGCCTCAGAGAAGAGCATGGAGAGCACACCCCTCTCTCCCCCTTGCAGATGTGGGGAGCCTTGGAGAGCGAGCATCGCATACACTGTGAGATGAGACTCACCCGGATTTGGGTTTGCTGAGCTGGTTTTTTGGTCCCTTGTTTATTCTTAGAAGGCCTGGCCTTCTGAGTGGCAAAGGGGGAGGGATATACTGAGAAATGAGGCTGAAAAACAATTTTGAAAAGGACAACAAGAAAAGCGCAACCAGGGAGGAGAGAGAGATGCCCTCCAAGGCAGGCAGGCCTTGGTTGTGTGACCCTGGGCAAGACTTTTAACAACCCTCAGAGCCAGCTCGACTCCAAGTTCTGAATAGCCCTGCTCTGCTTTGGAGTGAGGATCTCCTTACCAGGCGCTCCTGAGAGAAATGAAATCAGAAGTCGGGCACAAAAACGACGACAGTTTTTTCAAATATTTTTCTCTTTCTGTGCTGGGTAGAGTTGGGGGGTGAGGACGCTTTTAAAATTGAAGGTAGTACAGAAACAAGAATATCGATTAAATTAAGTATAATTTGCAATATCTTTGGCATGAAAAAGCCTTATTAATTAGGGTTAAATCGTGGGTATCAAAGACTATCATAAAAGAAACACCGTCTTCGTTACCTCCCAATACGGAGAGAAGCGGGATTAGTCCCACAAGACGTTGCTAAATTGGCCACTTCAGTGGCTGGATGGGACTGATTGCCGCTCATCTGGGATTGGCAGAACCGATTGGGCCCCCCTTGATCCGCACACTGGAGAGACGGCTTCAGCTCGGCCTCCAAGTGATTGCTAGTCTGGCTTAATAAACTCCGACTTAATGAGGCTTTAGGGAATCCCTGGCATGTCGGCAGGGGCCCACGAACATCCAGACGGCAGAGATGCGATAAAGAAGCATTGCTCTTAAACCAAAGGTTGTCTCCATCCCGGAGCCACCAGCCAGGCCCCAATGCCAACATGTGCTCGTGTTTTCCTTCTGACGTGAAGATGTCAAGGGAAGTAGATGTGTCCGGAGAGGAGCCCTGGGAGTGTTATGGCCCATAAGCCCATGCACGTAGACGCAGGCTTGCCGTATGTTTTGAGTCACTTCGACAAACATTTATCAAGTGAATTCGATGGGGTTAATGCCAGGTAGAAACTGTGTTAATTTTATGTGCCCGGCACCGGGCTGAGCGCTTTACAAATGTGATCTCGGCCCATCCTCCCAACAACCCTGGGGGGCAGGTGCTGTTATGATGTGCATTTTACAGGTGAGGAAACTGAGGCTGAGAGGTTAGGTTACTCACCCAGGGCCACACTGCCAGTAAGCATCTGAGGCCAGATTGGAACTCAAGTCTTCCTGACTCTAGGTCCAGGACCTAGAACACACCGGAACCGTGGAGGGCTTGAGCTGATGGCATTAAAGAAGTCTTACCATAAAGGCACAGATACAAAAATGAAAAACAGCTTCTGTCCTCAAGCAGTTTCCGTTCTTCTTGGGGGAGGATGCAAGATATAAACAGACAAACATATCCCAGCTAATCTGAGGAGGAAGAGAACAGTAATGCCAAAGGAGGGGGCTCCTGAGCAAAGCCTCCGCCTGACAAGCTGTATACTGGAGCTGGCATCTGCAGGTCAGAGCTGGGGTCCTGCTTACCATTTACTGTCCAAGTGACCTGGGCCAAGTCGCAACACCTCAGAACCTCCCATTGCTTACCTACGAAACGGGCACAATGGTAGTGGTGTAATATCTTACAGGGCTGAGGTGAGGAATCAGTCTATCCCAAATCATTTACTAAGCACTTACAACTGGTCAGGTGCTGGCATTGCAGAAGGGTACACACTACTGCCCTCAGGGAGCTTATATTCTAACGTACATATACTACAAGTACGCACAAAACAGACAGAAGATGGCCTGGCCTTGGAGGGCACTAGTCCCCGGGATGGGGGAGAACCAGGAAAGGTCTCGTGTGCAGAGGGGCGCTTGAGCTGAGTCTGCAAGGAACCTGGGGGTTGGGGAAGGCAGAGCTGTTCTGGGGTCAAAGCTCCCCAAGGCATTCTAATGCCTCAGCTGGATGTGAAGCTCTCAGTAACCGTGGAGGGTCATTCAGACATGACTCAGTAGGATCACGAAGAAAAGGAACATAGACTGTAAGCTCTTGGAGGGGAGGAGCCTTTCTGGCTTTTGTCTCTATACCCTAGCATCAAAGCTTAGCATAGTGCCTGGTAAGCAGTAAGGGCTTGATAAATGCTCACTGATTGAGTGATTGATACCTCTCTCCTCCCCCCTCCCCCAAGCTCTTTGGAGGCAGGAACTCTCACTGTTGTTTCTGAAACCTTAATTCTTAGTTCAATGTCAGCATACAGTAGGTACTTAATAAATACTTGTGATTAACTGACTGAATGAGGAGCAGGACTCCGGGACAAAAGTCCATATGATTCTTTCAAAGGCCCTCTTGTTTAAACACATCAAGACAGGGGTTCTTAATTCTTCGGGGATCCCTTTTGACCCCTTGGGCAGATAGTGAAGACTGGGGACCCCATCTAAAAATACATAAGGGCATAAAACAAAATACAGAGGATTATAAAAGAAACCAAAGGTGAGTCAAAATAAAGATGGCACTTTTTTCTCATCCAAGTTCCCCACCCCCTTGAAATCTAACCACAGACCCCTCAGAGAGACCAGGGGAACATCGCCTACACTAAGAGAAGGCGATTGGTAGCCTTGATGCAACAGGACATTTTTGCTCTAAAGCTGCTGAGGGTGAAAGAAAGAGTAGGCCAACCACGCTGGCATACTAAACCCAGTTTGAGGCTGGCCCAGTGCTTTCAGAGGTGTGAGAACCCTGGCTGCCCCGGCTGGGGCAGTTTCGTTCTGTCTTGCCAAGCAGAATTCATCTCCCCAAGCTCTCCTTCTGTGTGTGTGTGTGTGTGTGTGTGTGTGTGTGTGTGTGTGTGTGTGTTGTTCTCCCTTTTAGTGTCTCCTTTTTAAAAAGGGTGTTTTGGGGATGTCTTTAATCTCTCTATCACACCCCTCTGTCCCCTACTCCCCTCCAGACTGAACCCTAATTTGTGACAAAGAAAAATCCCCAAACACAACCGTGAGAGAGAAACTGACAGTCTGGCTGTGATTCCAGCCTGGTGGCTTTGCCTCTTGGCCACAAGGGAGGAGGAAGCTTTTGTTAGTGCTGATCTGTGCCCTTTGCCTGTTCTCATTCCTCAGATTTCAACTTCCTTTTCACAGTCTTTTTCACATATATGGTTGGAGTGCTTCATGCCCAATGCCAGGGCTGAAGGGGGAATTTTCTAAATTAATCTCTTGGCTGAACACGAAAGCAAGTCCTGGCTAGGAAAGCCAAGAGTTCACTCCAAAGCTTCCAGGAACCTTTCAGGTCCTGCTTCTCAGAGAACAGTCGAGACCAAGCTCACCATGGAAGACAAGCCCTTGGCCTCGGCCCAAACTGCTGAGCAGTGCGCCACCTGTTTGGGTTGTCGGACCCAGGCTCTCCACCTAGAAGGGGCCTGAAAGGCCACCCAGTCCAGCCCCTCTCATTTAACAAAGGAGGAAACTGAGGCCCAGAGTGACTCTGCCAAGGACGCATGGGAATAAGGGGCAAGAGCCAGGAACTGAAGTCAGGTCATGAGGCACAGGATGAGTACATTTTGAAAGGGGTGAGGGGAGAGGACAGAAACGAAAAAATTCTTTTTTTTTTTAAGTGTCAAAGAGAACCCAGGATTGTCAGATTGTATGAATGAGATTAAACAAATATGCATTAAATGCTGACTTAATAGCACGACCTGGTGGGTAGAGAGTAAGCCCTGGAGCCAGAGACACTTGGGTTCAGGTCCTGATGCTGATGCATACTGGCCATTCGACTCTGGCCAACTCTGGGCACTCTAGCCAACTTTTAAGGCCAGACATTGCAGAGAGCCTATGGCCCCATTTGGGTTTTTCTTGGCAGAGATGCTACGGTGGTTTGCCATTTCCTTCTCCAGCTTGTTTTACAGATGAGGAAACTGAAGCAAACAGGGGTAAATGACTTACTCAGGGTCACACAGCTAGTAAGGGTCTGAGGCCAGACATGAACTCAGGAAGGTGAGGCTTCCTTATCCCAAGCTCAGTGCTCTATCCACTGCAGCGCCACCTAGCTACCCCCATGATCTTGGCTAGCACTGGACAAGTATTGTATTGTTTTATTCTCACAACAACCCTGGGAAGTAGGTGCTATCATCTCCATTTTAGAGATGAGGAAACTGAGGCAAGAGAAGTCAAGTGACCTGCTTGGGGTCACCCTGAGGAAGTGTCAGAGGCTGGATTTGAACTCGGGTCTTCTAGCACTCTCTCTATTGGGACACCTAGCTATCTCCGGCAGATTAAGACTGAAGCCTGAAGGTTGAGCATTTAGAGGTCACTTTGAGCAGGGCTTCCTCACTTGGGGTCTGATCATTAAAAACCAAACAAACCAAAAAATACCCCCCCCCCCAAACTTTATAACTGTATTTCAACATAATTGGTTTCTTTTTTAATCTATATATTTTATAAATTTAGCAATCTGATTCTGAGAAGGGGGGCATAGGCTCCACCAGCCTGCTCACTCAAGGGGTCCAGGACAAAAAGAGAGAATATTTATGAGTTACTTTAATTAAAGAGATCTACATGGGTGACGTAGATGAAGTCATTCTCCGGAAAGCTCCGCCAGGACTTAGATAAACGTGTTTCAGCAGGTGAATGTGTCCGCTGCTTCCACTGGGAGAAAGATTTTGGTAACAAAGCAATGTTTAATGGAGGTGGCTATTTACGGACCTGCCTCCATGGCTCCTGAGCTGGGCTATTTAGGAGGTGGCTGAAATTCTATATGGCAGAAGAAGCTTGACTCAGAGGAGCGGGGATTAGTGCCTTTGCCGGGCAAACCTAAGAGCCCAGAGTGCCCACCATTTCTTCAGTGGCACGTGTCCATTGCTTGAGGGAAAGACCTGGACAGTCTCCTGTCCTACTGACTCCAGTGGCTCTCTGCTGCCTCAAGGAATAAGCTCCCACGTTAAGCTCTTCATGATCTGCCCCTTTCCTACTTTTCTACTCCCCTGACATTCTCCTCCCCTCCACACACTCTTTGGCGCGTCCATACTGGCCTACTGGCCATTGCTCACATGTAGTCTTCCATCTCTCATCTCCATCTCTGTCCCAAAGATGCCTCTTGTACCTGAAATGCTCTTCCTATGCCCTGACTTCCCACCTTGTACCAGAGGACATTCCCAGCCGCCCTTCCCCCTTTCCCATCATTACTTCACTCCCCCTTCACTTCCCCCCACCCCCAGGTACCATCTTCTCTTAGGTGACTTTGTATCTACTTTGCTTGTATCTTGTATAACCTATTTATGTACATGTAGCTTCTATATTATTGAAACAGAAGCCCACTGAGGGAAGGGACTGTTTCTGTTTTTTCTTTGTATCTCCAGTGAGTACTTAATAAGCATTTTATTTATAAGCAAAATTTGATTGTTTTATCAATCAAATAACTAATTAGGTCCTTCTTACTCTAGATCTATGACCTGGGAATCTGTATGATAGAGATAATAAGGGCTAACATTTAGATATCACTATCAGGTTTGCAAATAGGATCTCCTTTGATTCTCACAACAACTTGTGAGGTAGGTGCTTTTATTATCCCTATTTTACAGATAAGAAGACTGAGGCTGAAATTCTAGGAGGTCAGGACATGGATATCTGTCACAGGACAGTAAAATTTAGGGACCATCTAGTCCAACTGATGTGCAAAGAAAATTAAGCCCAGAACAGGAAAGTGATTTGTACCAAGTCACTCAGGAAAGTTAGTGGCAGAGCTTGGCTTTGAACCCAGGCCACCTCCAGGATTTTTTCTATCACTAAAGAATGGATATAGAACTCCAACTAAGGTACAGTGCCTGGTACCTAATAAATAATAATGCTTGTGCTTAATAAAGGCAAAAGAGCAGTGATCACACCTCTCCCCAGATCACACCACTTTGGAAGCAACAAAAACTTGCAGACCCCCAGAACTAGCTTTGACAAAAGCATCATGAAAAAGCTGGAAGCTTGAGATAGTGCCTCCCCAGCCCCAGGTGTGTAGAGCCCAACTTTAATATAATGTTCAAAGACGAGAAACAGTCTGGAAAAACGAGCAAACAACAACAAAAACTTGACCATGAAAAGCTACTATGGTGGCAGGGGAGACCAAGACATAAATTCAGAAGAAGACAACAATATTGAAAATAGCTACAAGCAAAACCTCAAGGAAAAATTGTAATTGGACCCAAGGCCAACAAGAATTCCTGGAAGAGTTAAAAAAAGAGATGATGTATCACCAAGGCAATATTCACAACGGTTGCTACTGCTATTAATATGCTGACTTGGTTCTGTATCTCCAAATATGAGAGACTCTCCATATAGAAGACAGAAGCAAAACATGTATTCAGGCACCAGAAAGCCCAATCCCCAAACCAGTAAGTCCAATCTATCCAAGCAGCAAAAAGTTAATACGCATTATCACACCAGAGAGCCACTCCATCTCAAAGTCATCCCCTCCCCCACCTCAGGCCTTTCCACAAACACACGCACAGCACAACTAGCTTGTCTGTGTCTGCTCGCTCCCTCAGCTCTTAACTGCACTTTCTTCCTGTTCCACCCTCTCCTGTTCTACTCTTTCAGCAAGCTCCTCCCACCACATGTGACTTAGGCTTCCTGTGATGTAAGCAGGTCTCATGGGCTTATTAATGGATGGGAAGATCTTCAAATTTACATTACCATTACAGATGAGTAGTAGAGGAAAATTTTGGAAAAAAAATCAGGGCAAGAAGATTATGAAAAGAGAATTAACCGCTAGGTTAAGCACAAAAAAATGCTCAAGAAAATAACACCATTAAAAAAAAGCAGAATTGGTCAAATGGAAAAAGAGGTATAAAAGCTTACAGAAGGAAATAATTCCTTAAAAATTAGAATTGGGCAAATGGAAGCTAATGATTCCATGAGACATTAAAAAAAATAAAAACAAAGTCAAAAGAATGAAAAAAATAGAAGAAAATGTGAAATAGCTCATCAGAAAAACAACTATCTTAGAAAATAGATCCATGAGAGATAATTTAAGAATTGTTGGACTACCTGAAAGCCATGATCAAAGAAAGAGTCTAGACATCATATTTCAAGAAATTATCAAGGAAAACTGCCCTGATATCCTAGAACTGGAGGGTAAAATATAAATGGAAAGAATTCACTGATCACCTCCTGAAAGAGATCCCAAAATGAAAACTCCCAGGAACATTAAGCCAATTCCAGAGCTCCCAGGTCAAGGACAAAATATCATAGCCAGCCAAAAAGAAACAATTCAAATATCATGGAGCCACAGTTGGGACCATGTTAAAGGAGCAGAGGATTTGAAATATGATATTCCAGAAGGCAAAGGAGCTAGGATTACAACCAAGAATAGCCTACTCAGAAAAGCTATAGTATAATCCTTCATGGGGGAAATAGACATTTAATGAAATAGAGTACTTTCAAATATTCCTAATGAAAAGAACAGAGCTAAATAGAAAATTTAACATTCAAACACGAGACTCAAGAGAAACAAAAAATGGCAAACACAAAAGCGAAATCATAAGGGACTCGGTAAGGTTAAACTATTCATATTCCTATTCGGGAAGATGATACCTGTAATGCCTAAGGACTTTATTGTTATTAGGGCAGTTAGAAGGAGTCTGCATAGACAGAAGGCATGGGTATGAGTCACTTATATTGGGATTATCTAAAAAGGGGGGGGGTGCAGTGAGAAAGAGGGATGCACTTTTCTTACATAAAAGAGGAGCACAAGGAAGAACTTGCAGAGTGGGAGGGAAAATGGAAGGGTGATGGTGGGTAATGCTTGAAACTTGCTCTCATTGGAACTGGTTCAAAGAGGGAAGAATATACATATACACTCAGTTGAGCATAGAAATCTATCTTATTCAATAGGGAAATAGGAAGGGAAAGGGCTAAGAGATAAGGTGGGAGGATAAAAGGGAGGGTGGATTATGGGAAGCTGTGGTCAGAAGCAAAACAGATTTTTGAGGAGGGACAGGATGAGAGAGAGAGAGAGAGAGAGAGAGAGAGAGAGAGAGAGAGAGAGAGAGAGAAGGATAAATAGAAGAAAATAGGATGGAGGGAAATACATAGTAAGCATAACTGTGAATGTAAATGGAATAAGCTCACCTATAAAACAGAAGCAGACGGCAGAATATATTAGAAACTAGAATCCAGCAATATGTTGTTTATAAGAGATACACTGGAAACGAAAAGAGGCACACCAAGTTAAAATATAAAGGACTGGAGTAGAATCTATAATGCTTCAGCTCAAGTAAAGGCAGGGGTAGTAATCATGATCTCAGATGAAGCAAAATCAAAAATAAATCCAATTAAGATATAATTAGGGAAACTACATTTTGCTAAGAGGTACCATAGACAATGAAGTAATATAAAAAATGTCTGCAGCAGGTTTCTCTGATAAAAGTCTCATTTTTCAAATATATAGGGAAATGAGTCAAATTTGGAGAAATAAGAGCCATTCCCCAATTGACAAATGGTCATAGTATACGAACAGGCAGTTTATATTCAGAAGAAGAAATCAAAGCTACCTACAGTCATATGATAGAATGCTCTAAATCGCTGTGGATTAGAGAAGTGCAAATTTAAGCAACTGTGAGGTACCACCTCCTACCTATCAGAAATGACAAATGCCGGAGGGGATGAGGGAAAATAAATATACTAATAAACTACTGATGGAGTAGTGAACTGTTCCATTCATTCTGGAGAACAATTTTTTATTATTAATTTTTACTTTTAGTTTACAACACACGGTTCTACATAATTTTGAGTTCCAGATTTTCTCCCCTCCCTCCCCCCCTCCCTCTCCAAGACAGCATGGAATCTCATAAAACTACCACATATAACTTCGTATTGAATTAATTTATACACTAGTCAAGTTGTGGAGAAGAATTATGACCAATGGAATGAATCATGCGAGAGAAGAAACAGGACCAAAAAAACAAACAAACAAAGAAAAAAAACCAACCCAAAAACAAAAACAAAGGAGAGAAAAGGAAAGAAAAAGAAGGGGGGGGGGAAGGCTAGCATGAAGTGTGCCTCAATCTGCATTCAAACTTCATAGTTCTTTCTCTGGATGTAGATAGCATTCTCCATTGTGAGTCCCCTGGAGTTGTCCTTCCACCTTACGTTGCTGAGAAGAGCAAAGTATGTCAGGGTTGGTCCTCACGGAATCCATAAATCTGTGGTTGTGTACAGTGTTCTTCTGGCTCTGCTCCGATCACTCAGCATTATGTCGTGTAGGTTTTTCCAGGTTGTTACGAAGTCTGCATCATCCCCATTTCTTATGGCACAATAGTATTCCATTACCTTCATATACCACAGCTTGTTCAGCCATTCCCCAATTGATGGGCATCCCTCTGATTTCGAATTCTTGGCTACCACAAAAAGAGCCGCTATAAATATTTTTGTACATACGGGTCCTTTTCCCGCTTGTGTGATTTCTTTGGGATATAATCCTAGAAGTGGTATTGCTGGGTCAAAGGGTATCTGGAGAACAATTTTAAACTATGCCCAAAGGGCTATAGAACTGTGCCTACTGGTATCTTTGGTCAGCCCAGCAATACCATCACTAGGTCTGTATCCCAAAGAGATCAACGAAAAAGGAAATGGATCGATATGTACAAAATATTTAGAGCAGCTCTTTTTGTGGAGGCAGAGAATTGGAAATTGAGGGGATGCCAATCAATTAGGGAATGGCTGAGCAGGTTGTAGCATATGACTGTAACAGAGTGCTGTTGTGCTGTGGGAAATGACGAGGGGGTGGTTTTAGAAAAAACAAAGCAAGATCTGTATAAACTGAGGCAAAGTGAAGTGAGAAGAACCAGGAGATCATTGTGCATGGTAACAGCAACATTGTAATGATGATCACCTGTGAAATACTTGGCTACTCTGATCAATACAATGCTCTAAGACAATTCCAAAGGACCTATGATGAAAAAGTGCTGTTCACCTCCAGAGAAAGAACAGATGAATTCTAAGTGCAAATTGAAACATAATTTTCTTGCTTTTTGGTGACACAGCTAATATGGAAATATGGTTTGCATGATTTCACATGTATAATTGATATAATTTTGTCCTACTTTTCAGTGGATGGGGAGGGGTAGGAGGGAAGGAGAGAATTTGGAACTCAAAATTTGAAAAGAATGTTCTAAATAAATAAATAAATTTATTATTATTATCATTATTAAAAGATCTTGCCCCAATTTTCCAGCTGGATTTGCTGAATTTCACCTACTTTTAAGGGCTTCTTCCTCAGCTGGGATTTCACTAAGGGAAAGGGGCTCCCCTCTCTCCCAAGAAGATCCAAACATCAAACTCCTTTGGAGGATAGTTCCTGAGTTGTGTCAAAAATGTCACCATCTGGTGGCCAATATTTTGGCAATGATGAAGTCTTTCAGAACTTAACTGACCTAGAGCTGGGATGACAGCGCATTTCCCATCCCATGCTGGAAGTCTTCCCAGGTTGGTAGGACAGTGGAAAGGGCTGCCTCTTGAGACAAAGGACCTGGGTTCAAGTCCCAGCTCTGCTATTTAATATTAGCATGAATTTTAGAAAGCCATTTCACTTCCCTGGACCTCGGTTTCCTCATCTCTAAAGTGAAGGAGTTGGACTAGACGTCTCTGAGGTCTCTTCTAGCTCCAGTTCTACTAAGTACAAACCTCCTTGGGTCAGTTTCTTCAGCTGTAAAATCAGAATCAAACTAAATGACCTCTTTGGGCCCTTCTTACTCTAGTTCTGTGACCTGTGAACCATTCTGCACCTCGGTTTCTTCAGCTGTAAAACAGGAAGGTTGGACTAGATGACCAGAGAAGTCCCTTGTAATACTAGACCTAAGATTCTACGGTCTGGGGGCACAGTGCCTGGCACATAGTAGGCACTTCATAAATGTTTACTGACTGAACAAGGTCACTTCCACTCAGGGGAAAGAAAGAAAAGCTTGTGCCCCTCTGACCTATGAGCTCATTCCCGCTTACCTGCACTTAAAGGGCCAGCTCTGCCCCCAAAATCCCAGGTGATTGTAAATAACTAAAGCTGGCATGGAATCGATACCCTCAGAAACAGAAGACAACACTGTCTGAGTTCATGTGCTCCTCTTTGTCACCCAGCACGTGACCATCGTGAATACCACCTCTGGCTTCTATTAATTAGTCCTTCCTGGATGATCAAGTCTTTGGGTGAATGGTGAGGATCGTTTGAGCCCGGACTTCCCTTCCCTGATCATCTCCCAGAGCAGGAGCTTACATTCTTTCCTGCCTGTGGATTAGGTCGGGTCACTCCTCTTCTTGAACACCTTCAATGGCTCCCCTTTATTTCGCCAGTAAAGTTCAAATCCAGCCTCAGATACTTACTAATTGTGTGACCCTGGGCCAGTCACTTAACCTTATTTGCCTCAGTTTCCTCATCTGTAAAATGAGCTGGAGAAGGAAATGGCCAACCATTCCAATATCTCTGCCAAGAAAACCCTAAATGGCATCACAGAGAGTCAGACAGGACTGAACGACAACAGGCCTCAGTACCCGCTGATGTAAATGAGGGATACTGCACCCCCTCCCTACATAATAACACTATGGCTGCTTCTGGAATCAGACAACCTGGGTTTGCATCCAGCCCCTAATGCTTCCGGCCTGGGTGACCTCAGACATGAAGTGACTTCATCTCCCTGGGTCTCAGTTTCCACGTATGTAACATGAAGATGTGGAAGTAGACTAGCCTCGAAGCTTAGACCCTCCGGGTCTAGATTTTGGGTTCTGTGATGTTACAGGGTGCTGAGGGGATAGAATGAGATCTGAGGACATAAAGGGCCAGAGACGCACCGCTCACTCAGTTCAGAGGGGGAAGAAGAACCTCGGTTCTGGAATGTGGCCATTCAGGGCTAGCTCTCCTCTCCGAGGTCTTGTGCCTGTTATGTTGGAAGCCTGCCCACGAAAACAAGCAGTGCCTAGGGAGGGAACTTGTGAAGGGACACTGTGTTCCAAGGCTGGAAGAAAAAGACGCCTTGGATCCATCATTGGCTCCCAGGGTTTGAGCTGGACGGCCCTGGGACTCTGCTGAGTCTAGCGACTTCATTTCACCAATGAGGAAACAGATCAGAGACGAGGAGTTATTTACCAAGGGGGCTGATAATAAGTGGCAGAATCAGGACCAGAACCTGGGTCATCGAGCCCAAAGCCAGCCCTCTTTCCTCTGCGTCTGCTGTCATGGAATCATTCCCCTGCTCTGGCCAAAGGGAAGCTTGATGTCGGAGGGGCCGGAGGAGACTAGACGGGTCAGAACCACTGCAGGGGAGTGGGGGGGGGGGTTGCCAAAGGTACAGGGAGAAAGCTCACGCAGTCCCCAACTGGCAGCTTCTCTTGTCACTAGCTCTTATCCCTCGACACCATCATTTCTATGTTCCACCAATGCTTTCAGTACTCTCTGGGTCTAGGGCCTTCCAGATTTGGCTAAACCCAGCACCCGGGAGCCAAGTCCTGCTTGCCCCACCCATGTTATGGCTCTGCTAGGGGAGGCACGTTCTGGCATGGTTATAGCAAGAGGCTGCCTGGCCAGGATTCTGGAATCCTCCTCGGGATTCCCCATAGCTCTGAGGTCCTGGCCACCCAAGGCGGATCCCCTCCCCACCTCCGGGAACTAACCTCAGGCAAAACTAGAGAGTAAAGGGCTTTCAGACCTGTGCCCTGCCCATCCCTGCCGCCTGATGACCCACAGCCCTCACTCCAGGCTGGCCTCTGCGGGTCATTAGTGCTGTCTGAATCAGATGCCTTCGGGGCGCAGAGCAGAGACACCTGTGAGGCTCCCCTCTTCTCCTTTGGGGGTCCCAGAATTTCAAGGAGCATTTCTATGCAGCCAGCTCCCATAGGTAGATTTCCAGCCCTTTCCTCTCTCCTGAGTTCTAATCAGTAACTGCCTCCTGGACATGCCCACTTTGAAGCCCCAGGGATGTCTTAAATACCTGGGAGAATGGGAGCTCCTTGAGGGCAGAAACCTGCTCTTACTTGTGTGTCCAAGCAGATAGCAATCACAAGTTCAAGACAGAAATCAATACCTTCCCCTCTAATGAGCCCCTCTGCCCCACTTCCCTGTTCCTGTTATTGCACTACACTCTCAGTAGGGACAGCTGGGTGGCAAAGTGGAGAGTGCCAAACCCGGGTTCAGGAAGACCTAAGGGCAAATTCAGCTTTAGACACTATCTGTGTGATGCTGGGTAAGTTATTTAACCTCATTCAGCCTCAGTTTCCTTGAGTAAGCCTGGCCCTGGCAGCCAGCGGCTGCAGCTACATCATCTCTTCAAGTCTGCCACTGCCCGGAGATCAGGCACTGTCAGGGCCCCTGGGCACACAGAAGGAGGCGCCTCACTCATGCCTGTATCTGCACATGTGCACAAGCCCTATTCGAACTGGGTGTGGGGGGAAGGGGAAAGGAGGAATCCAGAGAATGTGTCTCCTCTGTCTGAGGCCACATCCATTCCTGCACTTTCTCCTGTTGGATCAAGGATTTTTGTATTTAGAGAATAAATGGGGGGGGGGGGAATGAGGAAGGGAGGGGGACAGTTTCTACAGTGCTTTGCAAGTACTCTAGAGTTTGGTTACAAAATTTAAGACATTTCAAAAAGAACCACAATACATTGGAAAGCACACAGGGTCCTGGATTCAAATATCACCTCTAATGTTTATGACCTTTGTCACCTTGGGCAAGTGACTTAGCCTCTGAATGGAAGCTCCTTGAGGGCAGGAGCTTTTCTCTTTGCTTTGCTAGCACCTGACATAGTGCCTGACACACAGTAGAAGCCTAGTTTGGAGCGAGCAATGTCAACTGTCAACGTTCACACCGCTTTACTAGAATATGTTGTTTGTCCTATTCAGGGGAGAGGCTGAACTTTTCAGTTGAGCCATGTGGAAAGTGGCTCCTTTTGTCCTGTCCCCCAGAATGCATCTGGCCTGCTTGGTGGTTGCTCACATGGTGAGGCCAGGCGGGTAGGTCACACAGATAGTGTCTCAGGCTTGATTTGCACTCAGGTCTTCCTGACTCTGTGTCTGGCACTCTCTCCACTTCGCCACCCAGGATTCCTTCTGATGAAACAGAGGCTCACTAAGTCTTTCCATCTTCTCTGTCTCTGCCTCCTAAGATCCTCCAGTATTAATATTTACCCAGTATTGATGCCCGACTGACCCCTGGCACTGCCATCCGACCCTCTGTGGCATCTTTAGGATTTTCAGGTCTCGCTATAAACCCAGTAGATGAACTTTCTACTCCAATCGAAATGGAAGCTTCTCAAAAGTAAATACTGCCTCACTTTCAAAATGTGTACCCTCAGCAATCATGACCCTTGTTGCGTGTGCCAATCATTGGCTGCTGACCAGTGAAAGGCAGGCTCTCTGAACCCTGCCCTCAGCATCGTGGGCCAATTTCTATGTGAAAGAAAGGATCCTCCTGGCACCCGAGAAGCTGAAGGAGCCACTCAGAGCCATCACGGAACCGCAGAGTTGGAAGAGACATAACCAGGTCAGCTGGCCCGGGGCAGGAAGTCGCATCCAGAAAACTTACTGCCAGGAGGTGACTACAAAGTCTGTTTCAGTCCCGTCTGAGTCCATGAGGCTACCATCCTTCTGTGCAAACTAATGCCAATATACAAGCACCACCCATCTGACCCCTAAACCTTATGGGCCAGGGTGCAAAGCCTTGGTTGGGAGCTGTGTTCTTGGCTGGCCAAATTGGACCCCCTTGTTAACAGGTTAAGCACCTTTTCTGTGCCCCAGGTACTGAGCTGGGCAGTGGCGATCCAAAGATACAAATGAATCAGTGCCTGCCCTCAGGGAACTTACAGTCTCTCTATTAAGAAGACAAAAGCCTAAATTAGATCTTTCCCCAGACCGGAGAAGGTCCAGACTTGGATAAGGATAATCCTGGCTCTCCCCTGCTCCCAGACTATGGTTGGAGCAGCAGGAGGAGAAGCGCCGGGCTTCATTGGGAGGGATTGGAAGAGGCTGGGGAAAGCCGCTGCCAGCTCAGGCTGGGCCAGACTTTTGGAAGGCTTCCCTCAGGCTTCAGCTGCCCAGGCTGCATGGAGGGGGCTGGCCATTCTCTTGAAGGAGTCACGTGGCACCTTGCGAACAGTTGCCTCTGAATTCCAGCCCGGTTACGGAGCTGTGACTCACACATGGTCCTCGAGGGCGGCTTCCCAACAGATGGCTCCCCAGATGGCTCCCAGCACGCGGCCCCTAGCTGTTTGCTCTTTCTCCGGTGTTTGCTCCCAGCTTAAGGAAACCGACTGAGATACTAAGGGCAGAGGCAGTCATCACTCGCTAAACCGTTAGCGACGCGGCCGTCCACGTGGCCAAGCGCAGCGAGCATCTTCTTCTCCGGGCCGGGGAGCTCACTCACCATGGGATTCCTTTTAGGACGAAGGTTTGGAAGGCTCCTCCTTCTCCTTGTGGGATTGTGAGCGGCCCTACACAATAGAAAGAGCCCTGGGACTCCTCTGGGTTCGGATCCTGGCTCTGAAACTTAGCACCTGTGAGACCCCAGGAAAAGTCCCCTTGTCACCCCTCAAAGCCTCGATTTCCATTGCTGTAAAATCGGGATAAAAATACTCGCTCGACTTCCCACCCCACGGTTTATTGCAAGGAAACACTTGAAGGTTCTCCGATTTTGTGGGCATGGGTGATAAGAAATTGTAACACACACATGTGCATGTAAATACACGTATGGCTGTGTGTATGTGTACACGAATACCTCACAACCCAAAATAGCAACACATACATGTCTACGTAAACACACGCAACACAAGAACATGTGTGTATATGCTATGTACACACAAACACGCAGAAGCATGTTTACATATAAACACATGCACATACCAATATGCCGATACATGTATATATAAACACATGTGTACACACGTTATACCACATGCCTACACCATAATATGTACATAGGAACACACAGCATGATGTATACATGTGTCTATACTTTGTATGTAATGCATATTCTATAGGCATGTATAGACATACAAGCAACATGCAGACACACATAACACCTGCATGTAGGCATAAACATACACACACGATAATACACATATCGATATCGCGACATATAATACACACACCCACACATATGTACATAGAAACACAATGCGTGTGGGTGTGTGGACACACATGTAACACATGCACACACATGATATTGGATAGAATGCTCATGTAGCACACATACACACGTTGTTGTTGCCTCTACGTGACCCCACGGAAGTCCATGGGGTTTTCTTGGCAGAGACACTGGAGGGGTTTGCCATTTCCTCCTTTACAGACAAGGAAACTGAGGCCAACAGGATGAAGTGACTTGCCCAGGGTCACGTGGCTAGGAAGTGTCTGAAGCCAGATTTGAACTCACAAAGATGAGTTTTCCTGACTCCTGACCTGGCGCTCTGTGCACCGTAACCAGCTGTAACCCTGCCCCCAGCTGCCTAATTGTAGGTTAAGTGGTTACAGTGGAACTGTTCACACACATAGGAAGTAGAAGAGAGAGTAAATATTGGTCGATGGTGCAGTGGAAAGGAAAATGAACGTGTCACCAGAAGACCCAGGCTCACGGTTTGGTGGGAAAAGGGCTGAATTTAGGGCAAGACACTAGGTCAAGCCTTGACTGTGCCCCTGGGCCTCGGTTTCCTCATCTGTAAAATATTTTCAATGGGCTAGCAGACCTCGAAGGTTCTTTCCAGGTCTAAATCTATGATCTATGGTTCAAATATCTCGTTTACTCACTACCCGGATGACATTAGACAAGCCACGGCTTCCTCTGTGCCTCAGCGTCTGCATCTGTAGAGCCAAGGGGTGGAGCTAAATCTTGGATGGAGAGCTGCAAGAGTCCTCCAGGGTTATCTACAAAGCGAAGAAGTGACTGGCCTGTGAGCACACATGTAGCAAGCGCCAGGACTGAGATTTGCACCCAGGTCTCACAGTCCTAGAGCTTGCATTCTACTGAGTGGCCCAGATGGCTGCTTTCAGGCCACATCCAGCTCCCGGTTCTTGGGGATCGATTGAACCCACAGGGTATTAGCTGCTTTCCGCCTTTGTAATGCCCAGTCACTTAGTAACCGGCTTCTTCTTGCTCAGCACTGACCTCTGAATGGATGTTCTAGCTGCCTTCCACATTCAGCTGCTCCTCGCCGCCCCCCCTCCCCCCACTCCTCTCTCCCTTCATCCCCCGCCCCACTCTTCCTTCCCCTTTTCCCCCCTCCCTCCTTCTCTCTCTCCTTCCTCCTTCCCTCCCTCTGCCTTTGCCCCTCCCTTTCTCTCCTCTCTTTCTCTGCCCTTTCTCCCTTCCCTATCTCTCCAGTCTCTATCCCACTCTCCAGTCTCTCTCTTCCAAGGCTGGCCTTTCTCCTTCTCCCCAGTTTCTTCCTCTTTTCTTCTCCCTTCCTCTCTCCCCTTCTACCTTCTTTCCCTCCCACTTCATCCTCCCTCACTCCCTTATCCCCTTCCCTTATCCTTCCCCTTTCCCCCTTTTCCCCCTTTTCCCTCTCCCCTTTCTACCCCTTCCTCTGTCCCTCCATTTTCTTTCTCTCTCTCTCTCTCTTCCTCTCTCCTTCTCTTCTCCCTCTCCCCCTTCTCTTCTCCCTCTTCCCCACTCCCTTTCTCACCTTCTTTCCTCCCTCCTCTCCCTCCATCTTCTTTCATTCTTCCTTTTTCCTTCTCTCTCTCCCTCTCTCCCCCTTATCTTCTTCCTGTTCCCCACTCCCTTTCTCACCTTCTTTCCTCCTTTCCTCTTTCCTTCTCCCTTTCCCCCCTTTCCTGTCTCCCTCCATCTTCTTTCTTTTGCTCTTCCTCTCCCTCTCTTCCCTTTCTCCCTCCCCCTCCTTTATCTTCTCCCTCTTCCCCACTCCCTTTCTCACCTTCTTTCCTCCCTTTTTCCCTTTCTCCTT
Source organism: Trichosurus vulpecula (assembly GCF_011100635.1). Lineage (NCBI taxonomy): Eukaryota > Metazoa > Chordata > Mammalia > Diprotodontia > Phalangeridae > Trichosurus > Trichosurus vulpecula. Next base: position 1,756,800 of record NC_050579.1, read on the forward strand.
TACCCCTACTCCTTATACTCTCTTTCTACCCCTCCCCCTTTCTAGTCCCTCCCCCCCCCCCTCCCCGCCAAGAAAATTGAGTTGCCTGGAAAGTCTCAGAATATGAGGAGAAAGGTCACTCTGGCAACATCATTTTTTATTTTCTCCAAACTCCTCCAGCAATTAGATGGTATTTAGAGGCTGATGACTCTCTAAAGCTATTACCTACTGCTGGAAGCTATTAAATTCCCATTTGCAAGCCTGAGGCCCCAGTTAAGCAGGCAGGCTCCACAGAAACGACAGGCAGCCTACCACACAGAGACAGCGCTCACACTGCCAAAATGTCAGGTTCGAAGAGCCCTGCTTTGGTCTGTCTGCGCCAGGTCAGAGTAATTTTTATGTTTGTTAATGATGCCTTACATCGGTAGGGTGCTTTATAGTGTTACAGTCCCATCTGGACTGGGTCAGGCTCCAAACGCTACCCAGGGCCCAGACACAAAACTCTGGCTTTATTTAGACTGGGTTCAAGCTCAGGCAGATTTAGACACACACTGCTCTCCTTGGCACATGTTTATACCTAGGGTTTTCTGGAAAACATAAAACTTGACTAGTTTCTAAGACTCCACAAAAATAAAAAGGGCTCCTGTGCAAGCATTCAGGCTGACAATATATCAAATATGGGACAGGATCTATTTATTTGGCAGCCCAAGCTGCCAAAGACTCCCACCTGAGCCCATAAATAGTTAAAGCAATGGTCCTTTCCTCTTTGGTGAAACCACTTAGCCCCAGAAGGTATATCAGGAAGTGAGTGCGGCATAAAAATAAATCAAGATAAACCCCAAGTCACTGGGAACAATGGAGAGGGCACCAGACTTGGAGTCAGGAAGACCTGGGTTCAAATCCTGTCTCAGAGCCCTCACTGTTCCTCTCTCCCCCTCTTCCTTTTCTTCTCCCTCTCCCTCCTTTATCTTCTCCCTCTTCCCTACTCCCTTTCTCACCTCCTTTCCTCCTTTCTTCTCTCCTCCCTTTTCCCCCTTTCCTGTCTCTCTCCATCTTTTCTTTCACTCTTCCTCTCTCCCTCTCTTCCCTTTCTCCCCCCTTTTATCTTCTCCCTCTTCCCCACTCCCTTTCTTACCTCCTTTCCTCCTTTCTTCTCTCCTTCTCCCTTTTCCCCCTTTCCCCCCTTTCCTGTCTCCCTCCATCTGGCCCTGAGCAAGTCACATAACCTCCCTCAGCCTCAGTTGCCCATCTATAAAGTGGGAATAATAACCGCCTCCACCCTCCTCCGAGGATGTTGTGAGAATCAAATGAGACAACATTTAGAATGTGTTTGCAACCCTTGAATCATTACATAAATGCTAGTGGCTATTAAAACTAAATAAAATAAAATAAAGTAAAAAAGTCAGTGGCCGAGCTATTTAAAAAAGTCACCAAAGATAATCCCTGACACTGAGATCTGCTCTGTGCACGTGACTCTCCTGATGAGAAAGCCGCATGCTCATCTCACGCACACAGCTAGCCTGGGGGGGGGGGGGATGGTTTGCACGTCTCCCTCCTCTCACCTTGACTGCCAAGCTAGTCATTCTAGCTTCTTTGTCCACATTTCTGCTGGGGGGTTTTAGGTATGATGCTAATGTCCAAATAGCCCCCTCATTTTATAGGTGAGGAGACCAAGGCTCAGAAAACAGTTGGCCCGTTTTCAGTTAGTAGGTAGCAGGGCTGGGATTTGAACCCAGACCCAGGGATTCTAAGCGCAGGGTCCCTTCCCACTGTTCCACCCTGGTCTCCTGCTCTCTTGGCTTCACCTCAGGATAGAGGTTTGTGCCCTCTCTAAAACTAATTGTAGATGGCCCTAACCACATACAGAAAAGGCATTTCATAAATGTTCTCTCACTGAGAGCTCACTCACATCGCCAAACTCGGGATTCCTAAAATGCCAGGGCTCTTTGCAGGGACCTTTGGGACAGTTCAGCCCAACCCCTTGTTTTGCAGAGCAGAAGACTAAGATTCTTTCCCTAGCAAGAATCCAAAGCATCATCGACCTAGAATGGGAAAGGACTTTAGAAGCCTTTGGGTCCGACCACCTCACTTCACAGAGAAGGAAACTGAGGCATGAAGAAATGACTGGTTCAAGGTCACTCAGCCATGATGTGTCAGAGGCAGGATTTGAATCCTGGTCTTCCTTGCTTCATTTGCTATGACATGTAGTTTCTCTCTCTCTCTCGGATCATGACTCTAGAGCCAGAAGGGCCTCAGAAGTAATTTAATCCACTTTGCTCATTTTGTATAAGGACAAACAGAAGTCTGTATCATCAGCCCTCACCCAAGATCACATGCAGTAAATGACACAGCAGGGATTTGAACTCAGGTCCAGTGACTCACCTGAGCACCTGGGCAGCTAGGTGGCGCCATAGTGCACCGCTCCTGAGTCAGGAAAACCTGAGTTCAAATCCAGCCTCAGACACTTCCTAGCTGTGTGACCCTGGGCAAGTCCCTTTACCTTGCTTTCCTCTGTTTCCTCATCTGTCAAATCATCTGGAGAAGGAAGCGGCAAACCACACCAGTGTCTTTGCCCAGAAAGCCCGAAGTGAAGACACGAAGAACAGGACACAACTGAAAACGGCTGAACAACCACCGGTGACTCAAGAGCAGCCCTGTTGCCTCCTGAAGATGAGGTCTGTGACCTTGGGCACGTCCCTCAACCACTGTGATCCCAGACTCCTCCTCTGTGAAATGGGGATGTGAGATCGAATGAGACACTGACCATCTGTGAGGCTCTTTGCAAACCTTGAGGCATTCTTATTTCTCCCAGCTGAGGGAGGCTTTTGTCTTTGTCCCTACAGGGCCTGGCAATGAACAGGGGCTTAATAAATGATTGATTCTTGGTTTGAATTGGATTCCAGAGAAAAAATTACTTTGTACCATTATGGAGATGAGTCTCGGCACATTTGTCCTCCTACTAACCAAACTCTGCCCTGGGTTCAGGCTGAACAGTCCCCACCCAAGTCCCTGCTCAGTTCTGGGTCCATCCACGAGCACCCAGAGTGAAATGACAGCCCAGCCCGGGGGGAGCCGGTAGGAGTAGGGAGGTGGGGGCTGGGGCCGTGAAACTGGAGTCCCAGAAGAGCAGGAAAACAGGGTATAAATAGTCAGGCATGTCCTTGCCATGTGGGCAGGGTCTGATCTGGGGACCCTTTCCCCGGCTTGTTTCTCTTTATGTTGTGGGAGACTCTGTGTGTGTGTGTGTGTGTGTGTGTGTGTGTGTGCTCGAGCGCTAGTTAGAATTAGAGGTCTGTGGCTATGTGACCACAGCCTCGTAAAGAAGCCTGGGTCACTGGGAGGCACAAGTTTGGAAGCAGACTTTGGGCCAACCCTAGGAAGATGTATAGGCCCTGATGAGTTATTGGTGGAGTCTGAGATAAAGGCCTTAGGTCCAGGGTAATGTGTAGAGCTAATTCGTGGCCCCCTGTAATAGTAATTAAGGTGGGACCTTTTGCTTTTGACCTTTAATGACTCTGGCCTTTGTTTGAATGGGGCAGATAAAGTGGGATGTTTTTGTATTTCTCAGACAATTGGGAGCCATTGATTTGTATCTGATGGGATATTGGGGGTGGGGAACTTCTCCACACCCAGCCTAGGTAAGGTCAGGGCCCACTGGAGCCCTGAACAGAATGTATAAGCGCACAGGTTAGTGTTCTCCCTCAGAGCTCTGAGCCACAGCAGGAGTGGCTTGTGACTCTGGGCCAGCCGTCCTAATGAGCTCCCCGGCTGTACACCCAGATGTTGAAAACTACCAATTGTATTTGGTCTGTACTTCAGGGTGCTGGCTTTTTCCCCTGAACTAAGCAAGTGATACGTGTATGCTGGATTAAAGTAAGACTGTTAACCCCTTAACATTGCTTTCCTTAAGTAAAGCAGATCAAAAGGACCTGTGTTGGCAGCTTTCTGGGTGCTGGTTGTTGGTGGATCTTACACCCCCACAGAAGCTGCTAGCTGGATTGTTGAAACACCCCCAGGCCAGATCTCGCAGTACCCTGTGCCCTTCACATCCACATTTCACAGAGGAGGAGTCTGGGATCAGAGTGGTTGAGGGACGTGCCCAAGGTCACAAACCTCATCTTCAAGAGGCAACAGGGCTGCACTTGAGTCACCGGTGGTTGTTCAGCCACTTTCAGTTGTGTCCTAGGCTTCATGCCCTCATTTGGGGCTTTCTTGGGAAAGATACTGGTGTGGTTTGCCACTTCCTTCTCCAGATAATTTGACAGATGAGGAAACAGAGACTTGGAAATGGAAAGAGACTAACTCTTGAATACAAGCACCAGGGTTTGAATCCTGCCTTTGATGCTTACTATCCCCCAGTCTCCTCTATAAAAGGAGAGGGCCTGGCCTTCATGGCTTCTGGGGTCCTTTCCCAGCTCCAGAGCTTGGCTCCTGTCAACTCAGAGGCCGGAGGAGCCTTGCCAGCTCGCCTCGCGGTGTGGCTGAACTGACTGCCACCAGATATAGTATTAACAGACTTGGATCGATCAAAAATAACCCCAAGTTAGAAGTCAGAGGCCGTGGGTTCAGATCCTAGCTGGACTACTTCCTGCCAGTGTGACTCCATCCCTTCATCTGAAAAATGAGGTGTCCGCCAGACTGAAAAATCAACCAGGCCCTCTAAGGGACACACACACACACACACACATTTATAGTTGTCTATAATACTATATACAACACAGTTATCTATAGGATATATAGCACCATAGATGGCATATGTAATATCTAGTTACATACAATGAAGTGAGTAATGTCACCACACTGGTGGCAATGCAGACGTACAGGTCCTAGGCTGAGGGCTGGGAAGGACCTTCAAGATGGTGGCCGACTTAAGGAGCCCACCCATCTGGAGGCCATGACCTGTGGTTCCAAGGAGACTCCCAGACCCCTTGTAATGTAATTTTACCTAATGTCTCGTGGGGATGGAGGCCTGTGTTTCCTCTCCCTTTCTGTAAACCAACAGAAACTTGCAACATTTTCTAAGTCATTCTCTTAGATTAATTTCCCTAATTCCCTCTTTTATCAGGAGGGCTGCAGCCGAGATATAATCAGGTAATGGACCTCTGGCTGCATCAGTGTCTTTGCATTTACAAAAGGATCAAAAACATCAGAAATACTGCTCTGTGGGAAGTCAGCCTAGGACCAGGGAAGGTCCAAGCCTTTCACTGCACATGGGAAGGGGGCAGATGAGCTAAGTTTCGAGTTATAGCATGTCAGGGCTAGAAGGTACGGTAACAGTCATCCGAGTCTGACTTCTTCGTTTAACAGAGAGGGAAACAGAAGCCTGTAAATCACTGATTTGAAACTGTAAGGGACCTTAGGGGCCAAATAGTCCAAGACATGCCCAGCTGGTAGCAGAGTTGATCCAGACCCAAATCTCCTGACTCGTACTCTGGGGCTCCCTCTGGTGCCCCCCCCCCACTGCTTCCTCTAAAGGCCCGTTAGAAATAGGCCAGACTGGGCCTGTTTTCTGACAATGCTCCCTGAAAACTGCCATGGAAGGACCATCCACCACTCTGTTGGTGACAGTGAGCACATGACCACAGATGAATTAAGGTGACTCTGGCAGACCAGCCTCTGATCTACACAAACCCCAAAGGGAAGGAGGACACCTGTTACAAGCAACCACACTATCTCACTTTGGTCTGGGTACGCACAGGACCCAGCACCCAGTAGGCGCTTCAGTAAATGTGTGTTGAGAGATTGATTCATTGAAGCTAGCACAGGCATCCTGCCTCGGGTTGAGGCCCATCTCGAGGACCTAACTGTGCCTGTGGTGGGACCACAGCAGAGTGGAGCTGAAGTCACTCGGTACTGGGCACGGCCCAGGAATGAGGGCAACACATTTCTCTGACTCTGATGTCAACATCTGTGATCACCCCCAAACTGTAACCAGGTTGAAGTAACAGTCACATTTGCTCATAAAAATGTATCACCTTTTCAATGAGCCAGAGATAGGGGTAAATGGCATTCATTCCACTGAAAACCACTGGCACAAAATAGCCTAGGCACCCTCATTTAAGCCTATATAAGACAGTACTTAACAGTTTCATTTAATTAAACTTCAGATGGTCAAGGGATATGAACAGGCAGTTTTCAGAGGAAGAAATCTATAGGCATATGAAAAAATGCTCTGGATTGCTACTGATTAGAGAACTGCAAATCAAAACAACTCTTAGGTGCCACATCTCTCCTGTCAGATTGGCTAAAACCACAAAACAGGAAAATGATAAATGCTGGAGAGGATGTGGGAAAATTGGAACATTGTTACATTGCTGGTGGAGTTGTGAGCTGATCCAGCCATTCTGGAGAGCAATTTGGAACTGTGCCCAAAGGGCTATAGATATGTTCATACCCTGTGACCCAGCAATACCACTTCTAGGGTTGTATCCCAAAGAGATCACACAAGGCACATATGTGCAAAAATATTTATAGCAGCTCTTTTTGTAGTAGCTAAGAATTGGAAATCAAGGGGATGCCCATCAATTGGGGAATGGCTGAACAAGCTGTGGTATATGAAGGTAATGGAATACTATTGTGCCATAAGAAATGGGGATGATAGCGACTTCATAACAACCTGGAAAACCCTACACGACATAACGCTGAGTGAGCGGAGCAGAGCCAGGAGAACACTGTACACAACCCCAGATATATGGATTCTGTGGTGACTAACTTTGATAGACTCGGCTCTCCTCAGCAATACAAGGCTCAAAGACAGCTCCAAAGGACTCACGATGGAGAGAGCTATCTATATCCGGAGAAAGAACTATGGAGTCTGAATGCAGATTGAGGCATACTTTGTGCTCGCCTTTTTTTCCCCTATTTTTCTCTTTTTGTTTTTGGGTTTTTATTTTGGTTCTGTTTCCTCTTTCTCATGATTCATTCCATTGGTCCTAATTTTTCTTCATAACTTGACTAGTGTATTATATGTAGAAGATATATTGGATTCCATGCTGTCTTGGGAAGGGAGGTGGGGCGGGGGAAGAAAACCTGGAACTCAAAATTAGGTAGAACCTAGTGTTGTAAACTAAAAATAAAAACTCTCAAAAAAAAAAAAACTTCAGGAAAAAATGTGGCTTAAGCTGTCCTTTCTGGGCCTCGATGTCACGTAGAGTATACAAACTCTAACCCAACAGCTTTCATTCTGTGACCAATCTTGCCCTCTCTGAAACAATGGTGCCTCTGGCCAAGCATCCAGTTCTTAAGAAAAATGTCTCCTCTCCTAGCTCATGTGACATCGCTCTGTCTGCCTATTCCTCTGGCTCCTTCACAGCTCTTCTTTCTCCTAAAGGTTGGTGTTGCCCAATGCTCACATCCTCATCTGTCTTCACTTTTATCTCTATGCTCTAGGTCAACTCCTCTCCCTGAACGGGATTGCCAACTTCCAAGACTTCACCTGTCACCTTGGGTCACCGTCTCCTGAATCTCCAGACCTACCCGCCCCCCCCCATCCCTACCTCTCCAACTCTTTGCTCAATATTCCCTCTCAGAAGTGCTCTTGAGACCTAAAATTTACCATTGAGCTCTAAGATGTTAGAACTGGAAGGAAAGTAAGAAGTCATCCAGTTCAGGTGCTCACTGGGAGGACAAGGACACTGAGGCACAGAGAGGGTCCAAAAAGTGCCCAAGGACATGCGGCAGGGCTGCCTCCTGATTCCCTCCCTGGCGTTTTCACACGCCGCAGACCAGACCTATCAACAAGGCTTCCCCTCCTGACTTTATTTCTATGAATGATAGATGCCACCATCATTGTCTCAGGCACCTGCCCTCCCGATCCTGGAGCCATTTTTGACACCCTCCCCCTTTGTTCCCATCATCTCCAGTCAGTAACACACACCGTCTATCAGATGCAGTTCTTGTTTCTTTTCTAAGGGTCCCACTGCAGGCTCTTCAACCTTAAATGTAAAGGGAGGCCACTTGGGCCATGTCTGTCTGTATCCTGGTGTCAGCCGGGACCTGCCTGACACCCTGAAGAGATGCCCTCTTTATTGAAGGGTCTTTATGCTTTGGTGGTGGGCCATAAACCAACCTCACTCCAGATAAGGAGGTCATGGCCCTGACTGAGTGAAGCCTCTTTGGAGCTCCAGGGGCTGGGCCACATCGACTGCACAAGGACTTTGGAACGTGTCCTGGGGCCTTGGCTCTGAAGGCCAGGATGATTCCTTGCAGCTGCTGGCCTCCCCTTCCGGCCACAGATGTGCTTAGAATCCGGTAGGGTTTGGGACAGCTGGCTCGCTCCCTTGGAGGATGACGGACAGAGTGGGACAAAACTGAGGGCTGGGGGGTAAGGACGGGAAGGGCAGGGCCATCCCTGTGTGTGGACATCTCTCTGTGCATGTGCTGCACCCGTCTGCACAGGGCAGCTAGCCAGGGGCCACCATAACAGCCACGTAATTCGATTAGGGGTAATGATTGACTTGAGGACATGGGGAGGATGAGTATTGGGCCAGGAGGAGGATGGGTGGGACAAAATGTTCAACTGCTCCACCTCCCGGGACTGCAGAGGTAACCTCACTTGGAGTCCAGCCCTGGGTTCCAATTCTGCTTCTGATATACAGGCAAGTTACTGACATTTCCCAAGCCTCAGTTTCCTCACCTGCCAAATAGAATGAGGATAATAATCCCTGTAATAGCCAGCGTATAGCAGGTGCTTACAACAGCAATCGACCTCAGTGAAGAATCTCGGCCACTCTGTGCCAAGTCACGTGTCAGTTGAGGCAACGCTGAATAGTGGGAAGAGGAAGAAAGCCAGGCTGAGAGCTAGGAAGACTGAGTTTGACACCTAGTCATTAACCTCTCTTAGCTGGCAGTGGATCTGGGTTCAAATCCCTCCTCAGACACTTGCCTGAGTGACCCTGGGCCAATCACCTAACCTCTCTGACCCTCATTATCCTGGCTGCCTCTCTGGCTACTGAGCCTTTCGTGTGTGTTCCCAGGGAAAGGCTGGTTTAGAAGATGATACAGAAGAGGGTGGAGCTTCCTGGTCATTTGTTTCGGTCTTGTCTAACTCTCCGTGATCCCATTGGGGGTTTCTTGGCAAAGATACTGGGGTGGTTTGCCTTTTCCTTCTCCAACTCATTTTACAGATGAGAAAACTGAGGCAAACGGGGTGAAATGACTTGCCCAGGGACACAACACCAATAAGCATCTGAGGTCTTACTTGAATTCAGGTTCAAGCTCCAGCCCTGGAGCGCTACCCACTGCCCCACTCAGCTGGCCTGATGACATCAAGAGGCTGCACCCAGAAGGTGTGAGGTGATGTTTTCATCCTCCTCGCCTCATCTAAGCCCCTCTTGGTTACCTGGGCAAGTGAACATGACCCTGAGGGTCAGCTTCTCCAGTTCCCTGTCCCTCATGACACCTGCCCCCCAGGATGGTGAGGATGAATAGCTCAGAGGGAGAAATTCTGGTTTAGAGTCAAAGGAGCTGTCTTGGGATTCCATCTCTGCCCCATCTCTGTCTGTGGTGGTGGGCAGATCACTCCGCCTCCTCTGGCATCGGCTTTCCCACCTGTCATTGAGGGGGACTGGCCTCAGTGGCCTCGGAGGTGCCTCCCAGCTCTCAGTCCGGCATCTGTTACTAACACCAGGAATGATGCCATGTTTCTGGCCACAACAGTGTGCTTAACACCTGGATCCCTCCTCTGCAGCTGTGCCTTTCTGCTTGCAGAGCACGGTATGACAGAAGAGCATTTACGTATGGCTTGAATGTTTACAAACTGAGGCCCCTTTGTCCTAATGGAAAGGTCTGGATGGGGTTCAGAGTCCTGGCTTCAAACTCCAGCTTGCTCCTTAGGAGCTGTGTGACCCTGACTAAGTCACCTCCGTTTCCCTGGGCTCCAGTGTCTTCCTAGGTTAAAGGAGGGATTGGACTACAGATCCTCTTGGGGTCTTCTAGTTCTTCTCATCCTGAAAAGTCTTGAGTTACACTGCCCTCAAGTACAATCAAGGCGTCAATCATACCACCCGCTGCCGCAAGCCTCTTGGGGTCATGAGGAAAGGTGGCAATGTCTCGGTGGAGAACAGCTTCCTGCTTGGATGAGCAAAGACTGGCATGGAGCAGAGAAGCTTGTGTCTGAGCAAGGGCCTCTCAGGGAAGGTATCACAGAGCTCTCTGCCATGTCATGAATCAGCCTCGTGAAGTAGGCATTTATCTTGACAGCTGAATAATAGGGGCCCAGGGAAGGCAAACCCCGGCTTAGCTCCTGAGATGGGCTGCATCACTGCTTCAACACTCTGGCTAGCAGCTGCTGTGGGGGTGAAAAACCAACACAAGCCCAACAACAAGAATGCTGCCAGCACAAGTTCTTTTGATCTGCTTTACTAAGGAAAGCAATGTTAAAGGGTTAACAATCTTACTTTAATTCAGCATACAGACATCATTCACTTAGTTCAGGGGGAAAAGCCAGCACCCTGAGCTTCAGAGCAAATACAAACAAATTGCAAACATCAACAGACAGACTTTGATTCAAATCTCAATGCATAATTAACCAGAGTTTAACAAAGTCTCAGCATCCAGTTTAAAAGCTGGAGGGCTCTTAGCTACAGCTGCCTGGAGTCTCCACATCAGCACACCACCAAAAGTGAGAGCCCTAAGCAAACGGCTCCATCTTCCCTTTTTTATACAATTTCAGATGTCATCAAATGTCATCTGGGCAACCAGAACTTAGGCTCCGATGATTGGCTCTGGAGTTAGCACCTCCCCTTAGGACACTGGGAGCTTCACACCCACATAGGCTTAGCACCTAGTAATTAGGGGTTTGGGGCAAACTTAGGAGCAAAGATCTAATCAGGCCTCCCTTAGCCCCATCTGCGGGCCCCACCTTAGTTACCAATTCATACCCACATAGGTTTAGCACCTAATAGGGGTTTGGGCCTGGGGCTTAGCACCTAGTAAGACTCAAAGACAATTAATCATTTTAAAACAGTAAGAAAGTCCCAACTTAATTGATATTACAATCACTCATGGCATCTCTACCCTCCATCCTGATGTCCTTCACTTCTCCCTCCCCTGGCCCCTCTCTGACCCAGCCCCATCTCTTCATCCATTACTCATGGATGCATGGAAATGGCTCATCGGCCAGGGTGCTGGGAATTCACCCTTTGCAGGACTGTGGACAATGTGAATGCTAAGCCTCCCATCATGTGCTCGCTGGCCAGAGTTTGCTACAGACAGAGGTAGCACGGCCCAATGGGTGGAGCTGGGGACTGCATTTAGGAAGGCCTTTCTTCAAATCTTGGCACTGGCTCTTATGGACCCTGGATAGTCACTTCAACCACTACAGACTCATGGTGTCCTCGTTCCAGAACTGGAAGTGTCCCGAGAGGCCACCTAGTGAAACCCCTCATTTACAGAGGGGAAACTGAGGCCCAGGAAGGCTCACACGGGAAGTAAGCAGCAGAGGTAGAATTTGAACTCAGGTCCTGTGACTGCAACATGGAGCCTGGGATGTAATGGGAACTTAATAAATGTTGGCTTTCCAGTGGTCTAAGCCACCTTCCACAGTAGAAAAGCAGGACAGATGACCTGGGTTCAAATGCCACCTTGTCTGTATAATTTTGGAAAGGGCATGTCCTTTCTCAGGGTCTGCAGAATGATGGAGTTGAATCAGATGGCCTCTCTTTCAGCTCCAATGACCCTAGGATTTACTCCATGGCAGGCAGGTGGCAATCTGCTTTAGTGGAGGGAGGTCCCACACTGGGACATTCTCCCATTCATGTAATTACAGACTCTAGTTCTAGAGCTCAGGAGTCCTAACATGAGGGAGGAATGGCATTGGTACCAATCCTTGTAAAAAGAGTCACCCCTGGCCCTCAGTAACTGGGAAGTTTCTGTTCTCTGTTCAGTTTTAGAGGAAAGCAGAAGTGGTGAGGGTCCCATCGCTGGTTGTGTTTGTGGTCCCGGGAGACCACACAGTCAGAAAGCGTGGGGGTTCCTAGAGTCAGCCACACCCTCACTATTTCAGGAAGGAGGAAGCTCAAGTCTAGAGAGGAGAAGGAGCTTGCCCAGAGTCATGCAGCAGATGGATGAGTTTTTCATCCCTGAGGAGCCAGAAGGACCTTGCGAAGTCACCTGTCATTTGACAAGGTCCAAACCTCTCATTTGACAAGGGGGGGAAACTGAGGCCATCCATGGGAAGGAACATTCAAAGTCACATGGGTAATAATGAGGAACAGAGCCAAGATTTTAACCTGGGTTTTTTGCCCTTTTCTAATGTTTCTAGTGCCCTTTTCTAATCTTTATTTCCTTAGGAACCAATCAACGTGCATTTATTAAGTGCCTTCTTTGTGCTTGGGAAGGTAATAAGCATTTATTAATTACATATGTGTAAATAATATGCAATATAATTAAGTGCCTACTATGTGCCAGGCACTCTGCCAGGCACTGGGTTTACAGTCCCTGCCCTCAAGGAGACTATATTCTACGGAGGAGACACATCAGTTGGTTAATAAACATTGATAAAATACCTCCTAGTTGCCGTCACAGAGACATCGCCACCACCACAAATATTCACAGGGATTGTTTGTGCCCGACCTGTGGTAGAGCCTTCTGAGCTCATGTTGGTCTGATCAGCCACAGTCAGACACACTGCACCTTGACCCTGACACAGTGATAGCATTTTGGTCCCTCTCTGAAAATGGACAACAACCAACCCAGCCACCAGGTGCTAAGTACTGTGCTAAAAGCTGAGAATACAAAGAAAGGTAAAAGTCCTTCTTCTCAAGGACCTCACCATCAATAGGTGGGGGGAGAAGGGACAACATGCAACTAACTGTACAAACAATTTATCTGAGAAGATAAACAGGAAAGAAGCAATAGAGGAAGGCACTGGGTAATACGTACAACAGAAGCCCGGTTAAAGTGTGAGCCCTTCAGCTAGGGAACGAATGGTTCATATGCCACAGAAGAATGCAACGGGTCATTATTAATTGGTTATTAAAAATATTGGAATTTTGAGAAGCATGTTAAGATGTATATGAACTGATGCGTAGAGAAGTGAGCAAGAGAGTAACATACACAAGGATTGTAACAACGTCATAAAGAGATCCCTGAAAGGAAGCTGACATCCCAGCAAACAGTCAGAAGCCGTGATGGCCAATCCACCACCAGGGATATTTGAAACATAGTGGAAACAGAAAGGTATCACAAGATTAGAAAAAGGCAAATATCTTGATTTTTTTTTAAGAAAATGGAAGAGAAATCTGCAGACTATAGTCAAATGAGCTTGACTTTGATTTCTAGGTGAATTCTTGAAAAGATCGTTAAAAAAGATGGTTGTTAAACAAATAGAAAGGGAAGTAATAGTTACAACTAACTAACATGGCTTCTGCCCATGCCACACTAACCCCATTTCCTTTTGGGACAGAATCACTAAACCAGTATATGAGGAGAATTCTATGGATGGAGGCCACCTGGATTTTAGCAAAGCTTTTGATACAGTAGCTCGTACTGTTCTTTTGGAGAAGATGGAGAACCGTGGATTGGATGATAATACAATCTAATGGATGACTGGTTGGATGGCTGGCTGGCCTTGGTGATGTGGAAGCACAGTAGGGTGTGTGCAGGGGTAAGGCATGGAGAAGCAGCAGTCGTTTTCAATGGATCTAGGGGTGTTAGTGACTCACAAGCTCCATATAGTTCAGCAAGGTGATGTAGCAACCAAGAAATAAGCAGATCTTGTGGGGGGCAATAACAGGGGCTTAGTTTTGAGAATAAGGAAGAGATAGTCCCAGGATACTCTGCCCTTGTCAGATCTCATCTTGTGTGTCATGTTTAGTTCTGGGCACTACAGTTCAAGCTGAAGAGTGTCCAGAGGAGGGCAACAAGAATGGTGAAGGGTGTATAGATGAGAAGACTCAGGGAGACATGCTGGCTGTGCTCAAATATGTGGAAGGCTGTCAGGTGGAGTCAATAAGCATTTATTAAGCACCTACTATGTGCCAGGCACTGTGGTCAGCACTGGGAATACGAAGAAGGGCATAAGACAGTTTCTTCCCTCAAGGAGTTTACAATCTAATGCGGCAGAGGGCTCAGGCTTGAGTGTTCTTTCCATGACACCACACTAGCCCTCCTTGTCTTAACCGTGGTGGCCCATCGAGGCTCTTCTCAGTCCAACCAGGGACACTGGAGCCTGTCCTTCAACAAGACACTCTCTGCCAACAGCTGAGGGGCAGGAAGAAGCTAAATCCTCCCTCCTCATCCTATCCCTCTGAGGGGGAAATGCCTGGTGGCTTTTGTGGGCTGCTCCAGTTTCTCTGTTCCTTGTTGCCCAGTGAGGAACAAGGCGTGAAAGTGCCTTTTTAACTTCACCTCCACCAAGGACACGAGAAGAGGAAGTATGAGCCATGCTATGACTGTCTGGCTATTTCTCCCTAGCGCTGGCCACTCACTTTCTACAACAGAGCTGCCAGGGGGTCAGCCAGCCTTTGCTTATGGACCCCCAGTTGAGGGAGGACCCATTCTGCTCCGGGACAGCCCTCATCGTGTATCCTGACACTAAACCTGACTTGGCCTCTTTCCAATCTCCGTCTACCACTCCTGGTCCTGCCCTCTGGGGACAAGCCGATCGGGGCTGGTCCCTTTGTCACATGGCAGCCCCCTCAGGGATATGAAGGTGGCTCTCCTGTCTCTCCTGAGCCTTCTCTTCTCTAGGCTCATCCTTCCCGGATCCTTTGGGAAACTGAGTCCTTGGGAGAAGAAGAGACTTTCTAACTCCAGGTCACACAGGGAGCTAGTGGCAGCCTCTTCAATAAACATTTATGACTAACGGCCTCCTGACTCTTCTTATTGACTTCCCAATGCCCCCAGACCCTAACCCTCACGATCCTTTCCTCGGCTTTCTTGCAGAACGATGCTTTGGGTCACTCCATCTGGATCGCTCAGCCTAAAGACTCTGGGTTGGAGCTGGGGAGAGGTTATCGTCTGTGGAAGCAGAGCTGAGGAGGCGGGCAGGTATGCTCTGGAGACAGGAAAGCAGTAGCTGGGCCAGTCATCCTGTGGCTGATCTCGCCTCTCCCTTGAAGGCTGCCTGCAGGCCAGAAGCCAATAAAACACCCAAACCAATGGAAACAACAAACAACATTACGTAGCACTTTCAGACTGGCAAAGACCTCATATCCATTATCTCATTTGAGCCTCCAGTCTTCCCTTGCAGACCAGCTATGTGACCTTGGATAGGTCACTTGACCCTTCAACCTGGGTTTTCTCATTCGTCAGTTACAGCACCTACCGCCCAGGATATTCTAATTTTACCATTTTGAGACAGAAGCAACTGACACCAAGAGAGGTTTAGTAACAGGCCCAAGACTACACCAGTGATGGGCAGAAGAGTCAAAACTTGAACCCAAGCCTCCTGATATCCAATTCAGGGGTCTTTGCATACATTAGGCATTTTCTTCATGTTGCTAAGAAACAGAGGCATGAAGAGGCTCCTTAGCTTGTTCAAAGCCACAGAAAGTGTCAGTGTCCACGTCGGGCCCTAGCCCGGATCCTCTGTCTCTGGACATACCCACCATGTGACTCAGGGGAAGTCATTCCCCTGCTCTGCCCTCAGGAGGCAGCAGTAGAGAGTGGAGTCCGAAGCTCTGAGTTCAAATTGTGCCTCATCATTTACTGGCTGTGTCACTGTGGGCAAGTCGCTTCATCTCCCTGATCCTCAGTTTCCTCCTCTGTAAAAGTCAGGGAGCTGGGGCAGATGCTTTCAGAGATCCCTTGTGGCTCTAACGTCTATGATTACAGGATGAACAGAATATACAGTGCACTGGGCCTGGAGTCAGGAAGACTCATTTCCCTGAGTTCAAATCTGGTCTCAGATGCTTACTAGCTGTGTGACCCTGAGCAAGTCACTTAACCTCTTCCTGCCTCCATTTTCTCATCTGTAAAATGGGGGCCTGCCTACCTTAACAAGAGATCTTCCTGACTCCAAGTCCAGTGCTCTGTCCACAGCACCAGTGGACTTCAGCGCATCTAGTCCAATACCTTCGTTTTATAGAAGGGTAAACTAAGGCACAGAGACATGAACCGTCCAAATTTGAATAGACAGTAAGTGGCCGAGCTGGGATTTGAACGCAGGTCTTCTAATTCTAAACTGGGCTCTCTTCCTATTGTACTGGGCTGTTTCGGCTGCAAGAGAGAATGCTGGGCTTGAAGCTGAGCTCTGTCAAATACTGTCTGTGGGACCTTGGGAAAGACATTGCTTCTCTCTGGGTCTCACGTTTTTCCAGTAAAGTCAGAGGACTGGACCAGATGCCTCTGAAGTCCTCTCTGGCACTTCCTTCAAGAGCCTGTTACATCATGTGTAAGTAAATAACCACAGTACAAGATGGATTCAGCCAAGTGCCTGAAAGAAGGTGCAAGCAAAGTGTCCCAAGAAAGGAGGGTGTGACCAAAGTGAGGTATGAACAGAGGGTAAGAAGGAAGGAAGGTGTGACCAAAGTGCCCAAGGAAGGAAGGTAGGAACGTGGGGGGGGGGGGGGAGAAGGAAGGAAGGAAGGAAGGAAGGAAGGAACGAAGAAAGGGAGGTATGACCAAAGTGTTCAGAAGAAGGAAGGTGTAACCAAAGTGCTCAAAGGAAGGAATGTGTGACCAAAGTGTCCCAAGGAAGGAAGGTAGGAACAGAGAGGCAGAAGGAAAGAAGGAAGGAAGGAAGGAAGGAAGGAAGGAAGGAAGGAACGAAGAAAGGGAGGTATGACCAAAGTGTTCAGAAGAAGGAAGGTGTAACCAAAGTGCTCAAAGGAAGGAAGGTAGGAATGTGGGGGGGGGGGGGAGAAGGAAGGAAGGAAGGAAGGAAGGAAGGAAGGAAGAAAGGGAGGTATGACCAAAGTGTTCAGAAGAAGGAAGGTGTAACCAAAGTGCTCAAAGGAAGGAATGTGTGACCAAAGTGTCCCAAGGAAGGAAGGTAGGAACAGAGAGGCAGAAGGAAAGAAGGAAGGAAGGAAGGAAGGAAGGAAGGAAGGAAGGAAGGAAGGAAGGAAGGAAGGTATGACCGAAGTGTCCAGAGGAAGGAAGGTAGGAACAGAGGGCCAGAAGTTTAAGTTGCCTCTTTGCGACGATTCTAGGTCACATGAGTGAGTTGCATGTATGACTTACCCCTGACCCTGAAAAAGATATAAAACCAGGAGTTGGCCTCCTATTCTCTGGAGCTCTCTTACCCACAGCAGTGGTGGCACGCGTGACTCCGGGCCAGCCCTTGTTCCGAGCTCCCGGGCTGAACCTAGATGTTGGTAACTATGAACTGTGTTTGGTCTGTCTGTCAATGTTTGTACTTTGTTTGTAATTTGCTCTGAAGTTCAGTGTGCTGGTCTTTTCCCCTGAACTAAGTGAATGGTATTTGTATGCTGAATTAAAGTAAGCTTGTCAACCCCTTAATGTAGCTTTCCTTACTAAAGCAGATCAAAAGAACTTGGGCTTTTGCAGCGTGCTGGCAGCTTTCTGGGTGCTGGTTGTTGGTGGATCTTACACCCCCACAGAAGCTGCTAGCTGGATTGTTGAAACACACTCCCAAGGCCAGAGCCTGCTTTAATGGCAAACAGGAAAGCCTTCTCCTTGAGGGCAGAGGCAGCATTTTGTTTCTGTCTTTGTGCCTGCCCCCAATTCCTAGGCCAGGCCTGGGACACAGGAAATACTTAACAAATATTTACTGAATTTTTGAAAAGGCAGTTGGGAGCAGCCAAGTGAGATATGGAAAGGTGCTGCCAAAGTGATTTCGGGGAACTAAAACAAGCATGGTTTCTAAAGAAACGAGCTATGCGATAACACAGACTAAAATCATCTGCCTGGACATGTCTATACTTTTCCATTGCTTCCAGGACTCTTTTTTATAGAAAAGTTACTCCTACCCGAACCACACTCTCAGATTTCTAAGGTACGTTAAGGTTGGCCAAGCATCATATGAAAGAGGGAATTTAGGTCCCCCTTCTCCAAAAGACCCCAAATTCAGCATCAGCAAGGTCCAAATGGGCCTTTTTAGGCTGTCTAGAGAAGCTTCTCACCTGAGTGCTAGGATTGAGATCCTTATGCTAGGATAAATGAAAGTAAAATAAATAAATATAGGGCAAATAAAGGGTTTTTTAAAACCCTTTATCTAATGCTGAGGTAGCCCACTTCCCAAAATAACCCTTCCTCACCCCCCATACTTCCAGCTCTCCACCCTTTACTCTCCTACCCCACCCCCAACCAGACAAGGAAGCCAGCCAGTACTGTTGAGTTCTTTATCACGCAGAACAAATTAAGAGCAGAATCTCTGAGCCTGGTAATTAGTCACACGCAGCTGGACGCTCATCTCCAATGAATGTCACGTTTCCATGAAGCACGAACAGCTCCCTCTGACATTTCAGTTCTGGGTCTGATCACTCCCATCTTTTGCCTAGGAGTCCTTTGCCAGCAAGTCAGGTTGGCAGCACAAATAAATGCCAAGCTGATTGCTGATGCTCCTCCCCACCCCAAATTCAATAAACTCGAAGGAAATCCTGCAAGCTCCCGGACACCCACCTGAGTGGTCTAAGGGCACAATCTGGGCCAAAGAGCAGGAAAGAGACCTTCCAGGTCAAAGGCAGGTAGATGTCCTGGGTGTCACAGTAACGTGAAAGTGTTTTAGAGTCGCGTTCTCTTTGACCAAACTCAGCCTCAGCAAGAGCTTCCCTGGGGAGATTTCTGGGCCTTTTTACTTCTGAAAAAGAGAAACGTCAATCACAGGCCCAGAGGCTTGCAGCTGGCAGACAGGGAGGGGCCATCAAATCCAGCCCTGTCACTTGACAGATGAGGAAAGTGGCTCAGTCAAATAGTCAAACAAGCACCTACTTTCATAAGCACCTACTGTGTGCCAGCCCCTTTGCTAAAAACTAGGGATGTAAAAAAGGCAAAAGACAGTCCTTGCCCTCAAGGAGATCACAGTCTAATGGGGGAAACAACAAAAGCCAAATATATACAAACAAGCTAGGTACTGGATAAAGAGAAAATTACCAAGGGAAGAAAGTAACTCGGCCAAGGTAGTACATGGCAGAGTCAAAATTCGAACTCAGACCTCCTGATCCCAATCCAGTGCCATTCCCTATCTCTAATTGTGGCAATCAGCAGATGCTGTGCTGGGTGACACTTAATGATTTTGCGCCACAAAGGGTGCTCAGATCACTGCCTTCCATGCCTTCACTCGACATGCGTGCCAGGAAACAAAAATACCAGAGAGAGAGAAGTGGTGTGCCTGGGGTCACCCAGCTACTTCCATGGCAGAGCCAAGACTCAGACTCAAATTCAGGGTCTCAACTTCAACACCACAAGGATTTCGTTGTTGTCCATCGTGTCTGACTCTTTGTGACCCTATTTGGAGTTTTCTTGGCAAAGATACTGGAGTGGTTTGTCATTTCCTTCTCCAGTACACTTTACAATGAGGAAACTGAGGCAGACAGGGTTAAGTGACTTGCCCAGGGTCACCTGGCTAGTAAGTATCTGAGGCTGGATTTGAACTCAGGTCCTCCTGACTTCAGGCCCAGTTCTATCCACTGTGCCACTCAGCTGCCCTATTATACTGATGGTCTTAAATTCATCAACTAAGTTTTTCTGACCCCTTCCCTGCCAGAGAGAGGGGAGAGAGACGGGGGAGGGAAGGGGAAGGGCAGGGAGAGGGGGAAAGGGAGGGGAGAGGAGGAGAGGGTGGGGGGGTAGGGGGGACGGACAAGGGAGGACAGGAGAGGAGGGGAGGGGAGGGGAGGAGAGGAGAGAGAGAATCAATTTGAGTTCATTTCTGGATTAACTATATCTAGAAGGTTCTTACTTGGGATAAAAGGTATGTAAATATCCTCCTCTGGTCTTGAAGTTTTACTTTTATGTTAAACCTATCAATCAGCGAGTATTTATTAAACATGTTCTATGTGCCAGGATTTGTGCTAAATGCTAGGGATATAACGGAGAAGTAAAAAGAATGTCCACCATCAAGGGGTTTAGATTTTAATGGAGAAGACACACACATGTGGCGTCTGCCTGGCACACCCCTGGCAGGGCTCCCATTCTCTGGCCTGCTTTGCTTACCCTAACCTGCCCTTCTACTAGCAGCTTTGAAGTCATAGAGAAGGATCATGACCATGTGACTACACTCAAACTCTCAGGGATAACCCTTTTGTGTGGGGAGACTCGCGACTCGCTGCTCTGAGGTCCCCGCTGGTGCGATTCCAGTCACACAAAACCAACCTCTCACAATGCTGACATCATCTGATCTTAGCTATAACTATTTGCTTACTAGTA
Source organism: Trichosurus vulpecula (assembly GCF_011100635.1). Classification (NCBI taxonomy): domain Eukaryota; kingdom Metazoa; phylum Chordata; class Mammalia; order Diprotodontia; family Phalangeridae; genus Trichosurus; species Trichosurus vulpecula. The sequence goes on from NC_050579.1 coordinate 1,777,053, forward strand.
AGGTAAAAGCAATGATAATCCAAATGTCAAAGGTTAACCTCAATATAAAGAAGCTGCAGAAATGATAACTTACAGTCCTTACATAGATTGGGGGCACATTTCCTCTCAATGCACTCAGGACCTTTGGGTAGCGAGCACACACTTATACAACTATGACAGGGAGGCACACATGGGAGGAAATCCCGTGTGCTCAGGGTGGCTCATGACTGTGGAATGCAGAGCTTGGTCCATTTAGGAACATTTCCACTACACAAAGTGTCTTCTCTGCTAATTGCTCTCCTGTTTGGCAAATCCTCTTCCCTTCTCAAATTGATGAAGCAGTGATGACTTTGACTCATAATCATTCTTAAAAAGCAGAGTTATGTTATTATATTGGCCAGAAGCTCCTTTTAAACAGAGAAATGCAAAGCATATCTGGTTGACTCACTCTGAAGCAATGCAGACAAAACCAGACAGCTCTTTACTTACCACAGTACATATTGTCAAGTCTAGTTGTGTGACCCTGGGCAAGTCACTTAATCCTGTTTGCCCCATCTGCAAAATGAGCTGGAGAAGGAAATGGCAACCCCCATCCAGTGTCTTTGCCAAGAAAACTCCAAATGGGGTCACAAAGAGTGGGATGGAAATGAAAAATCACTGAACAACAAATGTTGTCCAATCAACTGTCGACTAGCTGATCCAATGGCAAATCAGCTACAAAACCTGTCTTTCCCCTTTCTGGTTTTCCCTCTTCATCTTTTGTTCACCTGCTTGTACAAAGCCTGGCTGGCAGGGAAGTCGCTAGTCTAGAATTTTATCAACAAGTTCCTGCCCATTGTCAAAGGCCGTGGAAAATATCCAGACTTGGTCGATGGGGAGAAGGAAGGCCTACTAATTACATGACCTTGGGAAAATCACTTAACCTGAGTTTGTTTCCTTGTCTCCGATGGGGCAGGTGTGCCCACACAGGCCCCAGGAGGATCATGGGAAGCTCCTCCTCTCCCTTGTTCTGGCTCTTTGGCGTAGTCATCAGACCTATGTGATGGTCCTGGTTCCAGTTCACATGCTTGGCCAAAGAGAGGGTGGGGCTACACACAAACACAAAATCTGTGTCCTGGGGAGAGGCCTATGAATCCTCTTCAATCCAACAGATTCTCTCCCCACCCCTGCCAAAAAAGTAGGCAGCACCACGGTCTCCATGGACATAGGAAATCAATGCCAGATGGTCCAGTGAGAAGAAAAATCCTCAGGGGAGAGAAACTCATGAAAGGTCCTCCTCAGAGAGAAGCAGAAAGAAAGAAGGAGCCATTACCAGATGGAAGCACAAGGATGAGAAAAATCCGCCTGGTGGGGAGTGATGACGGGGATCCACAGCCCACTCCTGTCCCTTTGATGGTACTGACAGTCATATAGGCTTTGTGGGTCCCAAGGGAAGGTGGGATCAACCAGAAGAAAGGATGCCTTGACTCCCTTGCAACTGTGGCTTTGTGGGACCCAGAGAGTAGCCAAATACTGACATTCTCTGGGGAAATCCCGGGCAGAACCAAACAAACACAAGCCAAGTACTGACGTTCCCAAGGAAATTCCCAGCTGAGGGCATGACCCAGAGAGTTACTTAATGAGAAACCAAGATGGAGACTTGTCTTAGTTAAGAGCTAGTGTTCTTACACACGGTTTAAGGTGAAACGAGGAATAATGTTCCTCCTTCTGAGCCCCTGGGGTCATAGCTTTAGAAACCTGAGCATTTGTATGAATTTCTTAGGAAAACATGAATTGGCTTTTTAACAGACAGGCTAAATACCCAACACCATGAGTAAAAATCAGTCTGAAGACTTGTAGACTTAGAGAGGCAGGGAATTCTTTAAAGTACAATGTCAACAGATTAATCTGAGCTGACGGATAAAGATGGCCGATGATTACAGCAGCACTATTATGGGCCCATGTTTCAGGAGCCAAAACTTAAAATGGAAAATGATGGATATGGGGACTGTCTGCCAATTACAGTCCTACTCTATGACCTCCAATGGCTCCCTAGTGCCTAGAGCAAGGGTCTCCATATTGTGCGCCATGAATTGTCTCCTTGGCCAGAGGGTAGGAAGATTGTTGGCTTCCACAAGATGCCAATGGTGGTCTCACCTCTAACAAGACTGCGCCTACGCTTAGTCTTGACCATGTTTCCCCCACTCTGACCCCTCCCTCTGCCGTGCAGACTCCTAATCTCCCCTGTGTTTGAGCTTGGCATGGTCCACTTGGGGCAGTAATGAACCAAATGCCACGTGGGCTCCCATAGGAGCAGCTCCTGCCCAGGCACCACTGGCCATTGGGAGCATTTGATTTCTGCTCCCTCTTCTTCAATCACCTCCCTGGAGGGTGGGCATGTGGATGGAAGCAGTGACAGGTGAGTAAGAGACTCCCTCTCTTTTCCTTTCATTGTGGCAGAGTTGGCCAGACCATGAGCAGACAGGATTTGATGGTGATGAGTACATTATCTTCCCCTCCCCCCATACCCCCTCATCCTCCAGACTTCCCTATTACTGTCCAGGGCACCACCCTCCTTCCTTGGTGTTACCTTCACCTTCTTCCATTCCCTCACCCTCCACATCCAATCAGCTGCCAAATCTTGATTCTACTTTGACATTTCTCACCTCTGTCCCCTTCTCTATGCTCACACAGCCACCATCTTTGTTCAGGCCCCTGTCACCTCTTACCTGGACTATTATAATAGTCTTCTTTAAAAAATATTTTAGGGGCGCAGTGAGTAGAGCACCGGCCCTGGAGTCAGGAGGACCTGAGTTCAAATCCAGTCTCAGACACTTGACATAGGTACTAGCTGTGTGACCTTGGGCAAGTCACCTAACCCCAACTGCCCTGCCAAAAACAAAAAAAGAAAGTATTTTACTTTTTCCCCCAATTGCATGAAAAAACAATCTTTAACATTCATCTTTAAAAAAAAACAATCTTTTGTTTGGTCCTAAATTCTTCCTTTATCCATAGATCTGACAGATAAACTATTCCATGCTCCCCTATTTTACTCATGGTATCAGCTTTTGTATCTAAAGCATGTACCCATTTTGAACTTCTCTTGGCATGTGGTGTGAGATGTTGGTCTATACCTAGTTTCTGCCATACTCATGACTAACAGGAAACGTTGAAAAAGGAGAGGGAAACTCAGCTTTCACAGCTGGGGGTGTGGGGAAGGTGCTTACATTCTAATGGCCGGTCCTCATCTTGACAGAAAGCTCTCTACATCTGGAGAAGGGAAATTCCTCAGGCTACCAGAGCTGGACCAGGGGAACCATCATCACCATAGCTAACACCCCTAGTGTGACTACTGTGGGCCAAGAACTTTCCAATTGGCTCATCTGATGCTCACGACTCTGGAAGGTAGGTGCTATTATTATCTCTATTTTACAGCTGAAGAAACTGAGGCACTGTGTTGGTAACCAAAAATGGGCTCCTTAGCACTTAGTCAACAAGTGCCCTTGACTAGTTTGGCTTTTTCCCCTGAACTGAATGCTGTTTGTATGTTGGACTGGAGTAAGCTTGTCGGCCCCTTCACCTTGCTTCCCTTGCTTAAGCTGATCGAAAGAACCTGTGCTTTCCTGGTCAACCCCTTCACCTTGCTTAAGCAGATTGAAAGAACCTGTGCTTTCCTGGTCAACCCCTTCACCTTGCTTAAGCTGATGGAAAGAACCTGTGCTTTCCTGGTCAACCCCTTCACCTTGCTTAAGCAGATTGAAAGAACCTGTGCTTTCCTGGTCAACCCCTTCACCTTGCTTAAGCTGATGGAAAGAACCTGTGCTTTCCTGGTTAACCCCTTCACCTTGCTTAAGCAGATTGAAAGAACCTGTGCTTTCCCCAGTGTACCTTACACCCCCGCAGAAGCCAGATGGTTAAAAACAGCTTCCGTTGGAGCCAGAGGCTGCTATAGTTACAGCCACAGCCGAAGCTGAAGCAGGAGCTGCTGGTAGCAGAGCTGACCTATGGGAGGAAGCTGAACAAGAACTTGAGACCAGTGGGTAATCTTTTTACCATAGAGGGGAAGCATGATTTTGTTTTACACCATCATGCTTCTCTGTAGCCTCCTGGTTACTCTTGTGCGGTGTACTTATTGGGCCTGGAAGCTTTTGATTAATATGTCAAAATGGGGATGCTGGTTCATGGGTTGGTTACTGTGGAGCCTAAATACATGCTTTGATTCTTCTGCCTCCTACTTTGAGAGTTTCTTATATCCAGCGGTTCTGAACCTTTCAGACATATATATGATCCTCTTTGAGATTATAAACTCTGCCCTCCTAATACAGGCACTGAGGTGAAGTGACTAGTGTGGTTGCCCAGAATCACACAGGTAGTAAGTGTTTAAGGTGGGATTTCAACTCAGGTCCTCCTTGCTCCAAGTCCAGTATTCTAACCACTCCACCACCTTACCCTAGAACACTGTTCTCCTCTGGTTTGGTGTGTCTATCTACCAAACAACACCCAGATCCCCGGTTTGGTCTCATGAGGGCAGTGACCCAACCCAAGGGGACACTCTGAGCACAGCCCTCAGGTCAAGGGTGTCTATTGTTGTAAACAAATAAATGAACATCCTGGTCTTCTGTGCCTGGCTAGCAGGAATCTGTGCCAGATCACCCTGGGGCCAACTGGAGAAACTGAGTTTGTGAACCTATAGAACCAGTAGGTCACAGTCTCCCAGTGCCCTGAGCTCTCTAGTGGCTCTGATAGGCTGTCACAGCCACCCATAGTCACACCATGCTCCCCCTGGCTGCCCTTCCCCCTTCCATTAGAATGTCAGCTCCCTGAGGACAGGGCCTGTCTTGCCTGCTTGTATTTGTAAGGGAAGCATTTGGCACAGTGTCTGGCCAAGGAAAGCACTTAATACATTCTATGTTTCTCTGTCTCTGTGTTTCTGTCTCTCTCTCTTTCTCTCCTCTCTCTGCCTCTGTCTCTCTCTGTCTCTCTTTTTCTCTCTGTCTGTGTCTGTCTCTCCCCCACTCTTTCTCTCTGTCTCTCCCCACCCTCCACCTCTGTCTTTCTGTCTTTCTGTCTTTCTGTCTCTGTCTCTCTTTCTCTCTCCCCCCTCTTTTTTCTCCCCTACTGCTGGACAGCTCTCATCACCGGGACATCCTCCCTGACATGAAGCCTCATCTGGCCTCTTCCCAACTGCTGCCCTTTACTGCTCCTGGTCCTGTTCTCTGGGGCCAAGTAGGACCAGGCTTTTTTCTTGTCACTGTTATCGTGTTTTTGTTTTGTTTTCATTCTTATTGATGTCTTTGGTTTTAACATCACCTACATTCCCAATATATTCCTTCCCTCTTCCCTCTCCTAAAGAGACACACCTCATAACTAAGAATGCGAAATCAGCCCATATAGCAACCAAGTTTAACATCATATGCAGTGTTAGAGATAATGAGACAACATTTGTAAAAATAAATAAGTTGCCCAGGGTCGCACAGAGAGCTAGTGTCACAATCAGGATTTCAACCCAGGTACCTGTGTGACCTTGGGCACTTCTTCTACCTTCTCTTAGACACCTCATCTATAAGAAAAGCCTTGTGCCCTCTGGGGGGGGGGCTTTCAAGGGGCTTGGGTGGGGGGACTTCTTCTTTGGCTCCTGCAGATGAGAGTCCTAGAGTTGGAAGGGGCCAGAGGCTGTTGAGCTCAATCCCCTCTGTAAGGTCATTGCCTTTGATCATGGCCATTCAGACCTCACTTGAAGACTCCCAAGGAAGGGGAATCGACCATCTCCCACCCTACTTCTGGACAGGTCTAACTGATGGGAAGCTTCCCCTTACATCAAGAACACATCTGCCTCCACCCACTGCTCCTGGCTCTACAACAGCTAGTTCTATCTTTCTTTACAGTGGACCTATGGAAGAAGCTGTCACGCGGCCCTCCTTCCCCCCCCCTAAACCACACACAGGGCATCTTCTCTTTTTCAGGCTAAACATCCCCATTTCCTTCAGCCAGGCCTCATCTCCAGTCCCCTCATACTCTAGATGCCCACCGGCTTGCCTGCCCTTCCTAAAATGCGGCTACGAATCCAGTACCCCAAACAGGTTGTGATCACAGCCCTGTGTGGCAGGACTCTTGCCTCTCTCCACGTGGATGCTTGGCCTCTCCCAGATCCTGTTAGGGATTTTGGGAGCAGCTACCTCTCACTGTTGACTCATATTGAAGTGCTTTCAGTTTGCTGAAAGCTCTGGCTCTTTTCTGCACAGACTCTTGTCAGCCTGTTCTTGTGAAGTGATTACTTGAACCCAAGTAGGTGACTTTGCATTTATCCCTTTTCTATCTCATCTTATTAGATTTGGCTCAATGTTCTAGCCCCTGGGCTTCTGACTCTTCATCCAATTTATTCACTATTCTTTGGAGCTTCCTCTTATCTGCAAGTGTGAGAATGAAGCCCTCATCCAAATCAGGGGAAAATTTGGTGAACTGGCGAGCCAAGAGCCAATCCCTGGGCCGGTGAGCTGCAGACCTTCCTCCAGTCTGACGCAGCCGCTCCAAATGCAGTTGTTAATCAACATTAGAATGCAGCAGGGAGGGGGCTGAGCCAAGATGGCAGCTGGTAAGCAGGGAATAATGTGAGCTCCATACGGAGACCCTCCAAAAACTTATAAAAATGGCTCTGAACCAATTATAGAACGGCTGAACCCACAAAACAGCAGAGTGAAGTAGGGCTCCAGCCCAGGACAGCCTGGATGGTCTCTGGGTGAGGTCTATCCCACACGGAGCTCGGAACTGGGAGCTGGGATCTGGGAACGGAGTGGAGCAGAGCCCAGCCTGAGCGGCGTGGACCATCCAGACCAGAAGCCGGGTGGAGGGGGCCATAGCGCCCTGAATATGTGAGCTGCGGCAGTTACGAGACTTCTCAACCCACAAACACCAAAGACTGTGGAGAAGGTTAGTGGGAAAAGCTGCGGGAGTGGAAGGAGTTTGCGGTTCGGCTTCCAGCCCCGGGGGCAGCGGAGGTGGGGCAGCTACAGCTGTTGTTACTTCCCCATCCAGGCCCACCTGGTGGGAGGAATTAAGTGGCGGATCAGAGCAGGGGTGCACAGCCTGCCGAAGATCTAAGCCCAGTTCGGGTTGGGGGTTGGGGAAGGAGCAGTGCTGGTGTGGCAGAGCTGGCACCTTCCCCCCAAACATGGAACATAGAACTCTGTAATCTACAAGCAGTCGTACCCCACTGAAAAACTCAAGGGTCAAGTTAGTTGGCTGGGAATATGGCCAGGCAGCGAAAACGCACCAAGATTCAGTCTCAGACTTTGCATTCTTTCTTTGCTGACAAAGAAGACCAAAACATACAGACAGAAGAAATTAATAAAGTCAAAGAGCCTACAACGGAAACCTCCAAGAAAAACAGGAACTGGTCCCAGGCCATGGAAGAGCTCAAAAAGGAGTTGGAAAAGCAAGTTAGAGAAGTAGAGGAAAAATTGGGAAGAGAAATGAGAAGGATGCGAGAAAACCATGAAAAACAAGTCAATGACTTGCTAAAGGAGACCCAAAAAAATACTGAAAAATACACTGAAGAAAACAACACCTTAAAAAACAGACTAACTCAAATGGCAAAAGAGCTCCAAAAAGCCAATGAGGAGAAGAATGCCTTGAAAGGCAGAATTAGCCAAATGGAAAAGGAGGTCCAAAAGACCACTGAAGAAAATACTACTTTAAAAATTAGATTGGAGCAAGTGGAAGCTAGTGACTTTATGAGAAATCAGGATATTATAAAACAGAACCAAAGGAATGAAAAAATGGAAGACAATGTGAAATATCTCCTTGGAAAAACCACTGACCTGGAAAATAGAATCCAGGAGAGATAATTTAAAAATTATTGGACTACCTGAAAGCCATGATCAAAAAAAGAGCCTAGATACCATCTTTCAAGAAATTATCAAGGAGAACTGCCCTGATATTCTAGAGCCACAGGGCAAAATAGAAATTGAAAGAATCCATCGATCACCTCCTCAAATAGATCCCAAAAAGAAATCTCCTAGGAATATTGTTGCCAAATTCCAGAGCTCCCAGATCAAGGAGAAAATACTGCAAGCAGCCAGAAAGAAACAATTTGAGTATTGTGGAAACTCAATCAGAATAACCCAAGATCTGGCAGCTTCTACATTAAGAGATCGAAGGGCTTGGAATGTGATATTCCGGAGGTCAATGGAGCTAGGATTAAAACCTAGAATCACCTACCCAGCAAAACTGAGTATCATGTTCCAAGGCAAAATATGGACTTTTCAATAAAATAGAGGACTTTCAAGCTTTCTCAGTGAAAAGACCAGAACTGAATAGAAAATTTGACTTTCAAACACAAGAATCAAGAGAAGCATGAAAAGGTAATCAAGAAACGGAAATTGCAAGGGACTTACTAAAGTTGAACTGTTTTGTTTACATTCCTACATGGAAAGATGAGGTGTATGATTCATGAGACCTCAGTATTAGGGTAGTTGAAGGGAATATGCATATATATATATGTTTATGTATATATATGTGAATGTGTATGTATGTATGTATCTATGTGTATATGTATGCATGTGTATGTAGGTATATATATATGTGTGTGCCTTTATATGTGTATATACATATATATGTATATATATGTGTATATATATATGTATATGTGTGTGTATATATATATATTATATATATATGTAAAAGAGAGAGAGCAGACACAGGGTGAGTTGAAGATGAAGGGAAGATATATAAAAGAAATAAAATGAAATTAAGGGATGAGAGAGCAACATACTGAGAGAGGGAGATAGGGAGAGATAGAATGGGATGGATTATCTCCCATAAAGGTGACAAGAGGAAGCAGTTCTGTGGGAGGAGGGGAGAGGGCAGGTGAGGGGGGAATGAGTGAACCTTGCTCTCATCGGATTTGGCCTGAGGAGGGAATACCATACATACTCAGTTGGGTATCTTACCCCACAGGAAAGAAGAGGGAGGAAGATAAAAAAAAAAATAAAAGGGGGGGGGATGATGGAAGGGAGGGCAGATGGGGGTGGAGGTAATCAAAACAAACACTTTGGAAAGGGGACAGGGTCAAGGGAGAAAATTCAATAAAGCGGGATGGGTTGGGAAGGAGCAAAATGTAGTTAGCCTTTCACAACATGAGTATTGTGGAAGGGTTATACATAATAATACATGTGTGGCCTATGTTGAATTGCTCGACTTCTTAGGGAGGGTGGGTGGGAAGGGAAGAAGGGAGAGAATTTGGAACTCAAAGTTTTAAAAACAGACGTTCAAAAACAAAAAAAAAAAGTTTTTGCATGCAACTAGAAAATAAGATACACAGGCAATGGGGCGTAGAAATTTATCTTGCCCTACAAGAAAGGAAGGGAAAAGGGGATGGGAGGAGAGTGGGGTGACAGAAGGGAGGGCTGAATGGGGATCAGGGCAACAGAATATACATCATCTTGGAGTGGGGGGGGAGGGTAGAAATGGGGAGAAAATTTGTAATTCAAACTGTTGTGAAAATCAATGCTGAAAACCAAATGTGTTAAATAAATAAATTAAAAAAAAAAGATAACAAAAAAAAAAGAATGCAGCAGGGACTGTTTTGTCCTTTGTATTTGTATCCCGAGTACCTGGCACATAGTAGGTGCGTAATGAAGACTATTTTATTGATTGGTTGAACTACCTCTGTCCATTTGAAAATGTTTGGTGGGGGCAGCTAGATGGCACAGCGAGTAGAGCACCAGTCCTGGAGTCAGGAGGAACTGAGTTCAAATACAGCCTCAGACACTTGACACTTACTAGCTGTGTGACCTTGGGCAAGTCACTTAACCCCAATTGACCTGCCTCCCCCCCTCAAAAAAAAACAAAGAAAAAAATGTGATGTTTTTTAAAGACAAAAACAAGGAAAATAGAAAAAAATCAGCACAACTGATGAATACATTGAAAGAGTCTGGAATCATGTTCTCTGTATGATGCTTGTGGGCAGTGAGGTGGCGGAATAGACAGAGTGCTCGGCCTGGACTCAGGAGGACCTGAGTTCAGATCTAGCCTCAGACACTTACTAGTTGTATGACCCTGGGCAAGTCACTTAACCCTGTTTGCCTCCACTCCAGTAATATTACCAAGAAAATTCCAAATGGGGTCACGAAGAGTTGGACACCACTGAACAACAACATAATGCTTGTGGGTCCCCCACATAAACAAAGGTGTGGGGGTGTCTTCTCCTATCTCTTAAGACCTGCTTGTTGATGGAGCCACTTCCAAATCTGCCTCATTATAAATCCTATAAAAACCTCTGATGCCTACATCTCTCCCTCTTGTCTACAGAGATGGCACCTGTGACTGTGAAATGCTTTGCTGAAATCCAGGTAGCACAGGGAGGTCCCATGCAATAGGGAACCTAAAACAGATGCCAGCAGTCAGAGTCTGGAGTTGGCCCCACAGAGCACAGGTCTAGGGTGGAAGGCTCAGGGCTCCACCATTCATCACATCCACCCAGGAAAACACGATCTGCAAATCTCCTCCAAAGAATCGAGGAAGGAGAAGAGAGACTTACTTGACCGTCTGATCCCAGTTGCACCAGAGGCCCTTCTCGATCTCGTCCATTTCCAGTTTAAACTTGGTGAGGCAGAGCTCATTCATGAGTTGGCCAAAGTCCACTTCTGGGCAGGCGGTGACCATGACCAAGTGGTGACCTGAAACAGAGAAATGGAAAAGGGAGCTTTCTCACTGGAATGCCCAAAGGGGGAAGTGGAGCAGAGTGGAAAGGGCAGCAGGCCCAGATACAGGAGAGACCTACCTTCAAATCTCACCTGGGCCATTCTCTGAAGCTGTTTGCTCATCTGTAAAATGGGCCTTGATGAGAAACAATATGATAAAATCCTGCCTCTGAACACATGCCAGCTGTGTGACCCTGGATAAATCATCAAACCTCAGTGCTCCAGGTTACACATTTCACATTGATATGCATTAGTGGAGGGACATTTCCATGTAGGTGAAATCACGGGTGTGAATTTTAAACACACATACACATACACACGTCTTTGTTCTTGTTAATACTTTCTAGTTTAACCTGGGGTAGTAGAAAGAGCTCTGACTCTGGAGTATGAAGACCCGAGTTCAAATCCTGCCTCTAATGCTTACAACCCATGTGACATTGGGCACCTCACAATATTTCTCTGGACCTCAGTTTCTTGGTCTGTAAAAAGGGTGGGTTGGACTAGCCAGCCTTCGAGGTCCCTCCTGACTCCAGACCCATGACTTTGTAAGCCTGGAGAGCAGAGCCAGGCTCAGGGGAGGGGCTCCTTGCTTTGACCCTTCATCACACCTTCTGAAAGAAGGGATTTTCAAACTTTTGCTGCTGAGGCTCCAAAGGCCCCACATTCTGAGAACAGAGGACAATAAGGAATCATCATATTAGCAAGGAGGGACATTTCTGTGGCCCTCAGCCACCTTCAAGGTGCTCCACCAACCCCATCTCAGCTGAGCCTCCCAATAACCCTGGAGGAGACAGGTGCACGGTTCCCACTTTACAGATGTGGATACTGAGGTCTGAGAGGGGAGATGTCACACAGCTACTCAGCCTCAGAGAAGAACTTGCACCCGAGCCCCACGCTATGACCTTGCATTGTGTCAATGAGCTGCGAGAGGTGAGGTCATACTAAGCAGCCTGAAAGGTGATGGGGCAGCCAAGGAAGCCTGAGCAGCCACTATGCTGGGACGGGAAGCTCATCTCTGAGTCTGAGTCCTCAGAGCGGCCTGAGACCCAAAGGGGCCAGAATGGGGCCAGACACCGATCAGACACTATTTTGAACCTGCTGAGTTTGTGATGGGGGTGGGGCGTCCAGGTGGACAGAAAGGGTTTTACGGTTTACAAAATAACTTACAAATATTATCCCATTCTATCCTTCCACCAAGCCTGCAAGATGTGTTGTTATCATTATTATTAATTATCCCATGTTACAGATGAGGAAGAGGAAGCAAGGGAGCGAAGTGTCTGAGCCCGAGTCATACAGTGCTGAGGCAGAATTCTAACCCAGGGTTTACTGATTCCAAGACCAGCTCTCTAGAAACCTTGACGCCTGGGCGCCCCTTGCCGGGATAGAGATTAGAAAGAAAAAGAGACTGACTAGGTCCTTGCCCTCAGGGAGCTTACAGCATGGAAAACTAGGCAGGGTTGGGGTGGGGCTCAGCCATAGGCACCCACCCATCCCACCCCTGTACCTGCTCCTCAAGTCATCTGAGATAGCAGGCAGAGATTTAGTGACTTCCCCAGGGTCACACAGCCAGTATGTGTCAGGGGCAGGATTTCAACCGAGGTCTTTCTCACTGCAAGGCCTCTCTCCATCCACTAACCCACAGCTGCCTCTCTCTCTGCCTCTTTTTGAATTTGCTTTGCCAGCTTGGTGCCGGACTTGCTCCTCCCCCTAGCATGAGAATGCTAGGCAGCAGGCTCGGGAGTTTCCAGTATTCTGTAGGATTCTATCTGAACAGAGATAAGGGGGAGGGGAGATCGGGCAGGTCAAGTGGAGACAGACCCAGCTGAGTATAAAGCCATGGGGCTGGTTGGACCAGGGGGCGTCTCTTCTCGGGGCTTCTCTGGTGAACAGGATCTCAGTGGGCTCCGAGCCACGGGGAGCTGGTAGGGTGTGACTGGGAAGCCTGTGGAGCATCACATTCATGGAATACTTGGGGAGCAGATGCCTCAGAGCAGAGACACGGCAGCCTCCAGACCCTGACTTGCAGTCACAGGAAGACAGGTGGTCCATCCCCCAGCCCAAGGGCATTACTCTGACAATGGGGTCCTTCACCTTCCTGGCTCCTGGCCCCTTTGGCAGGCTGTCTGGTACAGCCTCGGGACCCCTTCAAGGGAACCATGTTTGTAAATGCATAAAATAAAGCAAAACACCCAGAATTGCAAAGGAAACCAATTATACTGAAATGCAGTTATCGGAAAATTTAAAAGCAAGTTCATGGCTGCCATGTTGGGAACTCCTTAGAGCTAACCACAATCAATGCCAAGGACCCCAGAAACTCCATACTAATAATGCAGAGTTTTATGGTGAGAAAATGCTCCCATATATGTCATCTCACTAGAACCATATAACTACCCTTTGAGGCTGAGAGGGCAAGGGTTTTCCCTGCATCAGCCCTCAAATCCCACCAGTTAGGAGTCTGGCCTTCCTCGGGGTGCATTCCCTCTGGGGGCATGGGGGGGCTAAGAGACATTTCTCTCAATGTCAAAAGCAAAATGGGCCTTGGGGTTCCCTGTCTGGTTCTTGGGAGGGGGAGGGAGAGTCCTAATGGGCTCATGCATATAAAGCTATGAGTGACCTTAAAGATTATAGGGTCAAACAGGATCACAGCTCAAGGGGTGTGAGGGGCTAATCGGCCCATTTCAAAGATGAGGAAGGTGAGGCCCAGAAAAGTTCAAGGACAGACCCAAGGTCACAGTAGGAGCCTATAATCCCAAGGTCAAGTGACTAGCCCAAGGTCACAGAGCTAAGGAATAGAACCGGAGTTTAAATGCAGAGACAGAGACACCCTCCCTCTGCATTTTTCCATTTCCTCAGCACAAAAGACATGTTCAGGCCCATCTCAGAGTCAGCTGCCCTTGAAAAGCTTAAGAGGAAAAAACAAAACCAACTGGCCAGACCGCTGCCTTCTTCTCTAAGTGAAAAGACATTTATAGCTTCCATCATGCCCTGAACACTACTTATGCATTGCCAAAGGATTTTCACACAGTTGTCTGGGAGCCAAGCAGTCCGTTCCTAGCAGCGAACCCGGAATTCAGTCACTGCTAATGCTTGCCTTGAGAGGAGCCACCATGGGCCCAGGTACAAGAGCACCAGGCATTCAACCTGGCAAGTTGAGGCAAGAAAGCTTCTTTGTGTTCTATTGAGTTAAGCAGACAAGGCTTCCCAGGCCCGCTGCCTTCCCCTCCTGGCTCTGCCTGTCTCCTCCCAAACTGATGCTCAGAAATGAACGAAATCAAAAGAATGATGAAATTCATGAAACCCCAGAACTTCAAAGTAGCTGGTAACCTTCACCAAAGACACTGCCTGCTGGGAACAACGACTGTAGGTTCAGAGATCAGGAATTGCAAGGGACCTTGGAGGTCATCCAGGCCAACCTCTTCACTTTACAGGTGAGGAAACTGAGGCCCAGAGCAGTCACGCCACAGTTGCCAATGGCAGAAGTGGCGCATTCTAACCTCCTGACTGGAAGCTTCAGAAATGCCAGGTAGGCAATGGACCAGCCATCCCACAGAGCTGGGGACATCTGACACCCGTAGAAGCCTGCCAGTCTCAGGGATCTGAGCCATCCCTTGGTATTCACAAGACTGGCTTGGACAGATTGACCAAATGAAAGCAGCACAAATGGGATGTTATGGTTGGACCTGGGTTCAAATCTTGCTTCAGGGTGAGTGATCCTGGACAAATCACTTCCACGTGATTCTCACTGATGCTGGGAGCTTCAGATTGCTCTGCTGTAAAATGGGCATAGTTCTTGCACTGCCCGCTTCAGTGTTGTCAAGGGAGAACCAGGGATGTCTATGTGAAATGGGCAACGCAAAGACTGTCCCCCTTTTACAGGAGAGGAAACTGAGGCCGAGAGGTAAAGGAGCTTCCAATTCAATAAGCTAAAAACCTACTACATGCTAGACCGGGGCTGTCCAAAGCGTGGGCTGCGCACCCCCATGTGGCCCGCCTGTGTCCACCACAAGCGCAGAAATGGGCACAAACGCTTTAGTTAAAGCATTTATGTCAATGTCCATGCCTGTAGTAAACACGGGCGGGCACCGCAAAGTCACACTGCGGCTGCCCTTTGGACAGCCCTGGGCTAGACACCGTGCCAAGTGTTGAGATGTCAGATAAGATGGAAAAGAGCCTGCCCCACAAAGCTTAAGTTCATTCTGCTGGAGGGAAGACGGAGAAGTTTCAACAAGCTAGATACAAAGTGATACAAAGTGACTGTGTGCGTGTGTGTGCACGCGCGCCCCCGGGGTGGGGGTGGGGGTGGGGATAAAGCAGGCAAAGCGCTGCATGTGGGTTCTCCCTTTTGATCCTTCTAACAACTGTGAGTAATTGTTATTGGTCCCCTTTTATAGGTGAGGAAACTGAGGCTTAGAGAAGGAAGGGAACAACCACTCATTAAGCACCTACTGTGTACCAGGCACTGTGCCAAGTACTTTACACATATTATCTATTTATAGTTGGGGAAACCAAGGCAGACTGAGGTTCGAAATGTCTTGCCCAGGGTCACATGGCATCTGACCCCAAGTTGGGCACTCCATCCACTGTACCACCTAGCTGTCATAAGAGCACTGATATGTTGGGGGCAGAGGAGGAACGAACACTGTCGTGTTGGCAATGCTTGATTTGCTCTCTTAAAGGAGCTAGGGGTTCCGAGAATCTTAGCGGGAGGAGGGAAACGCGTTCTAGGGACGAGGCAGCGTCTGTGCGGAGGTCTGGAGTTTGCCTGGAGCCCAGAGCCCGCAGAGTGGTCCAAGAAAACAGGCTGGAGGCGGATGGGGGGGCTTTGCAATGCCACACGCAGGAGTCGATGTTTTCTCCCGGAGGCAGGAGGGAGCCGTGGAGGCTTCCTGAGCAGGGGAAGGACCGAGGAAGATCAGTTTGGCAACTGCGGCGAGAAGAGACGGGAGAGGGATGGGACCGGAGGCACAGAGGACAGTTAGGACGAACTGCAAAAGTCTGGGTGAGAAGTGCTGATTTCTTCCCTGGGGTCACACATCTGGTGGTGGGAATTTTCACTCAAGTCTTGCTGAATCTAAGCTCCGCACTCTAGACCCTTTACCCATTAGGCAAACAAACAAACAAAAAAAGTCTGTAACAATAGGAGCTAACACATAAGTAGCACCTACTATGCGCTTTCTCATTTGAACCTCACAAAAACCCTGGGAGACAGGTGCTGTTATCATCCCCATTTTATGGAAGAGGAGACTGAGGCAAACAGAGGTGGACTGACTTGCCCAAGGTCTTATAGCTGACTCAAGGCTCAGCTCCAAGCGCTGTCCCGAGGTAGACGAGTAGCTGTTCACTGAAGCACACCGAGCCTCAGTTTTCCTTTCTCTACAACAGGAATAACAATTGAAGTCCTGTGGTACTGATGTGGCAGTCAAAAGACCTGAGTTCAAATCCCACCTGTGATGTTGACCACCTAGCTGGACCCTATTTGTAAAATGAGGAAGTTGGACCGAGTGGCCCCTGAGGTTGCTTCCAGCTTTAAATTTTAGAATCCCATGGTGCCCCTTCACAGGCTTAAGTGAGATGATGTATGTGAGCTCACTATGCCAGCATTAGAAATAAAGAAAAAAAAGTCACCGGATCCAGTCTGGAAGATAGTGACTAACCCTGACCCCATGGCTAAGGAGATCAATTATTTTCTTAAATCAAGACTGCGTACAAACCACCATAAAAAACCCAAACCAAGCCCGATTTCTATGAACGCGCTTCTTTGAATTCCCATGGTAACACATTCCACTCCAAATATGCTCAATCAAGAATTCTTTCCCAGAGTTAACCTGCTTCCCTCATGTGCCAGAGAAGAAGGGACAAGAGTGGGAGGCAGCTGTGGGTGATGGGAAAGGAGAGAAACATCCTCAGGAGAGACAATCCCTAATTATGACACCGCTCTTTTGTTCTCCACTGTATATTGGAATGTTTGTGTTGGTTGGTAATTGTCAAGTTCATAATAAAAAGCAGAATTCTTGTTGAAAAGGCAGGCGTGAAGTTGAAGGAGGCGTGAAGTTAGAATTCTGGGAAGGGAATTTTGGCTTGGAATCCAAGAGAGCTCTTGCAATCCCCAGTTTCCAGGAAGAAGGAGCTGACTGTGATTAGTTCTGGGTGACCAGTTAAGGAACCACATGGATTGGTCAGTTGGCCTGGGGGAGGGTGGCCAGGATGGTGAAGGACCTTGCATCCATGTCACTTAGGATCTGATTGAAAGAACTAGGAGTGTTTAGCCTGGAGAAGACTCAAGGGAGACATAATGGCTGTCCTTAAGAATTGAAATGGCAGGGACATAGAAGGGGGATTAGCTTTGTTCTGTCTGGTTGGACCTGGGGGGAAGGTATAAAGAATCCTGTTTAGGGCTGATGTCCAGAGAAGCTATATAAGGATGAGAGCTGTCCCCTGGGCTGCTGGGGCGGGGTGACTGGGGGGGACTTACTAGACATTCCCCTTTACTGGAGAACAAAGGCTGGATCATCACCTGTCTGGATCTTTGTAGGTGGGATTCTTTTTTCAGGCTGAACTAGACGGCCAATGAATTACCTTCCAGCTCTGAAATTCTCTGATCCTCTCTCTGGAAGCCACTGGAAAAAGCCTTATCAGTGGGGAAGAGTTACATTTCATAGGGCATTAGAGCTGGAAGGGACCCATCCAGTCTAACATCATCCTTTTAGAGGGGAAGAAAGTGGAGGCCAAAGACACAAACGGATTGACTCTCCGTATCCTGGAATCCTGGAGAATTCTGGAGTTGGGAGGGATCTCAGAGGCTGGCTAGTCCAACATACACTTGGACAGGAATCCCCTGAGAAGTAGTCTTCTGGACTTTACTGGAAGACCACCAGTGAGGGATTAAAGAGGAATTAATTCAACATGCTTAGTAAGAACATGCTTTGCCATGATTACACACAGTGTCCATAGGGAGAGGACAATTGTACCGAGTCACACACACACATATACACCCATTGGAAATATATGTGGTATTTGGGGGCATTCAAAATCCTCTTTCCTCATATAGCTCTCTCTGCAGTCCAGTTTCCAAACCAAACCCTCCATCTAACCGATAGACAGACCAGGTTCTTCCTGCTCCTTGAGGGCAGGGATTTTTATCTCTGTATCCCCAGCCCCCTGAACTATATGTGTGAACCACATAGCAGGCACTTAATACATACTTACGGTTTGACTGATTGGCTATTATGAGCTATGTCCCCACATTTCCTGGGGTTGCTAAGTGTCCCAGATATATCCCCAGAGCCCTGTCACGTGACTCCCCCCCAAAACAAACAACCTCTCCCCTCCTCCCCAAAATGGTATCAGTTCTTCTCCTTGGTAGGGATTGTTACTACAATTAAATCGAAGGGGCTTGGGGAATGGGTGAGGAAGGAGAGGTGAGGAAGAGGGGGATGTGGAGTGGGGGATTAAAAGGTTGAGCCCTCCTCTCGGCAATGACCTCTAAGATGCTTGACCTCGATTTGGAGAAACAACAGCCAGCTCCCAGACACCATCCCACGGTCCGCCTCTTCCTAAAAGCTCTTAACCTTTGGGGAAGCAGGGCTTGCCCCGCCTCCCTCTCTCCCTCTCTTCCCTTCTTCCCTTTCTGCTGAGCTACAAGGAGCCGCTGAAGCTGTCCAAAGCGAAGCTGGCCTGCCCTACTTTAGTATGCACAATGTCTGCGTTGAATGACTGAAGGCTCCCTCTGACAGTTGGTCCAGCACCCAGAGCTGTCTCTGCAAGAGGATTTTCACAGCTGGAGATTTCAGCTCTTTTTCGGCTCAGTTAAAGTGCTCGGGCTAACTCTGCTGAGAGGTCCAACGGCACCAATGGTGCTGGACATCAGAGCTCAGGAATGTCTCCAGTAAGCAAGCCTCTGTCCCACCCAGGACACAGAAGCATAAACTGAGAGTGGAAAGAGCCCCCGGGCACCCCTAATCCAGTCCCTTCATTTCATTCGGTGGAACTTCTCTTTTTGCTTCACAAGCATTTGTTTTCTCTGCTTTTCACCTCCTTCCCCTCAAAAAAAAAAAGAAAAGAAAAAAGAAAAGAAAGCCTTTGTAACAGATATGCCAGTCAAGCAAACCAAATGACTTCATTGGGCACATCCAAAAATCAATGTCTCATCCTGTCCCCAGAGTGCATCGCTGCTGTCAGGAGATGGGCAGCATGATTTATTGTTGGTACTTTTAAGTCACGTCTGGCCACTGATTGACCAACATCCCCCACCTGTTTTACAGACAGATAAACTGAGGCATCCCTGAAGCTCAGCCCTGATCATGTCACACTCATCGGCTGAAAGAGTTCCAGAGGATTCTTCCATGCTCAATGCTCATGACTCCCCCTCCTGCCCTTTGGGTTCCAACCACATGAGATTGCTTGCAGTTTCTTGTACAGGACATTCCCCCATGCCTGGAATGTTCTCCCTACTCACCACTGACTCTCTGGATCCCTGTTTTCCTCTGAGACTCAACTTGAATATCACCTTCTACGGGATGCTTTTCTGGTTCTACTCCCTCCTCGTCTCCAGCCCCAACTACTAGTGTCTTCCCCTCTCAGATCACCATCCTTCTACTCTGCACGTGGGCAGTTAGGTGGTAGATAATAGAGACAGAGTCCTGGAGTCAGGAGGACCTGAGTTCAAATTTGGCCTCAGACACTTACTAGCTGTGTGAACTTGGACAAAAATGAGCTGAAGAAGGAAATGGCAAACCACTCCAGCATCTTTACCAAGAAAACCCAAACAGGTTCACAAAGAGTCAGATAAGACTGAAATGAATGAACAACACTCTATATGTATGTTATGCACACCTAATAACTTACACATTGTCTCCTATTAGAATATAAACTCCTTGAAGGCAGGGACTGATTTTATTTTGTCTCTGCATCCCTAGCATTTAGCATAGTGCCTGGAACATCTCAGTTCTTTAATGAATGCTTCACTGATTAGAGGCATTCATCACTAGATTCGAGAGGAATCGTTTCCAGGTGGTTTTTGGATTGTTCCAGATCTTACAAAGCCCAGCACCTGACTCTGGTCTGGATTTACCTTGACCTTGGAAAGGGTCTAGTTTAAGTGGAGCAAATATTTACCATCCCACAACAAACAGGGGAGAGCTGTCTCCCTCCTCCTCCCAGGCTGCTCTCTCAGACACTCCCATTCCCTGAAGAACAGGTGAGATGCCCAGCTGCCCCACCCCACCTCTCCCCAAGGAAATGATTTTCAAGAGTGTGAACCTGGGGAGTGCCAATGTCAGAGAGTCTCCAACTCCAAGTAAGTACATGAAAGGAATCAGAAGGAAGGTTGGAGCCATCTAGCTCCAACCTACACCGGAACAAGGATCCCCTCAATACCGCAGCCTCCCAGAGGGCTTCAAGCTTCTGCATAAAGACCTCCAGGGAATGGAAATGCAATCAGGGCACCTGGATGTGAAACCTGATTCTGCCACTTACTCCCTCTGTGACCTAGGGCAAGTCACATATCCCTGGGCCTCAGCGGCTTCATTTATAAAAGGAGGTCCTTCTAAGCCAATGACCTAAGACACCTCTCAAGGCAACCTTTTCCACGGTGGGATAAGTGTAATTGTTAAAAAGTTTTCCTGACAACAAACCTGTGTTGTCAGTACGGGCTCCCCCCCCCCCTTAGTCCTCCATACATCTCCTTTCTGGAGCCTTGCAATGCCTCAGATCTCAGGGCCTGCTGAGTCCGACACATCCTCGAACAAGAATCTCCTCTCTGAGAAACCAGATGAGGAGTCATCTGAGCTTAGCTGGGAAAACTCCAGGGAGAGGGAATAAGGGCTGCCCATGAATTCCTTGGAGCAAAAGCAGAACCAGGAAGAGCAGCATCTTAACCAGAGCGGGGCAACCAGCTGAGCTCTGGGACGTTGACTATAAATGGGACCAGCCTCTTGTTGCAACAATTGGGCTAGCAGCTGTTGTGGGGGTGAAAGACCAACACAAGCCCAACAACAAAAATGCTGCCAGCACAGGATCTTTTGATCTGCCTTACTAAGGAAAGCAACATTAAGGGGTTAACAACCTTATTTCAATCCAACATACAAATATCATTCACTTAGTTCAGGGGAAAAAACCAGCACCCTGAACTTCAGAGCAAATACAAATTACAAACATACATTATAAACAGACCAAATATAATTCATAGTTACCAAGAAACCAACATCTGAGTTCAGGAGCTGGGGAGCTCATAACAACGGCTGGCCCAGAGTCCTGTGCCACTACTCCTCCTGTGGCTCAGAGCCCCTGCAAATAGCTCTGTTCTCTCTTTTTATGCACTCTTTAGCCATCATCAAATGTCATCTGAGTGACCAGAACTCAGGCTCCTACTATTGGCTCTGGTCTTAGCAACTCCCCTTAGGACCCTGAGGGCTTCACGGCCATATAGGCTTAGCACCTAGTAGATAGGGGTTTGGGCCTGGGGCTTTGCACCTAGTAAGGCTCAATCAAAGACAATTAATTTATCATTCTAACACAGTAAAAAAAGTCCCAACTTAATTTATATTACACCTCTGCCAGGTCAATACCCACAGGAGACAAGGCACTGTGAATTATTCACAGAGCAAGCTAAGGAAGATGGATTTGTCTGCTCTGCTGGGGGTGCCAACCATCATTCCTCAAGCGGCTCCCACCCCTCCCTCAGTCCCTTTGAAAAGAATGCCATTTTGGGGGCCATATCAAGGACAAAAGGAAGGTCTGGGAAGGACCAGGACCCCTGCTTGGGATGGACCGGAGGGCAACAATAGAAGGAAAGGAGAATACATGGTTCCCCTTTCTGCCTCTTTTCTCTATAAGGATCATAAATATAGGGACCCTCTAGTTGAAACCCCTCATTTTGCAGATGAGGGAACTAAGATGCAGGGAATGACTTGCATAAGGTCTTACAGGTAGCATACTATCCAGGGCTTCCCCCTCTACAGACACAGGCTGTACTTTCTACTGTACCTCCTATTACAGATGAGGAAGCCCAAGGAAGTGACTTGCCTAAGATCACATGAGTCGTAAATGGTGAAGTGAAAATTCAGATCTAGCCCTCTTTCATAGTGGCTTGTCACATCTGTACTTATACCACATTGGGAAGGACGAGGGACAAAAATAGCTAGCAGGAAAATGAGACTCAAAATACAGGGTGTCCCAAAAGTCTTAGTGCAGTTTAAAATTGCATTAATAGCTGAATTTTTTCTTTCTTTTTAATTTTTTAGTTTTCAACGTTCACTTTTATAAGATTTTGAGTTCCAAGTATTTTTCTCCCTCCCTTCCTCCCCTCCTCCCTTTCCATAATGGCAACAATACGATATAGGCTATACACGTACAATCATATTAAACGTATTTTCACACCAGTCGTGTTGTAAAAGAAGAATCAGAACAAAAGGGGAAAACCCTGAGAAAAAAAGACAGACCAAAAAAAGTGAAGAGAGTCTGCTTCTGTTTGCATTCAGACTCCATAGCTCTTTTTCTGGGTGTGGATGGCGTTTTCCATTATGAGTCTTTTGGAGTGGTCTCAGATCATCGTGTTGCTGAGAAGAGCTAAGTCTATCATAGTTAATCATTACACAACGTTGCTGTCACTGTGTACAGTATTCTCCTGGTTCTGCTCACTTCACTCAGCATCAGTTCATGCAAGTCTTTCCAGGCTTTTCTGAAATCTGCCTTCTCATCATTTCTTTTGTTAATTAATTTTTTAAATTTATTTTTAGTTTTCAACATTCAGTTTTATAAGATTTTGAGTTCTAAATTATTCCCCTTTCTTCCCCTCTCCTTTCCCCTCCCCGAGGCAGCGCGCAATCTGATATAGGCTACAATCATATTAAGCATTTCCACATTAGTCATGCCGTGAAAGAAGAAGCAGAACGAAAGGGAAAAGCCACGAGAAAGAAAAAACAGAAAGAGAAAATTGTCAGCCCTGATCTGCACTCATGGTTCTTTCTCTGCATGTGGATAACACTTTCTGTCACGAGTCTTTTGGAATTGTCTTAGATTACCGCATGCTGAGAAGAGCTGAGGCATCAACGTTGGTCATCATACGGTGCTGCTGCTACTGTGTACAATGTTCTCCTGGTCCTGCGCACTTCACTCAGCATCAACGATTTAGAGTATTTTTTCATATGACTATAGATAGCACCTTAGTGTTTAGCACAGTGCTTATTGCTTGATTGAACCACAGTCCCTCATCTCTAAAGGATCCCAGCATATGAGAGAAGTGCCTAGGAACTAGAGATAGGCAAATATTATTGTGATATTCCGATGATGGAGGAGGTAAATATTGCAAAGTATTAGCCAATAAGTATAACAATGGCTCCTGGAACAATTCTACAACATGTTACTTAAAGGGATACTCTCTCAGCACTTTGAAAAGAAAGCAGTGATCTCAGGGAGCCAGCACCGGCTCACTCACAGTGAGTCATACCAAGCAGACCTCCTTTCCTTTAATGGCAAGGCACCTAGCCTTGGAGACATGAATAATGTCATGAATATCTTATCCCTGGATCTCAGCAAGCTGTTTGGCCAAGTCAGTCATATTGGTGTTTTCTGTCCTTCCCCATCCACTGCCAGTGGTCTCCCCCAATAGCAGCTTCCCACACAGCCTCCCTGAGGAGGTCTAGCTAGGGAAAAGAATGTTAACTGTGTGACCCTGGGAAAGTCACTTTACCTTAAATGAGGGGAATAGTACTTGTACCACAAACCCCACAAGGCTATTATTAGGCTCAAAGGAGAAGATATTGTCCAGATCTGAGATCTATAAGGAATCTGTAAGGAATTCCTAGTGTGTAAACTCCTTCACTGATGCAACTTTTCCATAACTTAGAGTCTTAGAGAAGAAGCAGAGAGGTTCCTGGGTGATATAGCCCAGTGTGCGTCAGAGGCTGGCCCGGAACCCAGGTCTTCCTGACTCCTCTACCCACTAATTCCCTACAAATAATAATATAGTCATCTCATCTGATCCTTGCAACAACTGGCATCAGCTGGCAGACCTTCACACCCTAGGACGGAACACGAAAGGCTCTGCCTGGCATTCCCAGCCCTCCGTAACCTGCCTCCTCCCACCCTTCCAGTCTTCTTCCACCCTACTCCCCGACATGGTCTCTTTGATCCAGGGACATTGGCGTGCTGACTGGTTCGTGAACAGGACACCCCATCTCAGCTCTGGGTGTTCTCTCTGGTCATCCTCCATGCCTGGAACCTCTTCCTCATTTCTGCTTCCTGGCTTCCTTTAAGTGCAGAAAATTCTTTGCTTCTTCAGGAAGCCTTCTCTAACACCTCCTGATTCCAGGGCCTTCCCTCTGCTCAGTATTTCCCATATATCCTGTCATAGAGCTTGTTGTACACACGTGTTGTCTCCCCCATTAGACTGTAAGCCCCTCTAGGCAGAGACTGTCTTTTGCCTCTTTTTGTTTGCTTTGTTTGTTTGTTTGATAAATATTTACTGGCTCTCAGCACTTAATAAACATTGAATTTAATCACTGTTTAATCACAATTTAAAAACTGCATTTAATCCCATTTTATTGAAGAGAAGCCCAGAGGAGAGCAGTGACTTTTGCCCCAGACCACACAGTTCTAAGTGGCCAGGACATGTCTGAATCTGGGCTCCCTGGCTCTAAGTTGCTTTTTTCTGGGTCTGTACTGTTCTGCCCTTTGATGAATCTGGGCCAGAAGAAGTGATGATGTGAAAAATGTACTGAGACCCAGAGGTGAGGTTTGGAGGACGGTTCTCCAAGCCCAGGATGAAAGATCCAGTGAGGAGCTGTGTCCGGTGGCTTCCCTTTGGGTCAACCTGGGACGCAAAAAGTTGGTTGAAGGATGTGGGCAGGGGAGAGGAGATGCTGGTCCCCAAATCCAAGCAGTGTTTTTTTTTTTTTCTGTTCTCTGCTTCCTTTATAAGTTCTTCCCATCCCACCCAAGACTGCAAGCCTGATGCCCTCTAGTCCTTTGTAGCCCAGTAGACATCTCTGGCCAAAACCTTTGGCAATCTGCTGTCCTCAGCTAGCTGCGAATGAGCCGGCTTAAGACGAGGCCCAGCTCCAGCTGCAGCTTGGGGACAAAGCCCATAGAGGACTCAGCAGGGGTTCCTGTAAAGAAGCCCACCCAATGTCCTGCATACTAGCGAGTGGCTTTCCAACTCCCAGCCACTTCCAAAAAGGCAAACCATCAGATGTTCTGCCCCAAAGTCTGCTGTTCCATTCCTAATTTCCAATTTCCATGCTTCCATGGGCAAGGCCAAAGCTGGGCAAATGACCAATCTTGAATGGGCTGAGAAATTCGTGCTTGCTGCCAGAGTTTTCCACAAGTAAATTAAAAAGGGAAACACCTAAAAGTGCCAAGAGACAAATTCTAACAATTACAATAATAAATAGTATCTTATAAAAAAGAAGAGAGTTGGGTAAAACTGTCCAACATAGTGCCACTTTCTGACAATGTATATGCTGTTCTGGGCCCAGAGTCTGCCACTTCTTGGAAGAGGAGGAGGAGGGAGAGGAAGAGGAGGAGGAGGAGGAGGAGGAGGGAGAGGAGGAGGAGGAGAAGGAGGAGGAGGAGGAGGGAGAGGAGGAGGAGGAGAAGGAGGAGGAGGAGGAGGGAGAGGAGGAGGAGGAGAAGGAGGAAGAGGAAGAAGAAGAGGAGG
Source organism: Trichosurus vulpecula (assembly GCF_011100635.1). Lineage (NCBI taxonomy): Eukaryota > Metazoa > Chordata > Mammalia > Diprotodontia > Phalangeridae > Trichosurus > Trichosurus vulpecula. Next base: position 1,802,367 of record NC_050579.1, read on the forward strand.
AGGAGGAGGAGGAAGAGGAGAAGAGGAGGAGGTATGGTTCATTCAAGTCTGCAATAAGAAGATGTTTTAGACCCGGGTCGTTGGGGTGGTGAGTGAGTGCCTGGCTGAGCAGGGCATGGCCCCCAGCCCAACTCACGTTAACCAGAGTTTGGGAGATTTCAAGTATGTTTCCATTTGCAGTTATCGAGAGAGGGAAGTTGATGGCTTTCATTAGAGAATCGGGAAGAATGACGCTGTCCATCCCTGGTCCCGGTGATTTCTCAGGCTGTTCTAGAAGCTCGGCTATGGGCCGTGGCTGTGACCGTCACTGCCCCAAACCAGGACGTTGCTGGACGCTTGTTTTCCGAGTCACCAAATCCCGAGTATTTTCTAGGGATTCATTCCAGAAGGGAGCCTGAGGTTTGGTCTTGAGCGCAGGCCCCCTGCCCTTGGATGATTCTGGGCCACAAGTGACAACATCATATAAGAATCAATGGGGGCCGGGGTGGGGGGAATGCAGATATTTAGCCTGGAGAAGAGAATGATGAGGAGGGAGGGAGGAAAGGGTGAGGAGGGGAAGGATGGGCTAGCACGTGGTCAGGGGGATTTGGCCTGGTCCCAGAGGGTAGAATAAAGCAGCAATGGGGGAGGGGCAAAGAGCCAGATCCAGGGTTGAAGTCAGGAGGCACTTCCTGACAGGGGGAGCTGTCCCACCGTGCGCTGGGGTAGCAGGGCCTCCCTTCAGCTGAGGCTTTAAGCAGAGGCTGCTGGGATGCCGGCTGGCCCCTCCAGGGGAGGTCCTTATGCTGATTCAGGCTGAATAAATGGCCTCTGAGGTCCCTTCCAGCTCCACAGTTCTGGGATCCTCAGGCACATGGTCAGAGAATACCCTCTCCTCCCTCATTACCAGGTGAGGAAACGAGGCCAGAGAGCTCAGTGGCATCCCCTCCGTAAGTTAGACTCTGAGCTCCCTGAAGGCAGGGACTGTTTTTGTCTTCTTTTCTACCTCCAGGGTTCAGCATGGTTCCTGGTACACAGTAAGCGCTTAATAAATTCTTCTTCTGGTCCTTGTGAATGATTGCACAACCAGTGAGTGAGAACCAAGACTGGCCCCCAAGTGATCATGAGGGTGGCGTAGTGCTAAACATGTGGTTGGGGATCCTGGGTTCGAATCTCTGCTCTGCCACTTAACGGCTCCTCTGTTTCCAAACCCAGGGCTCTTCTGGATCATCCCTAAGTCCTGCAGGGTCTGTGACTAGGGCTGAGCAAGGCTTCACCAGATGGAGAGAGGAGAGCTCACCCTTGCTGTCCCCCCTGGCATCCTGGGGATTCGGATGGTGCAGAGGACCCACCGTGTCCTGCTCAAGCTCTTTCTTTGGTCAGGGGTTGAAGCCCCGACTTCCATGACCAAGACAGAGGAATCCCTTCCTTCTGAACAACTCCAATATGCAATTGGCTAGCAAGCCCCAAAACCACAGCATCCGTGAAAGGCGATCGTTCATGCTTCTGGTCCCAGCCCAAAGACCTAGAGACAGAACTGAACGACCCCATTCTCTTTGGCATCAGCCGGCCCAAGATGAGTGGTGCTGGGTACCAGAAGGGGAAGGATGGAGGGGCCACAGAGAAAGAGGCAGTGTGGCATTTGAGAAACACCACCAGGTTTGGAGTCAGTGGAGCTAGGCTGGAAATCCAAGCTGGGTCATCCCAGGTGAGGTGTTTGACCCCTCTGGGCTTTGGTTCCTTTGTCTGTAAAATGAGAAGGATGGACTAGATGCCCTGTAAGAAGCAGCTGGGTCAGGAATCTGGAGGCAGGAAGACCTGAGTTCAAATCCAGCCTCAAACATGTACTAGTTGTGTGACCCTGGGTAAGTCACTTAACCCTATTTGCCTCAGTCTCTTCATGTGTAAAATGGGGGATGCTAATGACAGTGTCTATGTCCCAGGATTATTATGAGGATCCAATGAGATATTTGTGAAGCGGCTGGGCTACAGTGGATCCACCTCCAAGTCCATGATCCTGTGTCCTGATGGCCTCATCCCTTCCTCCCTCCTCCCGATCAGGGGACATTTCTTTTATGAGCAGTTTGTTTGGGGAGTTTGAAGTGGGAAGGTTTAAGGGGGAGATGGAGATCCACAGAGCAGAAGGATCTTCCCTGTGTCACCCAGGTCCAGTGATTAGAAATCCACTTCTCTCCCAGGAGGGAGGAATTCTTCCTTAGTGGTGGAGGGGGAAGGAGAGGGGGAGGGGACCTCTTTTCCTTCCAGAAGAGCATTCTCTCATTTGAGCCTCACAATGTCCCCAGGAGGGGGCTACAGTGGCTATTACTATCCCACTTTGCAGAGGAGGAAACTGAGGGTCAGTGAAACGTCTTGTCCAGAGTCACAGAGTTAGGAAGGGTCAGGGGCAGGATTCAAACTCAGGTCTCACTAGACTCCCCAGTGTCACCAAGCTGCTTCTCCACCTCCCCCGCCCCCATCATCTCAGCTGATCAGAGCATTGCTGTAGTCACAAAGCTCCCTCCCCTGGACCACCCTCTCCTGACTGGGTCAGGCTGGTCCCACCCTAAGGCCCTGGTGGAGCCCCCACTCCATTTCTAAGGCAGCAGGCTCATCACCTCCAGGCCCCGAGTGGGAGGCTCGAAGGAGTCCATGGGCCAGCCCAAGGGATGGAGTCAGGGAGTGAAGAGAGAGACCAAATAACACCCAGGCCGGGCTTCTGGTCACTCTGTGGCTCTCCCTTTTGCTCTGAGGCTGCAAACAGCAGCTCTGTCAGGGTCCACACCTCTCCTCTACCCTTGCCCAATCAGGACTCGAAGGCACGGCTAAAGAAAAGGTTGAAATGAAAACATCTCAGGAAAAAAGTATTTTCCTCCATCACAAAGCTTTATTATAGCAAGATGAATCACCCCTTGTGTGTGTGTGTGTGTGTGTGTGTGCGCGCGCGCGCGCGCGCGCGCCTGGGCACAAGCCATCAGCCTTGATCACCACCTCTCCTTCCCCCTTCCTTCTAAGTGGGTTTGAATCCTGGCCTGGCCACCCAACACCTGTGTGACCCCAGGAAGTTGTTTCTTTCCTCATCCCTAAAATGTGGTCCCTTCTAGCTTTAAATTGATGTTCTTAGGTCATTGGATGTTATTCAACATCTTTGGGACTCAGTTTCCTCATCTGTAAACTGAAGGATCCTTATGATCCTTCTGGTTCAGGGATCTTGTTAGAAAAAAAAAGAATCTTAAAAGGCAAGCAGACTGGAGTCAGGCAGACCTGAGTTCAAATCTGGCCTCAGACACTTACTAGCCGTGTGACCCTAGGATTGTCACTTGACCCCCTCTCCCCTCCCCCCAAAAGGCAGGTAGAAGCTGCTTTTTTAGTTACCAAACTGCCCCCCTTCCAAGGCATGACATTCAGTTCTCTTCAGTGCTGTTCAGAGAGCAGATTTCCCTGTCTTGGTATAATTCCGGGGAGAACCAAACACACTCTCTGACTTTCTGAAGAACCTTTCATCTCCCAGGATGGGAGGAGTTTAATAATACCAAGCCATTCATCTTTCTAGGCCCTTGGGAGGGAAGAAGGTGTCAGGGACTGATCCCGTGCCCTGATAAACTTGGCTGGAAACCGAGAGGCGGAGAGTTCCAGCCTTGACCAGACCCAGCAGCTCTGGGGGGGTGCCCAGACCTAGAAGGGGCTCAGAAACAGGATCTCATGACCCAATCCTCTTTGGGGCTTCTTGCCCTGACTGCTGTCCCAGCTCGGCCACCAACTGGCTGAGTTACCCTAGAACTACCCCGTGCCTCAGCTTCTCCATTTATAAAATGAAAAAATGAGGCCCACCGATGGGAAGTAACTTGGCTGAGGTCACAATGGTAGCAATTGAGATTGGAGCCCTGGTCTTCAGAATCTAGCCCCAGCATCCTTGAGAACGCTGATACCAAAGGAGCACAGACTTAGGGAGTGCTAGGGTTCAGCTCATTCATTCATTCATTAAGTCCACACTGAGCTCTGACTCTGCGCAGGCAGTTGGCTGGGAGCTGGGAATACGAACCCTCCAAACCACAAAGTCACTTCTCTCAAGGAGTTTATGTCGCGAACAGATAAATAAATGTAAAGCAGACACAAGGTCATTGGGAGGGCCTGGGGTTGGGGCACGAGGAAGCGGGAGACCCAGCAAGGTGCTGACAGAAGCCAGAAATCCCTCAAGGCACAGATACAGGGGGGGCATTCCAGGCTTGGACACAGGCTGCACAAAAACGAAGAGGCTGGTCTGGGCCAGCAGCCCTTAGCTGCCTCCTTTGTCCTCATCTATTTTTCACTACAAGGCTTCCTTGGTGGGGCTGTTCCTGTCACATAAACATGTGATGACAAAACAGGCCCACTGAGGCCCAGAATAGCTTCCAGTCCCAGTGGGTGACAGTCTCCAGAACCACTGCCGTATAAGGTACCAGAGCTGGCCAAGGGCTAGAGTCTACTACTATGCAAGCGTTTCTTTTATTAATCCTATTATCAACAGCTAAAGGAGCGTAGCCCAGAGAATTATAAGGAATGATAACATCACGTGGATGTTCATATCATTAATGTTATTAATTGGCGAAAGGATTGAGGCATGAGATTTAAAAATCACCTAGAAATGACACAAGGCAGCACAGCTACCAGAGTGGACCTGAATCTTCCTGATGGAAGACCCGAGTTTGAATCCTGCCTCTGATATTTACTCCTGTGGCCGGGGTAAATCCCTTCTCTCGTCTGGGTCTTGGCTCTTTAGCCACAAAATGCAGGAGATGAGAACCAGTTTGGGACAGTGGAAAGAGGGTTGGATTTGCCAAGACAATTCCCAAACGGAAAATGCCAACCACATCCACGGAATGCAGATCACAGCAGACTATTTTCATTTTGCTTTTTGGTTTTTTTTTCTTTTGGCTTTTCCTTTTGTTCTGAATCTTCTTTTGCAACATGACTAATGTGGAAATATGTTTAACATGATTGTACACGTATGAACCATAGCAGATTGCACACTATCTTGGGGAGGAGGGAGGGAAGGGAGGGAGGGAGAAAAATTTGGAACTCGAAATCTTACAAAAAAGAATGTTGAAATACTTTTATATGCAATTGGACAAAAATAAAATAACATTAAGGAAAGTGAAATTAAAAAGAGTGTTGGATTTGAAATCAAAGGCTCTGGGTTCAAATCCCAGCTCTCTACTTTCCCTACTCTGTGGGACTCTGGGCAAGTCACCAGATGAGCTCCAAGGTCCCTTCAGGTCCCATAACTATTCGTAGAGTTAGACTCTCTACTCCAGGACCGGCTTTGGTTCTGCACAGCCCAGCCTCAGCTCCTCTCTCCTAACAATCCCAACTTCCATCTCTATTGGCAGTGAGGTTCGTCTACAGGACAAGCATCTACCCCCTTTGCCTACCTGAGGGAGGCACGGTGAGAGGGTGAGGGCGGCAATCACCAGTTTCAAGTGGGCAAAGGGGTAGAAGAAATACTCATCCTGATGGAAGGTTTGTAGAAAGGTCCACTTACCCTGGGAAATGTGGGTCGTACTACACCTGACCCATCCTCTTAAGCTGATTCTGTTTGATGGCAGAAACATGGCAATGCCTCAGTGCCCAGTGCCCGCCCCATTTCCACCTCCAAGTCCCAAGGGCATATTAATTGAAAAGCAGACAAGCGATAAGCAGAAATCAAAGGAGCAAACATGGCAGGAGGGTGGAATGACATTGACACAGGACTCTCAGGTTACCGAGTACTTTACAGTCTTTGTCTCATTTCATCCCCACAATAACCCTAGAGGGCACCATACCCATTTTATAGGACAAAACTGAGGCTCAAAGAGGTTGAAGACTCCTCCATGGTCTCACGGCTAGGAAATTCTGGAAGTGGAAATTGAACCCAGGACCAGCACTCTGTGTGGTGCTTCTGGGGAATCAAATGCTGGTTATTTAGGGTTATAGATTTAGAACTCAAAGGAACCTCAGAGGCTATCGAGTCAAACCCTTTCCGCTCATTTTACAGTTGGGGAAACTAAGGCTCATGAGATGTGAATTGATTTGCCTGAGGTCACTCAGTATGGGTCAGAAGCAGTATTTGAACCCAGATCCTCAAATCTGATCCAAAGTCAGGGCTGTCTCCACCATCCCACACTCAAAGGACTTAGATTTGTTTTGTTTGGTTCTAGAGGGAAGCTATAGTGAACCCAATTTAGACCCTCATTAGGAAATGCTTCTTGACAATTGGAACTGTCCCAGCATGAACTGGGCCATCATGGGAAGGAGTGGGCATAAGACCCTCGGCTGGGCACGTTTGTATGGGAGCCGGCAGTGTTCCGGTGTGGGGACAGGCTGAAGTCCCATCTGCTGCTGAGATTCTCTGAAAAAGTCTGGTTGTTTGGTCCCAGGAAATGGCTTCTAGTACACTGACCACATAGGCGGAGCAATGCTACAAATGGTCAACAGGGGGCTCCCAAGTTGGGCGACTCAAGGTTCACCAACCTTGGTCTCTTCTCAAGTGACTGTTAGGGGGATGGAACTGGCCCCAGCTGGTGCAGTTAGAAGTAAATTTTAGCAAGGACATGGATGAACTGGAGAATGGCTAGAGGAGGGTAAAGGGCCCTGAGTTCAAAATAGAGCAGTCATTGAGTGTTTACCCTGTGCCAGGCACCGTGCTGAGAGAAGATGGGAAGAATGAAGTCTGGATTCTAATTCAGGAAGAGAATATACAAAAGGGAGCCACAGGAAGTATGGATGCTTACCCTGGAGAGAAGAAGGCACAGAGGAGATAGAGGTAAGAAGGGCAGGTATTGCAGACACCCCGGGAAAAGGTGCAGAGAGGGTAAATGGAATACCAGGTAGCAGGAACAGCAATTAAGCCAGCCAGCGACCCTTTGTGAAAGCAAGAGACAACAGCCTGATTTGGGAAGGAGGAAAAAAAAATCTGTAGGCCAAACATTCTGGAGGAAACATGCACGCCCTTAGATCATTGGGAGATGCCCATTCTGCACATCTTCCAGGGCCAAGAGCCATGATTCATAGCTAGCATCCTTCCTGGAGTGTCAGCTCTCAGGCTGTGTGTGGGCACCTCCTCTCTCCTTCTCCCTCTGAACCACCTCCACCTCTGTTGCTGCTGAGCAAAGCTGAGCTCTAAGGTGGCTGAGCTATCCCCTGGAGACAGCCAGCTTGGGCCAGGGGGATGTTCTACCCAGCAGCACCTCACTTTGAGCAAGTAGCATCATCCTGACCCAGAGCCAGAGACTTTCTTTGCAAACAAGCTGCTGGAAAGAGGACTCGGGCCTGAGCATCAGCTTTGCTGTTTTAATCAGTTTCTAGGAAATGAATTTTGCAGGGGTTTGTGATGGAGAGCGTCCATGGTGGGCAGGGTTTCTGTTCCCAGATGCTGCTGCCTCATCCATCCCCAAGGACATTCGCCAGCAGTTACAGGACACCAAAAGTCAGGGGCAAAAGCAGACAGAGGCCCCCTCAGGCAGAGGGAAGCAAAAGCACCAGGCTCAGTTCTGGGTCAGATTTCACCTGAAAGCAAGACCAAGGCCCTCTTTATAAGCTGGGGGAAAAGAGACATCACGTGTGTGAGGGTGTATGTGTGCACATGTGTGTATGTGTGTGCGTGTACATATGTGTGTCTGTGTGTGCATGTGTGTGTATCTGTGTGTGTCTGTCTCTGTGTGTGAGTGTGCATGCCTGTGTGTCTGTGTGTGAGTGTATGTGCATGTATGTGTATGTGTGTGTGTGTCTGTCTGTGTGCATGTGCATGTGTGTCTGTTTCTCTGTGTGTGCGTATGCATATGTGCGAGCGTGCCGACCACCCTGGCTTAGAAGCCGAGCCTCCTACAGGAGCTCTGGCTCGGTAACTGCAGCCTTGGGAGTCACTCCTGTTCTTTCCTTCACCTTTCTGGGCCTCAGTTTCCCCCCGGTGAGCTCAGTCCTGAAGAAGGCATGAGACGCCTCCCTATCTTTGCAGAAGTATGGGGGAGGGAGGGCACAGAGGTGGGGGCTGGGTGAGAGAATCTATGGGTGAGTATGGAAGCCTGCAATGGCCTTGTGGATACAGTGCTGGACTGGAAGTCTGCAAGACCCGGTTTCAAACTGCGCCTCAGATGGTTTCTAGCTGTGAGACCTTGGGCAAGTCACTGGCCCTCTCTAAGGCTCAGTCTCCCCTTCTGTAAAATAAGGAGACCAGACCTTACCATATGACTGACTCCTAAGGCCCCTTCCAACGCGAATGTGGAACCATGTCACTACTGGACAAGGTGGGTCAATTTTGCTGAACCTCTATCTCTCCTCCCCCAGTACTTCCTTTTTCATTCTGCTGCAGGGGAGAGATGGGAGCAGAAGATATTGGGAAAGGAAGAAAAAAAGAGCCATCAATAGACATTGGTTTAAAGTGAGTGGTTTGCACCGAGGGAATTTTAACCCTTCCAGCTCTATCATCAGTCATTTAAAAAAATGCGCTTTTGGACAACAAGTCATATCATTTCTCCGACCTCAGTTTCCTCATTTGTAAACTGGGAATATGAATATTTGTGAGAGGCAGCATTTAAGTAGATGGAGAGCAAGCTTTGGAGGCAGGAAGACTACCTGGGTTCAAGCTGTGTGACCCTGGGCAAGACACTTAAAACCTTGGTGTCCTAGATACCTCTCAACGATAATTACTTGTTGTTTAGATATGTGGTGGATCTGTATTAGTGAAGGGAGTTTCTGCAGTGGGAGTCACTGCATATAGCAAATGACATCATAGGTCCAGACCAAAATCAAATAATGAAAGTCATATTTGTGTCTGGCTCTTCTGAACCCCATTTGGGGTTTTCTTGGCAAAGATACTGGAGGGGTTTGCCATTTCCTTCTCTGGCTAACTTTACAGATGAGGAAACTGAGGCAAACAAGGTGAAGCGACTTGTCCAGGGTCACACAGCTAGTAAGTGTCTGAGGCCAGATATGAACTCAGGAAGATGAGTCTTGTTGACTCCAGGCATGGGTCTTTATCCGTTGCAGCGCCACCTAGCTGTACTCCATGAAACATTGTAACCCTACACTTTCCTCCTCTATTAAATGGTCCTAAGAAGAGCACCTCCCTTCCTAATCTAATAAGATCATTTATGTAAAGAGCTTAGCAAACCTTAAGCTACCATGGGGTGTGTGTGCAAAGCTGTGATTTCATCGGTGTCTGGGCCAGTGTAGACCAGTAGGAATCTACCTCAATTTCTGGTCTCGGACAGTTGATTAGGACATGAAGAAGCTGGGAAATAGCAACAGGGATTTGATTAGTGTAGGGAGCTTCCAATGAGGAAATTCCCTCCACCAATGCGGGTCAGCATCTTCCCTGCAAAGTATCGTCTTAGACTTGGGCCCCAGAGGATCTCCGTCCCCAATCTAACTGCTGATACAAAGATGAAAGGCACCGATGGATTGGCTTTTGTTTTCGTTTGTTTGCCTTTAAAAAGAATGCTGGCTCCTTGAGGACAGGGACCATTTCATTCTATCTTGGTACTGACAGGCGAATTCTAGGTGGTGTTCAAGCGATCAACAAGCATTAAGTAAGTGCCTATTCTGCTGGGGAAGAATTTACAATACAACACCGGGCCAAAAAACCAAACCAGTCTCTGCTCTCAAGGAGCTCGCATTTTAAAATAGCATCGAAATGAATCAAACCCTATTTTACAGATGAGGAAACTGAGGCTCAGAGTACATGGTACTTCAGGATCACACATTTAGTCTGAAGTGGGATCTGAAACTAGCCTTGCTCTTCCAAATGACTTCCCAAGAAGGACCTAGGTGTAAATGATGGTAAGGAAGGGGGAGGGGGGAGAAAGAGAAACAATCTCTATTTAAACTAGGGGTGGGGAACCTGCGGCCCTCTAGGTCCTCAAGTGCAGCCCTTTGACTGAATCCAAACTTTACAGAACAAATCCCCTTCATAAAAGGATTCCCTCTATAAAACTTGGACTCTGTCAAAATGCCTACCCAAGGACCTAGAAGGCCACATATGGCCTCAAGGCCGCAGGTTCCCTACCCCTGGTAAACAAAGGACATTTTACCTTAAAGAACTTTTTTTGGGGGGGCATTTTATTGTCATTACATTTTCTTTGGGGGGGGGGCGTGAGGTTGGAGAGGCTGTGTTTCATCTGCATAGAACATTCTCATCGTGGAATGGACCTCTACTGACTACGTTACCACTCTCTCCCCTCCAGTCTCCACATTCTCAACATAGCCAGGCCCGCCCCATTTTCTGGGCTTGAGGCAGGACCCAAGGGGACTTTCTTGTTCAAACACAGATGGATGGGCTGGCCAATCCTGCATCCCAGACGGAAGAGCAGACTGGCCTGGAATGCTCAAGTCAGAGGGGAGCTGCCACGTGGAGGGTTTCACATAGCTTAACCCCACTTACAAAAGGATGCCTGAGATCATCTTCCCTTGGAGTCAGGTGAGTTGGCCGCAACCGGGTGGATGGAGAAACTGAGCCTCAGAGAAGGGCCAGGAAGGACCCTGTGAACCCTCTCCAACGTCCTGTCCAGCTCTCTCTGGGCTGTGGTGGAGAGGGAGCCACCCACAACGCCTTCGCAAAGGTGGCAGCAGTGGCGACGTAGCAGCCACAGCCGCGGCGGCGGCTACCCTGGTGCGCCATCCATTCAGCATCTCTGAATCACCACCGGCCAACCAAGGAAGGGCGGCTTGGTCTTTGCCACGCCCAGGTGCTCCAGGGGGCCCTCTACGGACAGCTCCACAGCCCAGTAGCCACCCCGACTACTGCCGGGCCACCTAACAGCTGCCGGCTGGATCCAGGAGCCCTGAAAGCAAGGTGTACCAACGCACTAAGGGCACCTTGGACTGCTTCCCTCCCGGCTGCTCCAGGGGGCCCTCTACGGACAGCTCCACAGCCCAATAGCAACTCCGACCACTGCCGGGCCACCTAACAGCTGCCTGCTGGATCCAGGAGCCCTGAAAGCAAGGTGTACCAACGCATTAAGGGCACCTTGGACTGCGCCCTGCCCAGCTGCTCCAGGAGGTCCCCTGCTGACAGCGCGACAGAAGCCCGGCCAACCCGATAGCTACCTACTCACCCAACAACTGCCCGTTGGGTTTAGGGTCCGCACACAGACATCTGAGCGTCCGCCGGCCCGTTCGAAGGAGCGGGGCTGACCCTGGGAACACCCTTGCTCAACTTGGTCCTCTTGTATCCCACCTGACACACCTCTCCCATTCTTTCCCATCCATGTCTTAGATCGGGGCATGGATCATCCCATCCTTCTCCTTCCCCATAAGCCCTGTGTTATTTCTTTTTTTGGTCCTATTCCACAAAAAAAAGGCTTAAGGATTGTGTGTTGAACCGAGGTACTGCCCAAAAGAGTGCCAGCTAGGCATTGTGAAAGCAAACACCCAAAAGAAACATTCCCTGCCCTCAAGAAATTTACCCCATGGGGATGGTGGGGGGGGAAGGGTATTGCTGTGGGGGGAGAGGGTCATCATGTAGGAGCATTAGTCCAATACGTGGTTCTTTGATTATTTGAGAATGGAGAAGCAGATCAGTTAGGGAAGGAGCATATCACTCAGTTTTTTTGTGTGTGTCCTGGACCTCTTTGGTTTTTTGCTTCTTCATTCCCCGCCCGGCCCCCCCCCCCCCATCTTAGATTTGGCTTCTTTCCCTCTCACTATCTTTCCTACCCCATAAAACAAGAAAAATAGAGCCCCTGTTACAATCGTGCAGAGTCAACCAAAAGCATTTCTCACCCTGGCCATATCCGGACCTCTTTGGCAGGTCTGGGGTGGTCTGCGGCCCCCGTTTAGAATCACGGTGAGTTTTTAAACATCCCAATAGAAGAAAATAATTGATTTCAGTTAGAAATAAATGAAAATAAAAATGTCACCTCCCCTCTCCAATCCAAGTTCATGGACCTCCTGAAATCTATCTCTAGAGCCTTTGGAGGTCTGTGGACCCCAGGGTGGGAGATGACACTTCCCTGGGAGCTCTAAGTAGGTCAGTTGGCCCGAATGTATAGAGCGCGCATGAAGAGGGTAATAAGAAACGCGCCAGGAAAGGTAGATTGGAGCCAGACTGGGGAGGGCTTTACATGTCGCATCTGGCTGCAGCTGTCTCAGCCAGACCTGGATTAAGCCCTTTGTAAGATGGGGTGCTGGGGTTTCTGTTCTCCAGCTTAAGAAATGGTTTTTTTTTTCCCCTTCAGAAGCTGAACTCAAACTGGAGGGTGGGACGTGCCTGCTTACCCAGGCCTTTGAGTCCAAGATCCACCCAAGCCTGGGAGCTGGCAATCTTGGCACCAGAATTATGGGGGGTGGGGTGGGGTGTGAAGCCCTGGAGGAAGAGCCAGGGGAAGGTCTTCCCCACCCCCACCCCCAGGCAGGAGAATTAGACTCAGGTGGAAATCACAAGAGGGTGAGGAGGGGAAGGAGGAAAGAGAGGAAGTAAATGAAGGGGAGGAAGGGAGTGAAGGGGAGGGGAGGGGTCCAGGCAGATTTAGCCCAACATTTGCCCATTCCTCAGCTCAGTTCAGGGCTGCCCGGACTGCTGGAGGAGGGAGGGCAAACTCCCGTTTGGAAATGGGAAACCCTTCTGATTTCCAAGGCGCTTTCCTCACTTTTTCCCACCATCCCCGAAGGGCAAAATCAAGAATTCTCATCCGTTCCCACTTGCACACATAGACACTAAACAGATTACAAAACTGCGGCTTTGATGGTGCAGTGACTCGGCCAGGGTCACACGGCTAGGCAGTGGGAAAGCAGAACGCGAACCTCGGGTTCCAGACTCAGTGCCCAGCACTCTCCGCCCTCCCCGCTTCCCACCCGCGCCCTCACCCCTAGCAGCCAGCCCCTCTCAGAGCCCTGCGATCCCTGCAGCAGCAGCGGTGGCTGTGGCTCACACTTACCCAGGACCAAGCAGACGAAGCCTACCAGAGGTCGACCCAGGGGCATCCGCGGCAGAGCCATGACTGCTCAGACAGAGCTCGGCTCCCCCCAACCTCGGGCAGCCTCCGCAGCAGCAGCAGCAGCAGCAGCCGCCCGCCCGTCAGTCCGCAGGAGGGAGGAGGAAAGGAGGAGGAGGGAAGGAGCCGGGGAGAGGAGGGAGAGGGCGGGGCAGGGGGAGGGGGAAGGGACTGAAGGCAGCCCGAGCAGGGGCAGAAGGGGAGCCTGACAGCCCCACGAGCCAACCACCAGCACCGGGCTAGAGGGCTCCACTGGGAGCAGCCCTCGGCAGGCTTGGTTGGGGACCGGTGGGGGCAGGAGGGCGGAGGGAGACACCTGGGTCCGCGATGGGGACTGGCCGCTTCTCCAGGACCCCCTACCCTCCCACCCAGGTCCCCTGGGTCTGGGCTGGGGGAGGGGAGACTCACACTTAGTTTCCAGGGGCGTGTCTAAATTTAAAGAGGAACCTGAGTTTCCCAAAATAGCCTGGGATGGGAGTGCGGGGCGGGTAGAAGGGAGGGGCGGGCGGGACAGGACTGGCAGCGTTCTGCAAAGTGGGCATCCCCTTGAGGGGCAGGCTTGGGGCCGCGATACTGGCCTGCGGTGAGGGGCGAGGGACCAGGATGTGAGAGCGGGGCAGGCACCTGGCCCGCCGGAGCAGACCCTGCCCCTTCCCCCCTTGAGAGTGAGATGCCACCAAGGACACGAAGGAGCTAGTGACAGTCCTTCACCCTCCCTGCCGCTGACTGGATAGATTTGGTTGTATATTAGCCTGAGTCGCGCCCCCCCCCCCGCCCTTTTCTTCCCCCCCCCACCCCAGTCATGCAAGCTTCTTGGGGGCATGGAGGGAATGTTGGGGGGTTGGCTGTCCCCCGCACCCGGTGGGGGCTTGATAAATGATTAGTTTGCTGATTGAACGCTTATTGATCTGAAGGAGGCTCCCAGGCTCCAGGTACCCTGAGGCATCCAGACTGAGCTTCGGTCAAGACCAAAGACACCAGTCCTCAGCTCTCTCCTGCCCTCCAGGGTGAGTCTCCAGGGTAAACTTTGGCTTTCAAAGCTCTTTGGAACCTGGCCAGTCAATAAGCTGTCATTCTCACCTACTGGGCTAAGTGCTGATACAAAAAGGCAAAAGACAGTCCCTGCCCTCCAGGAGCTTCCAATCTAATGGAAAGAAGCAAACATCTGTGTACAAATAAGTTATGTACAGGATGGTAGGAAATAATTAGCAGAGGGAAGCCTTCCTGTGGAAGTTGGCATTTTAGTTGAAACTTAAAGAAGCCAGGTAGGTCAGTGGCCAGAGCCGAGAAGGGAGAGCTTTCCAGGCATGGGAGATATCCAGAGAGAATGCCCAGGAGGCCTGGGTCACTAGATCCAAGAGTGTCAGGGACCGGAAAGGTGATGAAGGGCTGGGAAGGCAGAGCATTTTCTATTTATTTCTGGAGGTGATAGGGAGCCATTGAGGTTTATGGAGTAGGGGGTGTGTGTCTGACATGATTGGACCTTTGATTTGAGAGAAATCACTTTAGTGCTGAATGGAGGATGGGGTGGGGAGAGACCTGAGGTAGGCAGACGCTATGGTGATAGTCCAGGTATGAGGTGATGAGGGCTGCACTGCGGTGGGGGCAGGGTCAGAGGGAAGATAGGCAGAGGTGAAATCCACAAGAGATGCTGCCGAGGTGAAATTGACAGTCCTTGGCACCATATTGGATTTGGGGGGGTGAGAAAGCTTGGGGATCCCGGAATATCTGGGTTGGGAGCTGAGGGACTGGGAGGATGGGTGCGCTTTGTAGTATTAGGGAAGGTAGATGCCCACTGGACATCCAGTTCAAGATGTCTGAAAGGCAGCTGAAAATATGAGATTGGGCGCCCCCCACCCTTTCCCATTTTAGACTTGACTCCCTCAAACCACCTCTACCATTGACTTCCTTTTAGGTCCTCTCATGAAATCCTCCACCTCCCACCTCTGGGCATTTTCACTGGCTGTCTCCCATACTGGAATGCTTTTCCTCTTCTGCCTCCTGGTTTCTTCTAAAAAGGAAGCTAAAACCACACGTCTTTCTTGGTGGTTCACCTTTCTTTGAGATTACCTCCCATTCACTCTGCAGATATCTTCTTGTTCCTGACCCCATGGACCGTACTGCCCATGGGGTTTTCTTGGCTTACCATTTCCTTCTCCAGTTCGAAACTGAGGCAAACAGGGTTAAGTGACTAGCCCAGGGTCACACAGCTAACAAGTGAGACTGGACTTGAGCTCAGGAAGATGAGTCTTCCTGACTCCAGGCATGGCACTCTATGCACGCACCACTTCTCTGCCTAATTATCTTGTATGTAGTTATTTGAATTTTGTCTCCCCCTTTAGAATGTGTGATCCTTGAGGGCAGAGACCATGTTTTGGCTTGGATTTGGACTTCCAGTGCTTACCACAGTACCTGACACATAGTAGGTACTTAAGAAATGCTTGTGATTGACCTGGTGAGGGTAGGCACAAGACCTAGTTGGGGGTGGCTGCCCTCAGCCAGCCCCTTTTATTTGGAGGCACAGACTGTGCAGCCTGGAGAGATGTCTGAAGATCCAGTCCCAGGGCCAGCACACAGTAGGTACTAAATGTGGGCTGAAGACAACAGGCCAGAAGCTGGCATCAGGCCTGGGAAGGCCATTTGTTCCAGGGATGTGTTGATGTAGTCACTTGCTCCAGTGTCCATCTACTCCACGTGCCAACTCTCCCCTCTGCCCATTTCCCCACCTAATCTGAGCTCCCTGAGAGGAAGGGGGTCCTTCCTCCTATGTCCCCAGCACCTGTGCTTGGCAGGTGTACGATAATGGGTACTTGCTGAATTGATTTTCTGGCCCTGGTAGACACAGGGTATAGGGCCTGGCACCTCCCCTGCTGATGCCAATGAGGCCTGGGCTAGTCTGGAGGAGCGGAAAGGCAAGCTCCAGTCCTACCTTGTGCCGTCTTCCCCACCCCAACTTCTAGGTGAGGAGCAGCAGAAATGAGTTCTCTCCTTACAGGCAGGCTCACCACCTAGCATGCATCTATCATATGGCCACCTTGGACTCCGCTCCCCGGGGCTGGGGGAGGTGTTAGGTCTCTCCTGGTGTTCCTTGTCCCCCCTCTCCCTGCCCCCCAGCACAATCACTGCCCCACTCCTCGGCAAACTTGGATGCTGTTCTTGGATTCCAAAGGCTCCTGCCTCCCTCTGTCCACACAGCCTAAAGGTCTGCTGCCATCTGTTGGTGGCTTAGGGAACTTTCAGGATGAGGCACCCACCCTGGTTCCCCTTCTTACTTAGCCTGAATGGATGTTGTTAGGAAGCGATTAAAATCTGACAGAACATCCATAAGTCATAGCGCCCACGACAAGTCCCCAGGGGCTGACGAGCCTCCCAGGGGGCTCCAAACTGAGGGAGGGTTTATCAGCCATCTGTGACCTTCACACAGTGACCCCACGGACGTGGCTCTCTGTCCTGGTGGGTCCAGCCCACTCTCAAGCCAAGCGCTTGACCATCTCCCCAAGTGGATTGTGGATTTCACTCAAGTATTTATGATTGGACTTCTTTAAAATCATGGAATCCTTGAGCTGGGTCACCTACTCCAACCTACCGCCCAACAGCACTAACCATTTATTAACTATTGTTTGAATCCCATGAGCTCATTTTTGTCTAATTCTCTAAGGGCCAAATATGATGCCAAAGATAAGAAAGGCAGTGTGGGGCCTACTGGGTGGCCGGCTGACCTCTGGGGCCTCAGGCCACACTCTCAAGGCCACTTCAGTTTCAGTCCTGTGGCTTATCTGCCCTGATAGAAGGGGGCGCCCAACAATGAAACCCCAGGTCTACACTCTAGACCCCTGGCTCTCCCTTCCTACTCTTCCCCAGACCCTCCAAGGAACAAGCTGGTGGAATTTGACTTTGGAACCTGTCGGTTTTCTGGCCTCCCTGGTGCCCTCCTCTTCTTGGACAGCCAGGTCAGGACACCCTCCCGGCCCAACATCAGGAGGTCCCAGCAGGAGGCAGCCTTTCTCTCTCACTGCACAGCTTTCACCGTTCCCGCCTTCCAATCAAACACAGTGTTTTGGTCTCATTGAGTCTGAATGGGAATTCAGAAATACTTAATGACAAAACCCTCAGGAATAAATGGGTTAACCTGCTCTTCCTGGTGCTGCTGGGAGGGTCAATTCTTCAGCTTAATTCTGATACTCTGGTTATCATCAATCAGGGCCAGGACAAAATGGCTGCTTTGTGCCAGAAAGAAGAAAAGGGTGAGAAGGATCAGTGTCTGTCTGGCCAAGACCAAGCATCTTCAAACAGCAGCAGCCCCGACCTCTTCCTCACCACTGCTCATGGAGCAGAGAGGTCAAACACGGCGGTCACACCTGGCCAGCTCTTAAATTCTGAAGAGCAGCCTAAAGCCATTAGCCTAGGTGACGTGGCTGTGACAGCTGGCAGATGCCCACATTGGCAAACAGGAGGATTTTCAGAATTTCCTTCAAAGCTTGGGAGACTAAGTTTTAATAGACTACAGCGTCCTCAGAAGGGACCACAATTCACCAAATACGGATGACCAAGGTGTAATTTTAATGCAGCCAATGCCACTTGAAAACTAAACTTAACCCTCTTAGGTGACCTTTCAACAGCACCCCCAAGGCCCCAGCCAAGGCAACAAACACACCTTGCTGCACTAGGTCCCGCCAAACCAAGCCCATGAGAACAACGGCTTGCTGAGCGTCAGGAGGGGCGCAAGGTGAAAACAAATGAGCGGCCAGAGTGTCAACGCTGCCTGACCCATGGCCCGTAACCAGGGTGCTTGAGCTACTGGACATTCGGGGTTCTTGCTGGGATCAGTCCAGTGGCTTTTCCATCCAAAATGGGGAATGGGCCACAAGGGCAAAGCGACCAGCTGCTCAATGGACACGTGCTGAATCCAAGTGTACAGGAATGAAGCTGCCCCTGCCTGGCCCTCTTGGGACCCCGACCCAGCAGAAAGGGGCTCTGGGCGGAGTCTCGAGGAGCTCCACCTCTTGGATGGGCTTCCATGACGGGTTTATCTTCTACAACTTTCTTCTGAGGACTTTCCTGGCGGAGGAGGCTTCAATAAGGTGCTGGGGAAAGTCTAAGGGACAAGAAGGAAGAAAACAACGGTTAGAGAGAAGGAAAGGTTCCTGCTGCCACTGTGTCCAGGGCAGGCTCCGGAGCCCATCAGGCCAAGGGCTGACTGCCTTGGCTGGTCTGGAGGAGGAGAGGGAAGGGTCAATTCAGGGGAAACTCCACATCTGGGATGGGGCGGGGGGGGGGGGTCACACCGCACATCTGGGTGGTGACACTCTAGGCCACTCCCAAGGCCAGTTCATTCCCTGGGCTATGACTCTGGTTAGTGAGAAGGCAGGAAAGAGCCTGGTGGCTAGACTAAGTCACAGCAGAAATGCCCAGCAGGATGTGCGCCACTGCTTGAGCCGCGGGCCCCTTGCCAGCGGAACAGAGTGTACAACTGCTGCCCTTCCCTACTTCCCTGTGCTAGGTGGTGGCTACACCCTTGAGGCCATACAGCCTAACACCCAAGCTCCTGGCTCCCCTCCCCCACTGAGCTTGTGGCCCACTCAAACCCCTAGATCTTTTTCGCAAACCACCATACCTCCCTTTTTGGCTTGTCCAATTCATTTTCTTTGACCCAAATGTAAAGTCATATTACAGTTCAACCAATTTCACAGAGCCCAGCATGCCAACCAGTCTAGGGCACACCACAGTGCACAGAGCACCTGGTTTGGTGTTAGAAGGTCTGAGTTCAAATGCTGCCCCAGATACTGACTGGCTGTGCAAGCTGGGCAAGGCACGCTGTCTGCCTCTTTCTTCACTGGCAAAATGGGAATCATCGAAGTAGCTCCTTCGCAGAGACGCTGTGAAGATGCCATGAGGTAACATTTGTATGGTGCTTAGCACAGTGTGTGGCACACAGTAGGTGATCTCTAAATGCTCAATCCCTCCCCAGTCAAATCCTGACTCTGTCATCCAGGGTTCCCCAGCTTTGTGCCACCTCTAAATGACTCAAGTCAATCACCTACACTTTAGGCAAGTCCCTGATGGCCGGGCCTGGACTCCCGGGCACTCCAGCATGCAGGGAGCCTCTGGTGCTGACTGCCTGGCACAAGAAGCACACCCTGAGAGAAGGGTCAAGTGACTTAACTTCCCCTGGCCGGGCAGTGGGTCAGGGCAGTAAGGCCCCAGCCGCCCTCAGGAGATTACAAAGCAGGAGGCTGGGCCTCTCCCAAGGGCCTCCCATGGCACTCAGGGCAACTGAAGAGGCTGAGAACCAGAACTGCGCATTTCCTCCGAATTCTCTTGCTAAGACCAAGAAGGGAACAGCCCAACTCAGGCTTCCCAGATGCTCCCAAAGGGCAGGATGGCTGCCCCACACCCAGGGGGGGCAGAGAACACAGTCCAGGCCCTCCCCACAGACCTGTGGGTCTTGCCCCGCCCCCACCCCTTCTCTTTGTCCCAATGCTGGCCTCATTCTGTTTTTGAGGGGCGGGGGCTGGACTGGCTTGAGGCTCCTCCACCACACACCCAGAAGTCTCAAGAACTGAAAAGATATCGGACATCCTGCCGGGAGAGCTCACCTCCTATGAAGAAACGGAGGAGTCTAATAAATTCCAACTGGATATTTCCTTGGAACACAAAAAGCATTTTATCAACTAATTTAAAAAGCCAGAATCTTATCCAGGTGATACGTGTCAAGGACCTGACTTCAGGGCGATCGCGGCCTCTGCTCTTTACCGCCCATGAGACTCCGGGCAAAGCCCTTCCTCTTTCTGGCCCTCAGCTGTCTCAGCGGGCAGCTCCTTGACAAAGGCGTCTTTTAGTTACTGCACTGAATGGCTGAGAAGGGCTAGTCTATCCAAGCAGGTCCTTGCACCCTGTGGCTGTCACCGTGCACAGTGTTCTCCTGGTTCTGCTCGCTTCACTCTCCATCTGTTCCTAAGTCTTGTCATGGCTTAACCACCCTCTTTTCACTCCTCAGAGCACAATCGTACGCCATCACATTCGCTGCCACAACTCGTTCAGCCATTCCCCAATGGACGGACATCCCCCATGATTTCCAAGTCTTTGCCATCACAAAAAGAGCTGCTATAGGCCCTTTCTTACCTCTTTAGTGATCTCTTTGGGATACAGACCTAGTTGTGGCATTGCTAGATCAAAGCTGTACACTTTTATGGAGCTTTGGGCATAGTTCCAAATAGCCCATTAGTTCACAACTCCACCAACAATGCATCAGTGTTCTAATTTCCCCACATCCCCTCCAACATTTGTCATTTTCCCTTTCTGTCATATTAGCCCATCGGACAGATGTGAGGTGGTACCTCTGAGTTGATGTGCATTTCTCTAATCAATGGGGTTTTAGAGCATGTTTTCACAGACCTGCTGGACCAGCTCTTGAGATTCTAAATCCCATGACACCAAGACTTTTGCACATGGCACACACCCTGGCCTCCTGCCATACAGGCCACGGCCTTTATAAACCTAACACGTCCAAGTGTCAAGACATGAGCTGCTCACCTCTCGGGGCTTCTTCTCTTCCTTTTTGAAGGCAGAGTTTCTCAGGACAGAGGTGGTCATCTCCACTATGGTGGTCAGGGATAAGCCACTCAGAAAACCTTTGTTATTTGTCCTGACCTCTTGGAGGGCATCGATGATGGTGTCTCTAGGTGGGGACAATGAGAGAAACAAAATGGAGACATTCCGAACCCGCCAGTCCTCCAATCTCCCTGCCCTGAAGGTGCTCGGGTTACCTGCTGACATCAGGGTGCAGACCTTCGAGCTTCTTCAGAAGTCTGGTGAAGCTCCCCAGGTTCAAAGTGTTGGGAGGTATGTATGGAAGAGGGGTCTCAGGCAGTAATTTAACAGGCTTATTCTGCTTAAATCCTTTTCTGCCACTCTAGATGAAATGTTCAAAGAAAAAGGAAACATTTTTGTAAACAAAAATTACAGGGTGCAAGAAAAAACTCATCTTGAAATAAATTTAAAACTGTAGTAATGAAAAAATGAAAACCCCATCCTAATAACTGCTGGCACGTCGTAAGGTCTGCAAAGCTCTTTACAAGCACAATCTCGTGGGGTGCTCACGACGACTCTGGGAGGAGACCGTGGCGGAGAGAGGTGAAATGACTCACCCAGGGTCACACCACCAGGAAGCCTTGCCCATTATCCTTTACCACGGGAGACGCCCCAGGGAAGCCAGGCACACTCTCCAATCAGCAGACCCCGTAAGCCTGTATCAGACTCTGCAGAACACGAGCTCCCGAAGCCTGGGGAGGGGGGCTGCCCCTCCATCCGCTCCTTCTCACGACCAAATGACCCGAGACATTTCTGTCTAAAACCGCGTCAGATGTTGGGGTTTGTTCTCGTGCACAACAGTGTCTGAGGCTGGATGAACCCAGGCCTTGCCGACTCCAGCTCCAGTGCCCTACTGACTGTATCATCGAGCCCACTCTACATAATCACATTGACAAATGCAGGAAAGCTTTTAACTGCCACACCCACTTTGATCAAAAAAGCAGCAATCAACGGACCTTTCTGTACCAGGCTAAACGCTGCCCCATCCACAACCAAGAGCTAACATTCGATGGCGCAGACAAACCAGAAGCTTCTCCAGCCAAGGCTGGTCCAAGGGCACCGCTGCTACAGCAAGAAGGCAAGGCAAAGCAACGGAAGGAATGGGCAGTAAAATCACTCACGGCTCCGGATGGTCTACTTGGAGAGCCTCAGAAAGTAAGTAACAATTAAACGACATAATTAAGAAGTTCAAGAAAGCAGCAGGACAGAAAACCAGGTCACACAAAGCGGCAGCTTTTCTGAACCTACCCACGGAACCCAAGAGAAACGGTGAAGAGAAATGTCATTAAAATCACTACAGGATATGTGAAAACGTTCGTGAGGGTTCGAGAGCCACAGAGGAACTCCAGGCCACGAGCACAGCCCTAATGCATGAGTGACTGAACCAGAGAGATCCAAATGCCTGGAGATGAATGACTAGTGTGGGATACACCCAAAGGATAAAAGTGATGCCCCAAGTATCCGGAACCGCACCAAACTACCAACAGGCGACCTCAGGGAGAAATTCACGTGGAGGAAGCAGAGGCCAAAAGCCTCGAGTGGGGCGAGGAAACGTGGGCAGGAAGGGCCTGGCAGCCCCAGACCTCAGACTGTTCTGGGCAGCTGCCCTCACCCCAACCCTTTGGTTAAGAAGAAGAGAGATTAGACACAGCAGCCTCTTGTTCAATAAGCCCCAAGACTGGGATGGTGATGCTACGGACTGCTGGACAAACTGGAAAGGAGTCTGGCAGAAACTCGGTTCAGACCAGCATCTCCCACCATCTCCCCTGATGGGCTCTGCATGGATACATGGCTTGGAGCAGCAGCCTGGTGATCAAGCTAGCTGAGCTAACTGCTTCCAATACAGAAGAACAAGGGATATCACCCAATATATAAAAGGATACAACCAGACAGTTTTAGTCCAAGTTACTAATAACTCTGCGAAAAGATGTTGCAAGTCACCAACACACGAGTGAAAAGCAAATGAAAAACTCCATCAGATGCTGTGAAGACGATAGAAATGGTTGATGGCAAGTGTTTAAGAGGCAGGGGAAGATGGGAGCCTTGGTGCACTTCTGGGGGCGGGGCGCTGAAAATGGGTCAGGCCCTTCTAGAAAGTGTTTTGGAGCTAAGCCCCCAGAGTCAGTGAGCTGTGCACCCACTCGAGCACCTCATATACAAAACTCCTCATCACAGGGGTGGGAAGGGCGCCTATCAGTGGGGAAGGGCTGAACAAATTATGGCAGACAAGGGCAATGGGATATGATGTTGCCTTAAGAAATACAGGAACTCAAGAAGATGCATCAGGGTGATGCAGAGCGATGGAGCAGGACCAGGACAATGAGTCGTCCAAGGGCACCAACACTTTGGTGACAAAGATCCGGAGGAGCATTGGAAAGGGATGGATACAAGGCCCTGCGGGCATTCTGGCTGCACACATCCTGGTCCTGGAGGGGATGCTTCTGCCGAGAGACTTGCCGGTGGTTACTCTGATAATCCAGGAGGACTCTGCTGCCTTTCTGCCATCACCCCTTTTTCAGCATCATCTTTGAACCTGAGGAGGTCTCCGGGTGACACTAAACAGCCTGGGCCTCACCCCGGAGAACAGCCACCACGGAGCACTCACCTTCTGGTCGACTGAAAGATAAGTGTTTTCTTGCTCGGGCCCAGGAGGCCTCAGCACGTGAGCTGGTAACTTAGCAGGTGCCGGGGACGAGCTGGACCCTTTACCGTCCATCGTCGTCTCCTCTAGACCACCGAGGGTGAGCTGGCTTTCGTTCCTGAAGGATGGGGGTGGGGCATTTTCTACAGGGGTCTTGACCAGACGCACATTGACAGACTTCCCATTGATTTCTTTCCCATTCATTTCTTCCACAGCCATCCTCGCCTTGTTAGCTTTTTTAAAAACGAGAGATGCGTACCTGAAACACAAGAGGGACAGGATGTCTTAAAGACAAAAATAAGGGGTGGGTGTGTGTGTGTGTGTGTGTGTGTGTGTGTGTGAAGGGTAAATTATATTTCATTTTAAACATAAATCAACTCGTCAGCTTAATGAATTATAAAGACTTGTTTAAAATGAACAATTTTGGAACATTTGTGTACTGACTAAGAATTGGTTACAAGTTAAAGCTCTATTCTCATGAACTCTGTGCTTGGGAGGGCGCTGCCCTGGCTGCCTGACACTGTTCACCTCTACTTGCCCACTTACGTGCCCAACAGTTAGAGCTTGCAGACGCAACTGAGAGCCTGTGAGTCCACCCAGTGATTTTGAAAAGAAGAGGGTATCAAGGCTCACTGTGAGCCAAACCCTGACAGGGCAGAGGAGCCCCTGACCCTGACCAGCTCACCACAGCTGTTAGCACAGGCTTAACAATGGGCAGAAGACAGCATTTTACACAGAATCACAGGGTCCTGAATCAGAGATGAGAGGAAACTCAGGGGCGTCTACTCCAATCCCAGTTCTGACCACCCAAAAGTCAGCTGGGCAGAGACCTGGGCTGGGGAACTGTGAAGTACCCAGTGTGTGAAGAGGCTGCAATGCTTTGAGATCCAGGCCCCAAGGAAACCACAGTCAGAGGGGAGGGAGGCAGGAAGGGAGTGAAAAGGAAAACAAAGTGGGGCAGGGAAATTAAAATAGACCCACGAAGTAGGTGCAGGGCCCATGGAATGCGGAGCCATAGAGAGGCAGGGCTGTGCCACCTCCTACCGGACATCTGTCTGTAGCTACGAACCAGCCTCCACTCAGGAGAGACAAGGCACATGGGCCTTCAAAGGAGAGGGAATGCATTTGGGGCTCAGACCCCAAACAGGTGGGGGGTTGGGGGGCTGAGATGGGTGGCTGTTAGTGCAGGCTCTTCAACAGCCTGAAGCGAGGCCTGAGGGCATCCAGGGGGACTTGCAGTGGACTCTGGTCAAGGTTCAAGTCCGGACTGTTCTGCTAATCAGCTGGAAAACCACTTTTGGGAGCTGCTGCCACCTTTTAGAAGTAGCCAGCAACCTTCACCTGCTCTCCACGAGCTTGGTTTAATACTCTGATACCTTCTATTGGAAAAGAATCTGCTTCCTTTGTCACTCTTTGTATTTTACGCTTAAAGAACATGATTCTCAGAAGGCATCTGTAGGCTTCCTCAGGGGTCCAGGACAAAAAAAAGGGGAGACATCCCTGCCTTAGAGCCTCAGTGTTCTCCTGATCATACTGTTGGTGGGGCATCCGCCATCCAGTGCATAGACACATCTGGCCTGAGATGGTAAACACAATCCTTGCCTAATTAGCTCATTATGGTTACAAAGTTCAAACTCCTGCCAGGCCTCACCCAGATGAATTCACACCAGCTAGTAACTATAACAGCCTGAAGGTGATTACTCCAGGTTCTGTTCCCTGTTTCTTGGGCCACCTTGGGAAAGCCACTGCCCCTCTGTCTACCTCCAGAAGAGGGAGACCAGATCGTCGCTGAGAGGCCTTGCAGCTCTCAATCTATGGTCTAGGATCTCAATTAATTAAATACACGTGGCGAAGGCATCTAAAGATTTCTAACCGGCTGGGCCACAACTGCCTGGAAGGCCTTCTGTAATGGGACTCCATTTCCCCCTCATCCCTTCTATGCATTTCACATTCCAGAGAGTTGCTCCTTCAATGCCACCTTTGCCCGCCCACGCTGGCAGCTTCCAGAAGGCACTTCCCATTGCCCTCTGCCTGCTAGGACCAGCTCAGGTACCACCTTGGCTGTGAAACTCTGCTCACAGGGAGTGAGGTCCCCCTGCTTAGATCTTCCTAAAGGGACCTCGTCTCTCCCTTGGCCCCTTTGATCCCTGGGGGTACATGGTGGCTGCATACCAGGTCCATCACACCACAGTCGACAGCTTCATGAGTTGTTCTGATGGCTGCCCTTCTGGGCACATGGTCCCTTATTAGCTTCACCCTACCCAGGGTCACCTACCCAATTTGGGGATCAAGGCCGCAAGGCTGTACTGAAGGACACAAGAGCTGATTCTAGTCTGACTAAACTTAATTTCAACATTACAAAGAAAAATGATTCCGTGTCAATGGAAGACTTCATACTGAACACATGTTTACCTGTAGTTATGAGAAGAAGTGCAAATGGAAACTTCAGAAACTTGATACTTCTGGAAATGAGACATCAGGTCAGTCTAAAAGGAAAAGGACACAGGACAGTTTATTAAAGCCCCCAGCCCCTTTCTAACAAACCCAAGCGCAGCAACTCCCAAAGGACTCGGGGTGACAATCTCCAGAGGCAGCCCGGGGTCTCCCTACCTCGGACACTGAAGGACACAAGCTACCGACGTGAATGAGATAGCTTTTGTTTGGTTCCTTCCGGGAAGGTTCCCCAATCTTCTTCTCTGTGTGAGGAAAAACCAAGACAATTATTTAAGTCTGACAAGCTTTCTGAAGTTTACAAAGTTTACAAATCTTAACATTTCATGCCCAAAAGTACAGGTTGCCAGTGACCTCAATGGGCCCTTGTCTTAGAGGTGCCGGGAGATGGGCTGCCCAGCCCAAGCCCTGCTGGGGAGTTAACGTGAACCCAAGGCCTTGGCCAGAGCAGCAAAGGTCAGTAGACATGGCCGCTGCCTGCAGGCCAGAGACTGACCACATGTTCACATCAGCTACGTGGTCCTGCATTGTGGCTGATTTTGTGAAACATTTTCCAGAGACATTTTCTCTCCTTCTCGGGGGTTTTGTGGGTGCACCCTGCATACAAACCCTGACTCCCAGCCCAGGCCTGCTACTTCTGCTCCTGTTTTATTCAGAAAGGCACAGAAGCCACAATCTCGAAGGACTAATGATGAAGCATGCCCCCACCTCCAGAGAAAGAACTGATACTGTCTGAATACAGACTGAAGTGGGCTATTCTTCACTTTCTTTCTTCCATCCTTGTTCTTTTCTTTGAGCCTTCTTGTACAAAATGACTAATATGGAAATATTTTACACGAGTGCACATGCATAACCTGTATCGGATTGCTCACCATCTCAGGGAGGGAAGAAGGGAAGGAGGAATAGAATTTGGAACTCAAACCATTTTTTAAAAAGTTTAAAACCGATCTAACATGTTGTGTTGGTAAGCAAAATGCGCTCTTAGCACTCAGTGCAACCAAGTGCCCTTGAAGAGTTTGGCTTTTGTTTCCTTTGAGTAATTTAGTGTATTTCATTGAGTCTTACTAGGTGCTAAGCCCCAGGCCCAAACCCCTATTAGGTGCTAAACCTATGTGTACGTGAAGCTCCCAGGGTACTAAGGGGAGGTGCTAACTCAAGAGTCAATCGCAGGAGCCTCAGTTCTGGTCATTCAGATGACGTTTGATGACGTCTGAAACGGTACAAGAAGAGATGACAGAGCTATTTGTGCCAGGCTCTCACTCTTGGTGGTGTGGAGACTCCAGGCAGCTGTAGCTAAGAGCCCTCTAGCTCCTAAACCCGGATATTGGGACTTTGTTAAATTCTGGTAACTATGAATTGGGATTTGAATCAGACAAGGTCTGTCTGTTGATGTTTGTAATTTGTTTGTATTTTGCTCTGAAGTTCAGGGTGCTGGCTTTTTCCCCTGAACTAATTGAGTGATATTTGTATGCTGGATTAAAATAAGCTTGTTAACCCCTTAACACTGCTTTCCTTACTAAAGCAGATCAAAAGAACCTGGGCTTTTGAAGTGTGTTGGTAGCGTGCTTGTTGTTGGGCTTGTGTTGGTCTTTCACCCCCACAACAGCTGCTAGCCAGGTTGTTGAAACACATGTGAATGAGGAAAAAAAATAAAATATATTTTTAAAAAATGCATGTGAGCAAAGATAGAGTAAACCTCAGCCTTGACATTAAGCCCTCTGTTCATGCAAAGGGCCTGAAGGGTCCTCGCTAAAGGCCACCTCACTAGATAATGGTAACCAAAGCCCTTTCCAGTCATCAAGGGCAGGAGCCACGGGTGGCCTAATCTCCTGACCTGTGTCATGGAGAATGTCCTCTATACAAAGGAAGGTCCCACTTGGGGCCAAGGAGGATCCTGGAGCCCCAGCACATGGCTCAGGACCACTCAAGAAAGCTTAGCTTTACCCGGTAACACGCCAGGCAGGCCGCTGGCTGCACTGATCAGCATACACATCCTCAACACTCTTAGAAGGAGGACACTAGGTGTCTGCTGTAGCAGCCTGCTTCAGAATCCACCAACCTCAAAGGATCAAAATCTGTAGCTGGTCCAAGAGATGGTGGAGACCCGCACAAGGAGGCTTTAGCGAGGCCTCATGGGCAAATATGGACATTGAGCAGCTGCCTCTTTCCCTAGTGGGTAAGGAGGGGGCAGGGCCAGGACCCAGCAAGAGGGAGGAATTATAAACTTATCACCTGGGGGTGGCCCTGCTGTCTGAGGGGACCTGGTGGGAAGCCCAGGGATGAATATCCACATGCAAATGTCCTTCTTTGAGCCCCTCTGCCCCCAGCCTAATAAAAGCCACAGTCCAGTTTCTTGATCAAGAAGCCAGGAAGACTCACCCGGGATGAATTCAGGGCTCTTCTTGTCTTGCTCTGTCTGACTTTTTGGGATTTCTGAGCAGTCAATTCCCATAAGGTTTTCTTCAGCATCAAACCAGGCTTCACTGATTTCCTGACATTTTGTGTAGTCTAGAAAATCAAAAGTACCCAGTGACCCCTCCTAGGCTGCGGCCATCCGTGTGGCTGTTCTGCTGGGCACAGGCAGTATAGGGAAGCTAATCTCAGTTTGGCTCTAAAAACACCTCTTCTCAAATCCCAAGAGCCAGGCGTGTTCTTCTTCACAAGTTCATGAATTGCTGTGTGCCCCCAAAATTGTTTCTAACACGTCCTATAAGTCACATTTAAGAAAATGACAGAAAGGTAGGATGGCTCATTCTGCAGCTGAAAACTGCTGAGTAATGATGAGAACTTGCCTGGGGAGAGGGAGGAACAGAACAGAAGCGCAGACGTATTTGGGGGAGGGAAGGCAACAAGCACCTACTAAGTGCCTATCATGGGCTAGGTGCTTCACAAAAGTCTCTCGCCAGACCCTCGCAACAGCCCTGGTCGGGGACGGGGCTATCATTGTTCTTATGGGACAGTTGAAGAAACTAATGCAAAGAGAGGTCAGGGGACTGGCCCAGGGTCACAGAGCTAGGGATGGTCTCAGGCCCAGCTGGCCCAGGCCGAGCACCACCAGTTGCCAGTACAGACAAGGGGGGTGAATTAGAACAGTGACCCCACCCCCACCCCTCATCCCCTGGTAATCACACAGACCTTCATCATCGAGTTTCAGGTTTCTGATGCCGACATTCAGATCCCGGGTCTTCCTGCTTTCATTCTTAGGGGCTATGTCTTGTTTGGGATGACAATTCTCATATGCATGAGCAGTCTAAGGAGGAATTGGGTAATGTGATTCACTAGGGGCCATTTTGATTAAAACATACACAAATTAAGTGCCACCCCCCCAAGTTACCAATCTGTGACAGACATTTACCAGCAGCTCGTTAGCTCCCAGCTGCAGATGGATCCAGTCAAGGCCCCTGACCTCCCCCACTCCCCTCCTCATGGGCCAAAAAGCAGATACCACCTGGGCATCCCCCTCATGGGTCACTCATCCCCCAATGGGCCAGTGCTGGGCAGCTAGAGCTTCCAAAGCAGCGGCTCCCTTTCAAGAGCGCACCCCGCCAAGATCAGCCCTTTCCTTCCCACCCCCAACTGTACAACATTGTCTTCCGAAATTCTAGTCAAGTGCACTCCTCGAGTGTGAGCGTGTTACAGCAATTGGGGCTACCTTGGTCCCAAACCAGACCGACTGTAGCCTTCATGCAGGCAGGTACAGCTGCATCTGAACTTTGTATTTTCCCTAGTGCCTGGCACAGGGTCCTGCACGAAGGAGGCCTGGAATGTTTTCTTTGCATGAATGTTTTCAATTCCGTGCCTTAGCAGAGGGAACCAAGGTGGGGGTGGGGTGGGGTGGCGAGAAGCACAAGGCTCTCCCTCAGAGCAAGGACCTGCCTCTGGTCCTGCCCTGGAGGGGCCTTCCTGCCCAAAGAGCTGCTTATATTCCTGATATGCCAGTCCTACCAAAACCTCAAACACAACACGGCCAACATGGAAGTCCTTTTCTTGATCCCTCGGACCTCCCAGCTTCTGGCGAGGGTCCATCCTTCCCCTGCCCCTACACGCAGGCAGGAGCCACATCTCAGAGAAGCCCCTTCCATACTATCTCCATCAGGCAGGCCGGGTCTCCTTTCTATGTCTCCCACCAGACCTCTGCCTCCCACTCAGACTAAAGCCAATAGCCCCCTCTGTAAAGGGTCTCCCTGACAAGGTTCTCTTTGTCTCCAGACGATGATCAGAACAAGTTTCCAAAGGCACAGGCTGGTGGTCTCTGAGACCTCTGGGTTTCCTGTGAAGCCCCTCCCATGTGCTAGGTAAAACAGGATGCTATTTCCTCAATGCTGCCTGGGCAGACCTTCCCCCCCAGTCCACCTGGGGCAAGAATACTCCCTCCTCACCCTCCTCTTCTTAGACTCTTCTCCACGGCTGAGAGCAGGGCTCACCCCCAACCCCACGGGGAAGCCTTCCTCGATTCCCTGCGTCCTTCTAATTGTACATCTAAAACCATGTGGTTTAGAAGTCCCCTCAGTAGTACCTGAAGGGTCCAGCATTGGGTGACCTGAGATGTCTGATATTTGGTTCCCCCAACACCTTAAACTAAAGCAAGAGATTGAAAGGCAAAGACCCAATGCAGGAGCTGGAGGCCTGGGGTGGGGGTGGGAGTCATCTTTCCATGTCTAGAATCCCATTCTACCCACCTCAGAGAGCTGTTAGGGGAAACCAGTATTGTGGATTGTGAACCATCCTGCAAAAGTGCACGATTACAATCAATGCACGAGGGACTTGCCTGTGCTCTCCTCCCAATACCCTTTACAATTCCTCTAAACAAATTCTAAAGCCCAAGACAACCTGGAAGGTTGGCAGGAAAGGTCTGTCATACCTGGGTGAGAGTGGAACCCAGTCCAGCACACGCCATGCCACGCCAACACAGCCCTGGCCCCCCAAAACAAGAGCAGACCTTGGGAGTGGCTGAATCAGCCTTGGTGGCAGCTGCTGCTGGTGCTTTCAGCCCACACGCTGCAAAGCGGTTGAACAACAGGTCAGAAGGAGATTACAGGGGCCTACGTGCTGGCACCGGGGGCAGGTCTCTGCTGCTTTGCCCATACCTGGAACTGGGTCACAGTCCCAGGGTGAGGAGGAGTGCTAGCACACCAGAGCCTTCAGCCACAAAAGAGTGCTTGTGGTCGCTCATAGACCATAGCAAGGGCCAGCTCAGATCATACCATCTTGGAAGGTTCCTATAAGTATCTCTGAAAACAGTTGCACAAAATCCCTGAAGCTTGGGACAATGCGCCCTCCGCCCTGGAAGCAGAGCCCTATCTTAACAGAGAGTTAAAAAGTCAAGTAACAGGCAGGGAAAATGAACAAACGACAGAAAAAAAAAACAGTTACTATGGTGACAAGGAAGATCAAAAGACACACTCAGAAGAAAACGAAGTCAAAGCTCCTACATCCAAAGCTTCCAAGAAAAATATGAACTGGTTGCAGGCCACTGAAGAACTCAAAAAGGATTATGAAAATCAAGTTAAGAGAGGTAGAGGAAAAATTGGGAAGAGAAATGAGAGTGAGGCAAAAAAATCATGAAAAAGGAGTCAACAGTTCAGTAAATGAGACACAAAAAATACTGAAGAAAATAACACCTTAAAAAACAGGCCAGACCAAATGGTAAAAAAAACAAAACAGGTCCAGAAAGCCAATGATGAGAAGAATGCCTTAAAAAGCAGAATTGGCCAAACGGAAAAGGAGGTACAAAAGCTCACTGAAGAAAATAATTCCTTAAAAATTAGAATGGAGCAAATGGAAGTTAATCACTTTATGAGAAATCAAGAAACAATAAAACAAAACCAAAAGAATGAAAAAATGAGACAATGTGAAATATCTCATTGGAAATAGACCTGTAAAATAGATCCAGGAGAGATAATAGAAAATTTATTGGACTAACTGAAAGCCATGATCAAAAACAGAGCCTAGACATCATCTTTCATAAAATTATCAAGGAAAATTGCCCTGATAATCTAGAACCAGAAGGCTAAATTGAAATTGAAATAATCCACCAATCACCTCCTGAAAGAGATCCCAAAATGAAAACTAGCCAAATTCCAGAGCTCCCAGGTCAAGGAGAAAATATTGCAAGCATTCAGAAAGAAACAATTCAAGTATTGTGGAGCCACAGCCAGGATAACACAAGATTTAGCTGCTTCTATGTTAAAGGAGTGGAAGGCTTGGAATATGATATTCCAGAGGGCAAAGGAGCTAGAATTATAAGAATCACCTATCCGGCAAAACTGAGTATAATCCTTCAGGGGAAAAAAGGGACATTCAGTGCAACATATGACTTTCAAGCATTACTGATAAAAAGACCAGAGCTGAATACAAAGTATGACTTTCAAATACAAGACTCAAGAGAAGCATAAAAAGGGAAACAGGAAAGGGAAGTTGTAAGAGACTCAACTAAGTTTAAACTGTTTCCATCCCTACATGAGAAGATGGTATTTGTAACTCATAAGACCCTTCTCATTACTAGGGCAGGTAGAATGATCATAGACAGACAGAGGGCACAGGTGTGAGTTAATTATGAAGGGATGATACTTAAAAAAAATTAAGGGGTGAGAGAGGAATATATTGGGAGACAGAGAAAGGGAGAGGTAAGGTGGGATAAATTATCTCACATAAAAGAGGCAAGAAAAAGCTTTTACAGTGGAGGGGAAAAAAGGGGGAGGTGAGGGGGAGTGAATGAACCTTACTTTCATCAGATTCGGCTCAAACAGGGAATAACAAATTCAACTGAGTATAGAAATCTATCTTACCCTACAGGAAAGTAGGAGGGGAAGGAGATAAGAGAAGGGAGGGGGTGGTGGTGACAGAAGGGAGGGCTGACTGGGCTAGGGGTAGTCCTAAGCAAAATACTTTTGAGGAGGGACAGGGTGAAAGGAGAGAGAGAATAGAATGGGGGGGGAATTGAATGGAGGGAAATACACTTAGCAATAGTAACTGTGGGAAAATTTTGAGGCAAGTTTCTCTAATAAAGGCCTCACTTCTCAAACATAGAGAACTGAGTCAAATTTATAAAAATGAGAGCCATTCCCCAATTGATAAATGATCAAAAGATGTGATCAGTTTTCAGATGAAGTAACCAAAGCGATCTAGAGCCACATGGAAAAGTACTCTAACTCACTATTGATAAGAGAACTGCAAATTAAAACAATTCCAAGGTACTTTACCTCTTACCTATTAGATTGGCTAACAAGGGCAGAAAAGGTAAATGACAAATATTGGAGAGAACATAGGAAATAGGACACTTTAATGCATTGTCGATGGAACTGTGAACTGAAATTCAACCATTCTGTAGAGCAATTAGGACTGTGGCCAAAGCGCTATAAAACCAGGCGTACCCTTTGACCTAGCAATATCACCACCAGGTCTGTATCTGTATCCCAAGAGATAAAAACCAAAAAGGAAAAGCACTGATAGATACAAAAATGTTTATAGCAGCTCTTTTCTGGGGGTAAAAAATCAGAAGTTGAGGGGATGCCTGTCAAATAGGGAAGGGCTGAACAAGCTGTGGGATGTGATAATGATGGAATACTGCTGTCCTATAAAAAATGATGCGCAGGATGCTCTCAGAAAAACCTGGAAAGACTTGCATGAGCTGAAGCAAAATGAAATGTACTGTGTACAACAAACAGCAAATATCCTAAGATTCTCAGCTGTGAATGACTTAGCTATTCTCAGCAATGCAGTGATCCAAGAAAACTCAGGACTTATCACAAAAAAAATGCTATCCATCCCGAGAAAGAACTGATAGTATCCGAATACAGATTGAAGCAGACTTTTTTAAAACTTTATTTTTCTTGAGGTTTTTTGTCTATGTTTTCTTTCCCAACATGACTATTATGAATATGTTTTCCATGACTACACGCGTATAACTTAAAAAAAAATAATAATGAATTCTCACCTCAGGGCCAGACAGGTATCACCGGGATGTGTTTGAGTTGGGGAAACAACCTAGGATTTATTTCTTACTTTACACCCGAAGAAACTGAGGCCTGAAGGGAGAAGGGACTTGCTCGGGCCACAAAGAAGTAGCTGCTTGACTGCATCGGGGTCTGTCATATGGCCAAGGCAGGAAGGACTGTACTTGGTGACACTGTGCATCACATAAAGAACCACAAATTCCCACTGGGGAGGGACTTGAATTCCTTCCCCAACCTCACCTGAGAAAGGGTCCTTTTCAGGTTGGTAGCACTGGGGTCAGCGTTATTTGCACCAGGAACATTGATGAGGGCTGAGTTTGGTCCTGAAAGGCTGGAATGAAAGGCACCCAGATCACTCTAGTGCACAAAGAGGACACATCAGAATAAAGATAACATTTCTGAGTAAGACCCAGATGTAGAGCACACACAGGGAAAAACAAGTATAATGTTTATTGTCAGAGCTTGCTGATGCTTATCTGAATTAGGAAAAAAACATAACTTACATATGACAGTCTTCTTTCATTAGCTGGAGAGAGAGCAAGAGAGTGAGAGGGAAGGAGAAATCCATTAAAACATGAATATTTTCTGCAGAAAATGTAAAAAAAAACCTCTCATTACTCAAACACATACCTTGGAAGGAATAAAAGTGGAAAAGAAAGATGACAACTTGGACTCCACAGACAGGGGAGGCAATTCATCCAGTGGCACTCCCTTTATTATTTTTTCTCTCATACTCAAATACTTAAATTTCAGATCTCCAAAAACAGACAGTAATGTAGATCCCAATTCTGTTTTAGCAAAATCACTTGCAAAATTCCTGTTAAGCAGTAAAAATTAAGTTAAGTACATACCTCTTACACCTTGGGCTTTATACACACATGCTTATTATTACTGCTGAGAGAAATAATTATCTCTTTCAATAGCCAATTACTGAATTAGGACTAAGGTTTCCCCCCTTTTATTTCCTCCTTCCCTGTAGGCTATTCAGTCAGCCTTTGAAGGGCAGGACTGACAAAAGAGATGAAATCTTGGGCAGATGCACCCCACTGGGAAAATTTAGATCTGATCAAAAGGTAAAGAGATTCCAGTCTGGTAAAACCCAGTCCATTCACTGTGTTTTAGTCCACCAGGTATGGTGGACCAGAGGTGGCCCCCCTGTTGTCTAGGCTTCCCTAGGCAGGGGTAGTGTGAACAGATGCATTTCTTTGTCCAAGACTAAGTGATCATACCACCCCACCCCCCATCTCGTTAGAATAATCCCACCTGTCATTATAATATTCGTTCTCTCATTATTTGTTGATTTCCACCCTCAGGAAAACCCACTCTTCCAAGGGCATATAAGTGTTAAGTGGGCTCCATAAGGGTTCTTTGGCATTTGAGAGTGCCATTGACCCCTTTTTACTAATTATCCACTAGCATAATTAATAAAATTATTAATTACCCAGAAACTACATCTCTCCAACTTTTTACATGTCACAAATGGACAGGCTGATTTCTATTAGGATTAAAAAAGGTTTTCATAAGAATGATGAAGTGACTAACATTATGACCTTTCTAGGGCCACCACTTGAGAAGCTGGAGGATGAGGCAACCCGCTCCCAACAGGAGTCCTTGAGGGAGCTGGCAATGATGATTTCATTCCCCTCACCCAAGAGGAGCAGGCATTTAAAGGCACACTTACTTGCCCTGGGACCAGTCACCGTGCCCAGCCTTGCACAATTCATATGGTACTCCATCCCTTCCAAGCATAACAAAACATTTTTAAACATCAGACTAAGATTCATGACTATTAATTTGTAATATGCAAACAGATGATTTTTTTTCTAAAGTGCTTCAGATAGAAAATATTTTAAAAAGCAATCAATACAAGCCTGGTAAAGCTTTCCTTTTCTTCCATTACAAGTCTGTAAATTTTCCAACAATGCTGATGACACATCTCATAATGGGCTTTTAAAAGCAGCAACTCTGCCTTCATGGCTCTCTGCAATGTTTTCTGACAACACTGGGATGAAAAATTCTTCTCTGCTTCTTTAGAAGGTTGCAATTGACTTGAAAACAAAGTAGGAACAAGTTAAAACTCAGTGAATCCACTTAACATTAAGAGCAAGTTGTTTTCTAGATTTTCATCTTAAATCCTTTTCTACAGGTGATTAAGAAGTTGCACTCACAACATTCTAGAAAGTAACTTGTGATTTAAAGATAATTTTGTATTTATAAAAATAAAGAAAACATCTTAATAAATCACACTTTTTCTAAGGCATTATTATAGTAAGGGTGTCTCATTTACTTGCTGGCGCTGGAGAAAGCAGAAGAGGTAGCTTCTGTCTATGTATCAGGACAGAGACAGAATCTAGGCTATTTGTATGTGAACGCATTTTTTCAAAGTAATGAAAGGATGATTGCTGTTACTGTAAAAATTACAATTACAACCCTGAAAAATCAAGGTGCTGAATTCACCTATTAGATGGAAGATGGTGACAGTATAGTTTAGACAGAGAACCCAACAATTTTCTGTCTAAGAGAAACACACAACATATAGATGCCCATGCCAGTGAACAGGGAAGGGCTAAAATGCAATATACCTCAGATGCAAGTAAAAACAAATGAATCAGAAGTTGTGACCACGTTTTCAGATGAGATAACAAAAATAAATGCCCTCAAGGAAGACAGAGACATTATGCTTAAAAGTACCAGAGATGGTGAGATGTTTTGTGTGTGCATGCAGATATGCATACATGTGCATCTACACACATGCACGGCCAAATAGAATGGCAGCTGAGCAGTTAAAGGAAAAGCAGTGGGGGGGGGGGGTTGGCCAAGGGAAGGAGTGGGGCAGACCAGGTGATAGAAGAGAAGGCAGGGCCTTCAGGGGAGACTGCAGAGCAACCATAGAGACATTAAAAATGTCTACTGCCTTGCACATATTAGGTGCCTCATAAATTTTAAATCTGATTTTTGGGAAGACACTATGTAGGCTTCTGTCCAGGGCTGTTTGGACATGTCTAAAAAGTACGGCTGGAAACATAACTTCTTAAGGCTCCTTTGGCCATTTCATTCTATTAAAATGATGTCAGCTAGACAGACACAATCTAATTCTGACTCTGCATATGCTTGTCATTCACAATTGATTGCAAAAGCATCATATAAATCATATGACGTACCTCTCAGGGTTTTTCTGTAAGTCTTTGACATCAAATTTATTTTTCAATTCCAAGCAATCCTGAAAACATTTTGATAAATAATTAGAAACTTTCAACAATGGAAATCAAAATGCCACACAAGCAGATTACCAGGAACTCCCTATTTGTATATAAATGTAGACACTTAAGTGCTTTTTCATTCAATTCTATCATTCAAAATT
This sequence comes from Trichosurus vulpecula, assembly GCF_011100635.1. NCBI lineage: Eukaryota > Metazoa > Chordata > Mammalia > Diprotodontia > Phalangeridae > Trichosurus > Trichosurus vulpecula. Next base: position 1,839,288 of record NC_050579.1, read on the forward strand.
TTCATGAAGTAGTGAGGGGAGGAATCCAGGTAGGCTTTATAGGAGATAAAAACAAAAAAAAGTTTGATGTTACCTTAATTAATAAATTGTCATTAGCTTTTGAATTCTCAACTGGAAAAGACATTTCCAGACCTTTGGGAAAAGTCCCTTGTAAGCGACCCTCTTCCTCTGCCCATTCCTGCAGACAGGACCAGTCTGTGTTGCAGGCGACGCTTCTTGGCTTCTCATCCGGCCACTCGTTGGGCCGCGTTTTGTTCATCATGGTTATTTCTGTATTGCTTGACCTGGAGGCCACCGAATACCTTGCACTCGTTGCCCTGCTTGTGGTGAAACAGGCCCTAAAATCGGAGCTGGCATCAACTGTCTGGTTAACTGTAACAAGACGGTCTCGGGCTGCACCCACCGAATGCTTAGGATACTTGGATTCCACATTGATAAGGTGTGTTTTGTTCATGATGCCACTGCTGTCGGCTTTTGTAGGGCTATTCTCTTCTATCAAATGACTCTCTTCGGCTGAAACCTTTGGCATAGTCATGGGAAAATCTAAACCTGGCTTGGTGGTGCTCTGGATGAATTTATAACATGACTGATCATAGGCAGAAATATGTGATTCATCAAAAATAAAAGTTGTAGAACTCTGAAAACATTTGCTGGGCTGCTGTGATACCCCTGAAGCTCTTTCCAGGAATGCACTACTAGGGTGTTCCATACTCAGAATGTTTTCCTCACAGACATCTTTCTCTTCAGTCATCCGAGACTTCCTTTTGTCAGGATAAACACCAGCTTTTAGTGTCTTCTGAGGTTTCTCTGGACTGCTTAATAACTGAGAAGTCTGAGTGCAGGCAGCGTCCTGCTCTTCTGCAGCACCGCTCATCTGTACAATGCCATCAAATAAACTCTGGTTTGTGAAACTAGTCTCTTGTTCTTGGCACCTCCAGTACTTCTGACCATGACACTTGGTTAGAGATAGGTAATCATGAAGCTCGGGCACCTTGGCCATATCTTCTTCTTGTGTACGAATGTGAGTTGATTCATAGGAGAAAAAGGTACCACCTTCCAACTTCTTCACATGATTCTCTCCCAGAACATTAGCACATTTAATTTCATAATCTGAATTTCCCAACTCGACGACTTCTGAATTAGGAGTACATAGTGTCTTTATCTGGTCAAAATCTAAGTGGTAACCAGAGTAATCCTGCTCTTCAGCACTGTGGTAGTCCTGCTGTGAATCTTCATCTAGATCGTGCTTCTGAGTATCACTACCAGTAATCTCCTTGTAATCACCATCTACATTTCTGCAGGTATCTCCCAAAACACTAGAATCTTTGTTTTGGTCTTTCAATATATCAAAAAATAGCTCTTCTTTTTGCATTTCGAGATCTGCCTCTGAACTTAGATATGTAAAATGTTCTTTCAATTTAGAATCTGAGTCTGAGATATTGATGGAATAGGTATCACTCAGGAGAGCATAGTCAACTATGCCTGAGAGCTCACTTGACTGATGGGGAGCCCTCCCAAGAGAGGCCGGCGGGCTCCCTGAGGACAGCTTGGATGTCTCTCCTTTGTCCAAGAGGCTCATGTCGTCTTTATCCATCTGCTCCAATAGCAAGAAGTTGCAGTGATCACGAGAAATAGTCAAAAGACTTTCACCACTGACGTTTTCATCATAATAACGAGGGGCCAGGAAGAAATGTTTTCTCTTGGGGCTTGATGGCTCGTCTGAAAGCAAAAGAAGCACAGAGTAAAAATGTGCCTTTCGACAAGATTCTCCCCCAACAGGCAGGCTCTGGACACCATTGGTTGTGTGTTTTCTATGTCTGGCCTCAATCTGCATCTCTTTAATGCCAACCCACCATTCTCAAATCTGCCCTCTGGAGCCACATGAAACAGGGTTGATCCCTCTCCTACAAGGGGGCCCTTTGGGTGCCTGAAACCATCTCTTAGGCTCCAGCCTTGGCCCCTTATGGACCGCCCGCCCCAAGCTTTCTCTTCCCCAGTTATTTCTGTAGCCCATCCCCTACCCTCCCCAACTCAAAACTCACATAATCAAAGAAAAAAAGGGAGCTGTGGAGGGTGCCATTCCATTACCAGACCTCAGCCTATATTATAAAGTCATAGTTGTCCAGACTATCTGGTACTAGGTTAACAACAGGATGGCAGATCTGCATTTATGCTTTTTACCACCTCGCTTCCAATGACTTTCTCAGCAGATTAATCCTGAGTCTCCTTCACCTACACTCTGGGCCTTTCTGCTGCTCCTCACATGGGATGGTGCATCTCTATCTAGGCCAGGCCAGAAGACATTCCCTCCTCACTCCCAACTTTCAGAATCCATCATTTCTCTCAAACCTGATGCTACTTTTGGCATTCAGTCTTTCCCTACTCCCCCAACCACATGATGTGACCTACATTGATTCTGTCTATCCTCAAGGATGGACAGGCTGCTTCCCCCAATAGAATGTAAACTATTTTTGTCTCTGTATCTGCTGCATTCAGCACAGTGCTTGGCTTAGAGCAGCAGTACTTACAAAATGCTTAGACAAGGAAGACTCAGGATCCAATGAACCTGAGAACCCAGTATTTGATAACAGGGTAAGAAAAACGAAGAGCAGTCCTGCAGAAAGTAGGTTAAGACCAGCTTCTTATTTGATATACCACAATAAAAATTGAATGAAACTAAACATAAAAGGTCATTTAAAAAAAAAACCTGGAAAATGGAAAGATACCTTTCAAAACTATGGCATCAGCAAAACTTTTTTTAAAGACATAAAAAAATCACTAAACAGTAGTATGTAATGCTTAGAAAGAATGAACACTCATACCAATAATCACAGAAATACTTATTTTCATTTTATCACATCTTAAGTCAAAACTAACTTTGGGGGGAGGATTCTGGGAAGACGGTAGAGCCATTCCAAGCTCTCCAGATTTCCCCCACAAACAAGACCAAAACAGCACTTCAGAGCAAACATAAAGCAGCAAAAATATATAAGAGTTGGGGCAGAACAGTGGTGCTCCAGGGACAACCAGAGGGCATCTGAGATTTGGTCCCTGTGAAGTGTAAACACCTCCAGGCTAGTTCTGCTGAAACAGCAAGCTGCAAGCCCTAGAACGCTGGGTTGGGAGGTATATTGGGGATCCTTGAAGAGTTTGGCCTTTTGTTTCCTTTGATTTAGTGTCTTTGATTGAGTCTTACTAGGTGCTAAGCCCCAGGCCCAAACCCCTATCTATTAGGTGCTAAGCACTATGTGGGGGTGAATTGGTAACTTAGGTGGGGCTCCAGGTGGCGCCAATGAAGGGAGGTGCTAACACCAGAGCCAACCAAAGGAGCCTAAGATCTGGTTGCTCAGATGACATTTGATGAAGTCTAAAACTGTATAAAAAAGAGAAGACAGAGCTATTTTGTTTAGGGCTCTCACTCTTGGTGGCACGATTATGTGGAGACTCCAGGCAGCTGTAGCTATAGAGCCCTCCAGCTCATAAACCCAGATGTTGGGACTTTGTTAAACTCTGGTAACTATGCATTGGGATTTGAATCAGACAAGGTCTGTTTATGTTTGTAATTTGTTTGCATTTTCTTTGAAGTTCAGGGTGCTGGCTTTTTCCCCTGAACTAAGCTGATGATACTTGTATGCCGGATTAAAGTAAGCTTGTTAACCCCTTAACATTGCTTTCCTTAGTAAAGCAGATCAAAAGAACTTGGGCTTGCAGCATTCTGTGAGCTGGTTGTTCTTGGTTTTACACCCCCATAGCAGCTGCTAGCCTGATTGTTGAAACAGGAGGTAACCTCAGCCACAGGACTTTTCACCTCCTGGACAGTGTGGAGAGTCTGGAGTTTGAGTGAGGGGAAGCTTGAGGGAACCTCTGCTGATAAGGAATGCCAGACTCAGCTGTGCTACTGAAACACAGCCCTGTGTGAGAAGGAATCAGCATATGGCCTGGTGAGTGCAAAAGCTGTGGGACAGGAATGCTACTGGCTATGGGCACTCACGGGAGGGTAGAGTTCTTGGTTTTGGTTCCAGGCCAGAGGGGAGAACTGAAGAAGGATCTGAGGCCAGAGACATCATCCCCCATACCCCAGAACCAGAGGTGATTACAATAATAAGCTGCTACAAATTAAAAAAAGAGTGAGCAGGCAAAGGAGAAAGAATCCAACTATAGAAAGTTACTATGGGAATAGAGAAGACTAGGGTTCATCTCCAGAGGAGGATATTGAAGCAAAAAACCCCTTTCCTACTGAGTCAAATTTATAATACAAGTCATTCCTCAATTGATAAATGGTCAAAGGCTACGAACAGACAGTTTTCAGATGAAGAAGCTAAAGCTATCTATAGTCATATAAAAATGCTCTAAATTACTATTAGATAAATGCAAATAAAAACAACTCCGAGATACCACCTCACCCCTATCAGATTGGCTAATGACAAAAAAGGAAAACGATGGTTTTGTTGTCCGTTGTTCTGGAGGAAGACCAAAATGACATCAGTATGTTGGGGTCAGGGTACAGCACATCCGACTGTGGCTGATCAGACTAGATCAGACAAATCTGAGCTTGGAAAGCTATACCGCAGGTTGGGCACAAATAGTTCGTGTGAATATTTGGGGGTGGATTCTCTAAATTGGTGCATCTTGCATTTCTTTTGAGCCACTTCAATTCTGCTTTGCTCATAGCGCACCTTCTCTGATGTGGATATGCCATGCTGGGCGGTCCTACGCCAGTGTCTCCCATGTCACACAATCAATTCCAAAGTTCTTAAGAGAGATCTTGAGAGTATCCTTGTATCACTTCTGACCACCATGTGTGAGTTCTCCATAAAATAAGTCTTTTTGGCAAGAGTACGTTTCGCATTCGAACAATGCTTGGTAGTTGAGCTTGAGAAAGGACCTCAATGTCTCGTATCTTATCCTGCCAGGGTGATCTTCATAATCTTCCCAAAACAATTCAAGCGGAAGCGATTCAGTTTCCTGGCATGGCATTGGTAGACCGTCCAAGTTTCACAGGCATAATAGCAATGAGGTCAGCACAGCAGCTCTGTAGACCTTCAGTTTGGTAAGCAGCCTAATACCGCTTCTCTCCCATACTTTCCTTTGGAGCTTCCCACTGAGCTAGCTCTGGCAATTCATACGCATTATCGATGTCTACATGCCTAGAAAGCATACTGCTAAGGGAGGGGAACTTAGCCACAGCATTCAAAACTTCTCCATTTGCTGTAGCTGGTGGTGGCTGACGGAGCACCTATGTTTTCTTGGTGTTGTTAGGCCAAAATTAGCACAAGCAGCCGAGAAACGAGCCATACTTTGTTGCATCTCAGCTTCAGAAGTTGCATTGAGTGCACAATCACCTGCAGACACAAAAGCAGGCACCAGCACTCCCTCCACTTTGGTCTCGGCTTGTAGCCTTTTCAAGTTGAAGAGTTTCCCATCAGTGCAGTAGCTAACCTCGATGCCACGTTCATCCTCATTGAAGGCATTCGACATGACTGAAAACATCATGCTAAAAAGCATGGGAGCAAGCCCACAGGTTTGTTTCATGAGAGCATCATCCATCATCCAGAACCTGGGCAAGCATGCCACTGTGAAAGTGACGTACAACACTGATGAACTTCTCTGGACAAGCAAATTTTGACACAGGCCCTCAGGACTGACTATATCAAAGTCCTCGGTCAGATTTAAAATGTTGCGTACAGACCTTTGTTCTGCTCTTGAAGATGTGGGAAAATTAGAACAAGAAAGCATTGTTGGTGGAGTTGTGAACTGACGCAACCATTCTGGAGAGCAATTTGGAGCTCAATGCTCAAAGGGCTATAAAACTGTGCATACTCTTTGACCCAGGAATACCACTTCTACGTCTGTATCCCAAAGAGGTCATAAGACCCACCTATACAAAAATATTTACAGCAGCTCTTTATGTGGTGGTAAAGAATTGGAATTTGAGGGGATGCCCATCAAGTGGGGATGGAATACCACTGTATTATAACAAATGATGAGCAGATGGATTTCAGAAAAATTTGGAAAGACTTACATGAACTGATGCCGAATGTAGTGAACAGAACCAGAACATCATACATAGCCACAGCAATACTGTGTGATAATCAACTTTGATAGACTTAGTTCTTCTCAGAAATACAACGATCTAAGACAATTTCAAAAGAGTTCTGATGGAAAATGCTATTCACATCCAGAGAAAGAACTACAGTGTTTGAATGCAGATCAAAACATACTATTTTCTGTCTTTTTTGTTTTTTTTTTTCTTTCTTGTGGCTTTTCACTTTTGTTCTGTTATTTTACAACATGGCTAATGTGGAAATGTTTAAATATGAGACTGTACATGTATAGTCTATATCAGATTGCTTGCCATCTTGGAGAGGGGGAGGTAGAAAAAAATTTGGAATTCAAAATCTTATAAAAGTGAATGTTAAAAACTATCTTCACATTTAATTTGAAAAAATAAAATACTATTAAGTGGGGAAAATTAAAAAGAAATATAAAAAAGCCTCTCTTACCCCCCAAAATAATGTCAAATGGTTACCTGTCCAAAAAGAATTCACAGAACTTTTAAAAAGACTTTAAAAATCAAATGAAGGAAATTGAGGAAAAATTAAAAAAAAAAAAGAACAATTCAAGAAAAATAAGATTATGAAAAGAAACTCAACCAAATGGAAAAGGAGATCCAGAATCTCGAGGAAGAAAGCAACTCCTTGAAAATTAGAATTGGGAAAGAGAAAGCCAGCAAAGTTCTAAGAGACCAAGAAATAATAAAACAAAATATAAAAATGAAAAAAATAGAAGAGAATGTGAAAAATCTCATAAGAAAAACAAGTGATCTGGAGAACAGCTCGAGAAAACATAAGAATAATCAGACTACCTGAAAGCTATGATCAAAAAAAAGAATCTTGATATAATAATACAATAAATAATTAAATTGTCCTGAAGAGGGAGAACAAGAGGGGAAAGTAGAAATAGAAAAAATCTACCAATCACCACCTGGAAGAGATACTATGAGGAAAATGTATTGGAATATCATAGTTAAATTCCAAAACCCCCAGCTCAAGGGAAAAAAAAATTCAAATATGGTGGATCACAATTAGAATCACAGAAGACATAGCAGTGGTGACATAAAAGACCGCAGGTCTTGGAACACCACGTACTGAAAAGCAAAAAAACCAGCGCTGAGGCCGAAAACGTCACGCCCAGCAAAGTTAAGCATAATCCTGAATGAAGAAAAAAAAGGATATTCACTGAATTGCTAGACTTTCAGGATTTTGCTGCAAAAAAACCTGAACTCAACAGAAAATCTGACATACAAGATCCAAGAGAAATATAAGGTACACATCAAAGGCTAATTACAAGGACCTCAACAAAGGCAGACTGTTTACATTTTATACGAGGAAGTGCAAAACCTCTACCTAAGATTGTTACTAGTAACTGGGTAGTTTGAAAGAAAGATTGGAGTAGGCCTGAGTATATGATTCTAAAAAGTAATCATTTAGGAACAGCTGAAAAGAGTAATTATGTTATTTAAATGAAGTGCGAGAGGAAGAGTTGACACAGAGGAATTAGATGGGGAAGGAGGGCTGGTAGTCGTGGAACCCTATTCTCATTGGGAATGGGTTAAATAGGGAACGCATAAGTTACTAGAAGGGTATAAAAGTCTTCTGAATTCAGAAAGAAATAAAAGACTAAGGGGACAAGGTGGGGAGGGGATAAGGGAGGGATTTTTAAGGAGAAGCCTATTCACTTCAGATTTGGGTTAAAGAGAGAATACATACATTTTAGAAAGGAATAAAAGCCTAAATTTATAAAGAAATAAGAGGGTGAGAGAATAGGATGGGGGGGGTATAGAAGGGTGTTTAGATTAATGGGAATGGGAGGATAAGGGAGGGATTTTTGGAGGGGGGTACCTTAAGTAACGGGAGGGCAAGATAATGGTTAAGAAGTACAGGAGTTAGGACGGACAGGAAATAAAAGATACACACAAGACATAAAATAAAAATCAGGAGAATTTATCAGTACAAAAAGCAAGGGTAATAATCATGATCTCAGACAAAGTTAAAGCTAAAACTGGTTTAATCAAAAGAGCAAAATAGTGAAAAACACACTACATGTTAGCTATATTAATCAATGTAGTTTTATTAGACTGTTTAAAGTTGTAACATGGCTGTGGTATAGGAAATGATGAGTTGGTGGACTGAGAAAAATATGAAAAAACTTGGACTTACCAAGGAAGACATTATCCACCCTCAGAGAAACAAGACAAACAAGAACAGTCCGGTCTTACATAGATGCATGTGAATGTGTGTACGTGTAGGATTACAGGAATCTAAGTATATGTATGTAAATGTAAGTGCATGTGTGTATATGTATGTATTTGTGTGTATAAATACATCTGTGTTTAACTGTAGCCTCCTTGGGGGAGAGGGGGGAGGAAGAACAAAGTACAAAGTCCACAGCAGAGAACAATAGAAAATTTACAAGGAAGCAAAGGAAAAATGGACAGCTCTGAACACAACGTGTGGTAGTTATCATATAGGCTTTCTTGGAGTGGAAATTTCTGCTACATATTTTGAATCCTCTCTTACATTCTGCTCCGCACATAGCAAGGTTTTTTTTCTTATTTTGCATTTAAATTTTAGTATTTAAGCTTAAAATAAATTAATAAAGAAAAACTAATTTTATGGGCATCTTTTTATTCATAATTATAATCAAATACAACATTCAAGAATTAGAATGTGTCATAAAAGCCAGTGTTTGGGGAATGTTGTATTTAGAAATTCCTAAGTATAAATATAAAATAAATCTGCCATCCAGACACCTACAGGCTTGCAAATCACAGCACTGGTTTCCAGAAAATAGAGCATTTTCTAAATATTAGCTGCAGAAGCATCCTGGTTCTTACAATTCTAGTTGTAGGCCCCCATACTCTGGTACCTTGAGCACCACAGTAACTACTGAATCCCAGGCTCCATTATGAAGGAAGAGGCTCTTGGGCAGAGTTAAGAGGAGGCTCGGCAGCTACCCACTCTTGCGTAAAATGAATCATTAGTCTGGGCACCCTGTCTAGAGCAGCACGGAATCCATCAATGACCAACAGCTTGCTGAGCATTTCACAGTCACGTCTGAGTCGATCCCTGCCGCTCGGGGAGGCAGGCAGCTCAGAGTGGGCCATCCGGAACTCCTCTGGCAGGGAGGCCAGCAAGGAGGTGAATGCAGTAGGAGATGCTGGACCAGAGGGGCTGCTGCCTCTCCCCACCCCAGCAACCTGAGGCAGGAGGAAAGGAGGCTTTTGGACCCTGAGGTGTGGTTGAGAGGGGCATGGAAAGGCTGAAGTGTGGGGACAGTCGCAGGGGTCAGAAGTACAGGCACGTGCCTGGCAGGGACCCTGGAGCCCAGGGCCAGGTTTAGCTAGGTGCCCAGGCTGGGCTCAGGCACTCCTGGCAAGCACTTGCCCGCTCCTGCAGGAAGAAGCTATGACCAGCCTGTCCTTCAGTGATCTCAGATCACAAGAACAAGCCCAGGACAAGAAGTGCCCAGGCTGGGGGTAAAGATGCTGGGCTAACCCAAGATGGGAACCCTGCCCAATTTAACAGTGAAGCCCCCCCACAGTGAGTGACATGGACTCTTGAGGAGTGTCTGTACAAATTCCCCTGCTGGCTGCTGGGGAAGCCACAGTTGAACTCCTGAGTTCAAACCCAACCTCAAACTCTGCCCAGCTGGGTGACCATGGGCAGGCCATTTCACCTCTGTCTGCCTCGGTTTCTTCAATTCCTTTGTATATTTTTTGTACATATTCTGTATTGACTTCTATCAAACCACCAAGTATTTAAGTACCTACTATGTGCCAAGTGCTGGGGATATGGAGACAAAAGGGAGCCGAAGTGTCAAAGTGTTAGGCAAGGCCTGAGCCGAGTCTTGGGGACCGTCCCAGGCCAGGGGGACGGGACAGCCAGGATCTGGTGCTTGGTCCAGGGGGCAGCAAGTGCTGTGATGGAAGTTCTGAAGGGGCGGTCAGTCTGGGGCCAGGCAGAAGACGTGCCAGCTACGCTTCTCAGACTCTACCTGCCTTTGCGGCTCTGGAGCCTCGGTAAGAACTTGAGGCTTGGGCCTGGAAGCCCAGCTCAGCTCCTCGAGCCGGGAGACCCAATCCCAGAAGCAGAGAGAGCCCGACCAGAAGCCCCTTGGCCTGTCCAACAGAGTCTTTCCTGCTCCTGACCCCTTGCCACCATGGCCAGTGACCAAGAATTTTCTTTTTCAAAGGCCTGGAGCTAAGCTTGGGAGGAGGCAGCCCCAGGGCCACACTGTGGGCACCCCCCCCCAGCTGGACACCCCCAATATCTGCCATCCTCGGGTGCTTTTCTCAAGCCTTTCCACCACCATTTGTGGGTCCAGCTGAGAAGCTCGCCTTCTACTTTGCAGACCATTGGCGAGGTCTATTCTCTCCTCATCGCCAATCACCTGTGGTCCCTTCCTCCGCTCTCATCCTTCTCTCTCTGGGTTTCCAGGACCCTGGCTCTGCTTCTCCTCCTTCTCCGAATCCTCCTCCAGATCAGCCTCTGACCCCGGGCGTCCCCTCAGCTCTTCTTCGGCTGGGGGTCTCATCAACCCCATGGACTTGATGGCCATCTTGGTGCTGACCATTCTCCTTCCTGCCATCTCTCTGCAGTCTCCGAGGTCCAGCCGCCTTTCAGACAGGCAGCTCGCTCTCTTTCTTCCCAAGTCACCCCCCATTACTATGGGGCAGGGGCAACACTCTCCCCCCAGCCCAAGGCCCGTCCTGGCCCTCCCCACCCCCGGGTCTGTGCCTGTGCCCCTCCCGGGGGTGCTTGGCCTGTGGATGGGTCTGTTCCACCCCCCCCCCACCCCTTCCTCTAGACACCGAAGCCGGGCTCAGGAAAGTGCCCTCCGCAGAACCCCATCCCTGGCACTGGCTCGTCCACGCGGCCTCACCTGGACCTGACGCCCCTCCCTGGCTGGCCCCCCCACCTCCTACAGGAAGCCGCCCTCCCTCCACGCCAGCGCCTCTCATCTGTTGGGGGCGCGCGGCGCCTGCTATTAGACCGGGGCCCCTCCCTCCTTCCGCAGCCCCAGCACACAGTAGGTGCTTCATGAGCTTCATGACATAACGGGAGGCCACGCGGTGCGAGGGGAGGGGGCCGGGGGACACCCAGGCCTCATCGCATTTGTCTGGCCCGTTTTTTCTTTTGTTCTCAATGGGGGGACAGGGCGCGGAAGGGAAGAGAGACTCCATCTTCTCTCCCCCGTTCGAGTCCAGGGTCCCACTCCGTAGGCGGCGGGGGGCCGAGCCCACCCCAATCCTGCCCAGACCGAGTTACCTCCAGGAACATCCATGCCTCCCAGTCCGGAGAGAGCTCGGGCCGCGGGATGGGAGCGGAGGCGGCTGAGAGCCCCAGACGGTACCGCACCCTACCTGGGGGGAGGGGCGGCCGTTGGGGGGGGTGGGGCTCCCGAGATGCCCCGAGAGTTCTGAGGGGGCAGCAGTTGGGCGGGCCGGAGCCTGGGGGGCGGCCCTTTAGGGTTACGGCAGAGGTGGGGGCAGCGTCCATCAGTGGGGTGTGTGATACTGGGGGCCTGGGGGGGCATCAGTAACCGGGAGGTTACGTTCGGCAGTGCCGGTTGTTAGAGATTTCGGATGCTGGAGACACCCAGTGGGGGGGGGGGCGATTCACCGCTTCGGGCGGAGGTGGGGGCTCGGGGGGCTGGAGAGAGGAGGGAACGGGCTGCCGGTGCTGGAGGGGGGGGCCTCGCGGGGCACCTCGTCCCCTTCCCCCCCCCCGCCCCCGGGGCACTCACCCGGCACCCACTCCCGGGGAAGCCGCTCCGACACCACCGCGGCCACAGCCTCCCGCCGCCGCCTTCGCCCTGGCTCCTGGCCGCTGGGAAACGTGGGCCGCCGGCCACGCCCCCTAGGCCCGGAGTGAACCTCCATTGGCAGCCAGGAGGGCGCGGCGACCCCGCGATTGGCCGAGGTAAGCGTCAGTCGTCAAGTGGCGGGAACGTCTCGGGCAGCCCGTGCGCAGACGTACGGAGCGTGGCTCCCGCTGAGCCCGCTGTGAGAGCGCAGGCGCAGGCGCAGATGCTGAGCAGCCCGAGGTTTGGGATGGGCTTGTCTGGCCGACTTACACCTGGACTTGGTGAAAACGGCCCTGTCTCCCTCGTGTATGATGCACGACCCAGTTACTGCAGGGCCCTTCCCTCTGGGAGGATGTAAGTTCCTTGAGGGCAGGCGCTCCCTTCGCGCCCCCACCCCCCATGTGTCCCCAGCACTTAATAAAGGGAGGAGCGGGGAGGGGAGAGGCTCAAGTGCGCCGCCTGCAGGATAAGCAGGGTAACGATGCCAGGAAGGAGGAGGAGGGATTTGTGCCCAGAGGGATGTGGATGCACAGGGAACTCTTCAACAGAGAGTTTAAAAAATGTATAGAAGACGAATCCAAGGGTGTAAAATTACTGTTGGGAAAGCTAAAGCTCAGAATGGGCGGAGTGTGTGTGTGTGTACAAAGACAAGAAGGGTGGTTTTTTTGTTTTTTTAAACCAAAATGGGAGGAAAAGGATCAGAGAAGAATTGGGACCTTTGCCGGGTTTGATGGAATGATACTGAACAACAGAGAGAAAGGATAGAGCTGCGCTTCCATTTCTTTTGTTTTCTCTGAAAAGAAAGACCTTTGTGCCGGGAATCATAGAACAAACACACTCACAGGGAGTTGGCACCAAGATGAGTAAGAAGGCAGTAAAGGAACATCTAGTTCCCTTTGATGAATTCAAGTCACTTGGTCCAGAAGAACTACATCCTTCAGGCACGAGAACTGGCCGCTGTGATGGCTAAACTATTGTCAGAGATATTGGAAAGATCATGGTCAATGGGAGAACCACAAGGTGGAGAAGGACTAATGTACTGATTTTCAGAAAAGGGAAGATAACAGCCTGCAAACTACATAAGCTGAACTTCTCTTAGGAAGACTCCAGAACAGGTGGTTAAAGAGGGGCTGGTGAACATTTAGGAAGGAAGAGCAGACCATTGCAGGCCAACCTCACTTCCTTTTTTTGGCAGGATTACTAACCTAGTTGATGAGGGGAGAGTTTATCCAGATGTTAACAAAGCTTCTGAGACAGTATCTCACACTTTTTGTGGAGAAGATGGAGTCTGAGGGTTAGACCATAATCCAGTCAGACTCATCAGACCAGGTTGAGTAGCCTGACTCCATCTCTTCCTCCTACTGCATCTCTCCATTTCCAGGGCTACCACACTGCCCCTCAGCAAGCCTATTACAATGGTCTTTTAATTAGATTTCCTGCCTTTAGGCTCTTCCCCCTCCATCTTCTACAAGGCTGTTAAATTGACAGAGGTTCCTAAAGCCCAGCTCTGATAGAGGCATTGGCAGAGGACGAGGAGACTGAATGCACCAGAGGAAGGAGCCAGGGTCTTGCCATCAACCCAACTGAGGCATAAGACCCACTCCACCCCAAGTGTACGCTGACCATCCAGAACACACTTTCCATGTCAGACAGGTAGCCACCCAAAGCCAGAACCAGGTGCCAAGTTTGGCTCAAAGACCCGAAAGTCCTGGGTCAGAGATAAAGACAACAGGGGTAAGAGGGCTGGGTCTGGAGGCTGAGGACCTGGGGTCAAATGCTGGCTGACCTTGTGTAAGTCACAGATCTTTCTGGGCCTCAACATCCTCATGTGTAAAATGAAGGGATTGTACTGGACAATTAGGTCATCATCTAACTCAACTGGCGATCCCAAGCACCGGTGCCTCTCTCTTGCCTTTAGGATGAAATAAAACTCTTCTGCAATCAGAACTTCAGGCTCTTTTCCAGACTAATTACCCAGTATTCTTCTCCAAAACATCTTATTGCTTGCCATTTCTCATTTACAACATTCCATTTCCACTCACCTTGCCTTTGCAAAAGCTGTTTCCTATGCCAGGAATGCCCTCCCTCCTTCACCTGTCTCTCTCTATCCCTAGCTTCCATGTGGCTACTCCTGTTCCTCTCCTACCTCCATTTGCTTCATATTTGTTTTGTATATTTTTAAATTGAATTACTGGATTCTCCGTAATTTTTCTCCCATAAAACATGAGCCCCCCTGAGGGCAGGAATGTTTTTGCTTTTGTATTTGTATACCCAGCACCCAGCCAGGAAGCCAGAGAATTGTTCTGAAGGAGACATTTCTATGTTCTTGATGGGAATTTTCCTAAAAGATAGTGGTGTGAGGAGGGGTGAGAAATGCTGACTTTTTCAAGACTGCTGTTTGGTAAACTGTCCTTTCTCAAAATGTTGAGACATGTGCAAAAAGTTTGCAACTGAAGAAACACATTCACTATCCTTGAGGCAGCTGGTGATGCAGGGGTTAGTGCACTGGGTCTGGAGTCAGAAAGATCTGAATTCAAATCCAGCCTCCAACTCCTACTAGCTGTGTGACCCTAGGCAAGTCACTTAACTTCTGCCTGCCTCAGCTTCTTCAACTGTAAAATGGGGATAACAGTACCTACACTTCTCAGGATCATTGTGAGGATAAAATGAGGGAATATTTGTAAAAAGCCCTTAGCACACTTAGCCTGGCACATGGTAATGCTCTACGAATGCTTATTATTTTCCTCTTTAACTGTTCTTTTGATCCTTAAATATTTTTATTTTAAAAAACTCTGGAAGATAATCAGAAAGACACAGCCTCAAGATACTACCTTACAATCCACTACAATGTCAGAAAATATTTTAGAAAGATTCAGGTCCACAGCTGGCAGGGCCATGAGGAAAAAGACCCCCTCTAGTCCTTTGCCAGTGTGACTGCACACCGGGCCAGGAATTTCTGAGAGGAATTTGGCAGGAAGAGTCACAGCATCACTCGTGGCTTTTGACCCAGGGATCTCGTTCCTAGGACTCCATCCCTCAAACCGCAGAAACAGGGCCTGCTGGTACAAAGATCCTCTTACTCATAGTAAAACAATTAGAAACAACCTCCATGTCCCACAGTTGGAATGTGCCTCAATAGATAATAGCATAATGTAGGAAAGGAATCTCAATCAGTCAGTAAACATGAAGTGCCTACTATGTGCCAGGCACTTGCTAAGTGCTTATCGTCATGGTGGCCTAAGAAATCACAGCTATGAAACAGACAGGGAAGTACAGGAAGATCTCTACGAGGTGCCGAGTGAACCCAGCAAAACCAGAACTGTATTCATGTTACCTATATTGCCAAATAAACTGAGACCAAAGAGAAGGGAGGCAGGCAAACAAGACCAAAAGCAGCAGAAGGCACAGTGGAGAGAGCCCGGGGCTGTGGAGTCCTAGGACCTGGGTTCGAATTCCACTTATGATAATTATCACCTGTGTAATCTCGGGCTCCCTCTTGGAGCCTTGGTTTCCTCATCTGTAAAATGAAGGGGTTGGGCTAGCCTCTGAGGTCCCTTCTAGCTCTAGATCGAGGATCCTCTGAGAGACAACACACCACCATCTTTGTTATGGGCAACATGATCCAGTGGAAAGTATGGTGGATTTGGAATCTGAGGAGCTGAGTTTGAATGCTGCCACATAGAGCTGGAGGACTGTGGCCAAATCACCTGATTTCCCTAAGCCTTGGTTTCCTCAGCTGTAAAATGAGGCATTCAGAGTCCTCGGAGGGCCCTTCCAACTTGAAATCTCAGAATCCAGTTCTTGTTTATTCTGGCAATTCTGCCTTATTAGAAGCTGTGGGAATTGGGAATTCTGGCCCTTGTTTTGTATGTATATTCGATTTGTGATTTTGTTGACAGTTTGAAATAGCCAAGAATACTTTGGCAGAGCTGTTAGAAACAGTTCAAAAACCTCTGATCTTAGAAGTGTTAGGAGCTCCCAGTGTGGGAACTGCCTCCTCCATGCAGATTGTAACCCCTGTCTGACTCATAGGTAAGTAAGTCTCAGGAGACCAAGGGCTGGAGGCACAGAGCTCTTAAAGGCCACAAAGCTATGGAATCTCAGAGGTGGAATTGGAACCTAGGTCTTCCTGACTTCAAGTCTAGGTACCATATCATGCTGCCTCTATGAAGGAAGCAAAATAGATTTATAGAAAATGGATGAAATGCAATCTGTTCAATTACTAGCAAAAAAAAAAAAAGGTTACTTTTGTGAATGCAATCACAGGATCATAGATTCATAACCAGAGGGGCACTGGGAAGCCATCAGGGCCCACTGCCTCATTTTCCAGAGAAGAAAAACAGAGGCAGAGTAAGTGACTTGCTCAAGGTCACACAGCTAGCGAATGTCTGAAGACAGGAACTGAACTGTCTTCCAGACTGCAAGGACACTGCTCTAACCATTGCACCACCTTGCTCCTTTAAAACACTGTCTTTTTGTATCGCCAGCTTTCAAACTCAAACACCTCTAACATTCTAAAGCCGAGGAAGAGAAGGTTGCTCGGACAGCTTTAGTGAACTAAATACCGTAAATAAACAGCCCGTGGTTTTTTGTCTGAAACTCTGTCTTCACAGTGTAGTTGCAGACTTGGAAATCTATGTAGATTCCTATTACGCAAACCATCCTGTCTTTGGTCTTGACAACTGGTGGACAAAGTGAAGATAACATAAACACCGCCTTGTTTTATTTTTAACATTGCAATTGCCTTTAAAATTTTTTGCAACATTATATCATTTAAAAGAAGTTAATTTCAATTCCCAATATAAGGATTAAATAAACAAATAAAAAGCTGTCATCTTCAGTGAAGCTATTGCCCGTTTACTCTGAAATCAAATATTCTTATGATTGAACTGATGCAAAAAAAAAACCCTTTCGAAAGCCTTCCTTGGTTGTCTGTGAAGAGTCTCGTAAGGTCACTTTTGCTCGGACGATGACCACCATCTTCCCTCGTTCCCAGTGAAGGAGTTTTGCTTGGTAATGGCTTATGGCTCCACAGTGCTTTGTGTATGAAAAGCGCACAATTAGGCTACTACTACTCGAGTCACTCTCCTCAGAGATTAAGTTATCGTCCTGCCTTCCCCCCTCCCCCCACCAATTTTCAGCAAGATGCAATAAAAAGAGAAGTCAAGTCTTAATCTTCCCTTGGAGCGCCATTTTCAATGGCGATCAAGGCTGCTGTGCCTCCCGAGGCCATGCCCGATGTGCTTATAAGAAAGAGAACACCTGTGGGCTGTATGCTGGCCAGGCAGCCGCGGGTGGGAGCCGCAGCTGGACCAGAATCTGGCCCCGTGGAACAAAGGAGCGTTTGTGGGTGCGCGTGTGCATGTGCGTGGGCAGGGGTGTGTCTTCTCCTCTGGAAGGCATGGGATGAAGCAGCATCTTAGAGAACAGCGCCTGCGGCGGGGACCTTCCCCGTGTCTGGCCCCCCTCACTGCTGGGACAAGAGCGCGCTACGGTTGGCTTTCATCTTCTCCAGGCGTCTCACTAAGTGGCCGTTGCTCACCTCCAGCTCCTCGGTTTTATCGAGTGCCGAGCGAAGCTGAAAAAGACAGAGCAAAGGATGCTGGGGCGGGAAGGGCACCACTTTGTGTTGGCACAGGCATTGTGCCCAAGCAAGAGCCCCACAACTGTGCGTCAGCGCTCCTGAACCCGGGAAGGGGAAATCCCAGAAGATGTTTGTCGCTCAGAAACACGATCCCTCTATGTTTGTTGGTGGGGAAGCTCATTCATTCATGCATACATGCAATCAGCTAGGAAGGAGCTGAGGGGCCATCCAGTCCAGCTAATAATGCAGTGGGAAGAGGGCAGATTTGCAGTCAGAGAGAGACCTGACTGGTACTGAGATGTAAAGTGGTACTAATGGACCTTAGAGGTCATAGGGGCCAACTGAGGTACAGACACGCTAGGTGATGGCTGGGAGAGTCTCCTAATCTCTCTCTGCCTTCTTCATCTGTAAAATGAAAGTTGGCCTTGGGATGGCATTTGGGGCAGAGTGCCAGGCTTACAAGAACCCTGGGTCCAAGTCCCCTGTGACATTTGAGACTTGTGCAGCCCTTATGATCTGGGGGGTCTGCAGCTGTTGATGTTGGCTCTCTAAGATTTCCTGGACTGGGTCCTGGCCATGATGCCTCATCTTGGACTGTCACCCCCACCTCTTCACCACCGCCTCCATTCAGGCCATGCTCCACCCCACTCCACCCCTTTCCCCCTTCCAGCTCCGCTTTCTTCCTCCATCAGAATGGTAAGCTCCTTGATGTCAGGGACCTCCTTGCTTGCTTGTATCCCTAGTTATTAGTACAGTGCCTAGCACAGAGTAGATAATAAATCTATCTAATCCATCCTTCCATCCATCCGTTCGTTCATCTGTCTCTCTGTCCACCCATCCATCTGTCTGTCCGTCCATCTGTCCACCCATCTGTCCATCCATCCATCCATCCATCCATCCATCCATCCATCCATCCATCCATCCATCCAATCTTACCTGTCTCTGTCTGTCTCTCTCATCTACCCTAATACTTACCTAAGACACAGGTAAATTGCAATCATCGATAGAGGATGTCCTCACAGATTAACAGATAGTTTGCATGTTCACAGATATAAGCTGCACATGTAGACATATGTGTCCATTTGGTCATTAAAAGCAAAGAGCAGCCCAAATGAAAGTAGATTGGTCCTTTTGGGAATCTGCATATCACCCAATGAGCTCACTGAAATAATGCTAGGTAAGCCCTCTTTTCTCCTGGTTGGTGTTCTCCCCAGGTGTCCAATTTAGAGGAAATCACAGATCTCTTGAATATGCCCTTCTCTCCACTCACCTACCCCCCACCCCACATCGCCTCATGCCTAGCCTATGACAATAGCTGCTGGGGGGCCTGCCTCACATCCCTCCCCACTCAGATCCATCCTCTAATCAGCCACTGATGCGAAGATCTGACCACGTGATGCCCAACCCCACCCCTACTCAGTAAACTCCAGTGGTTTCCCATCACCTCCAGGACCAAATATAAAACCCTGATTTGGCATTTAAAGCTCTGCATAACCTGCTCCTGCTTAGCTTCCAAGCTGCCTCACACCACATTCCCTTCCACACAGCTGGTGGCTCAGGCAGGTTGGCCCCAGATAGGAAGGCCCCGCCCCCTCACCTGCACATCCCCTCGGTGTAAGCACCATCTCCGGCATGAAGCCGCTCCTGAAGCCTCAACCTCACCCTCAACCTCACCTTGGAGCTTATAGGAGCTAACATTCCCACAGGTCATCTGCTTGAGGGCAGGCAAGGCCTGCTTCACCACTGTCTCTGTAGCCCCAGAACCTGGCCCAGAGTAGGACTTAATAATTGCTGGTGTCTCCATCTCAGGCACAAAACCTTCCACTCTGCCCGGAGGTCATGACGTGCATTGTATCTGCAAGCCCTCAAAGCACATTTTGAGCAAGAATCAGAACCTACCTACAGCACCCTTCATTTCTTATTAAATGTTTATGTATGATAAGACAAGAAGCCCTGGGTTCAAGTCTTGTCCCTGACCCAAGCTGGCCATATGACCCTGGGCAGGTGCCCCAGGCAACTAAGAGAAGTTGCAGAACAACCACTGGTCTACAATGACAGATGAGGAGCCCCCTCCCCTGATGAAATCTCAGGTCTGGCACCTCCCCCAACCCAATCGTGCATGGGTAACTTAGACACACCCTAACTTCTCTTCCTGGGTCCCTGAGCCAGTCAACAAGCACTAAGTGCTACTGGCTCTGCTTTCCTTCATAAAGTCCAGAATGACATTTGATACATCGGGATGATTACGCACCAAGAAGAGCCCTGTTGGACAGGCTGTCCCAGGAGCTCAGGGCCGCTTGAGGCTCTCACCTCTCTTTGGAGTTTGCGTTTCTCGGCTTTCAACTCATCCTCAACTCGCTCTGCATTCTCAGCAGCTGACTTGTAGCGAGACACTTGACCCTCTAACCGTATTACCTGAAGGGGAAAAACCAAGCCAGGGTATCATCAGGGCACGTAGGGGAAGGAGCTTTTTGTTGTTTTTCAGCATGACTGTCCATCTATGGACTTTAGACTGTAGACCTTCTGTCCTGTCCCCCCAGCCCAAACTTTAGGCAGGCCCTCGATGTTTGGCTTCACACTCTGTTCTCTGGCCGCTTCCCAACATCCTTGCTGATTGCCTTATAACCCTGTGTACACCCTTTCCAAACCACTGCCCATCCCCTCCAGTTGTAGAATCATGATCAAGTCATCCCTGCCATTGTCCTTGGATAGGGTGTGCCAGTCTTCTCACTGTCACTGTAACTCTCTGCACCAAAGTGCCCTCCCTTGTATGTGCTGACTTCCCCGTGAGCTCTAAGCTCCACGAGGGCAGGGGCTTTGTTTGAATTCCCAGCAGTTCGTGCAGTGTTTAATACATGTTTCTTCTTTCATTTATTGATTCATTCTCTGTATCTGCTGTGCCTCCCGATGCCTGGCACAAAGCAGGTGCTTGATAAATGCTCGTTGACTGATGCCTCGGTCATTGTACGAGTCCTTCCTGATTCCCCTTTTCAGTCACCAAGAGCTAGCTGAGGCTCCTGCTGTTTTCATGACAAACATGCTTTGGGAAATAGTCAAAGCAAAGGCAGTGAGTGGCCTAAAACTGGGGTGTGTGTGGCGAACATTTTCTTAGGTGACACGGCACATCTCATGCAATGTTCTACACAAGACCCTGCCTGACAATGACAAGGACTGAGGGTCCCGGCAACCCTGATAACCGAGCCCATGGTACCCCAATGCTGATGCAGCTTGGAGCCTTGCTGTTCTGAAGGGACCCAGGAAGCTTGTGTATCTGAACACATTCTAAAAGGCAAGTGTAGGGGGGTGGGATATGTTATCTCTATACTTCAGAAGGGAGGAGGAGTGTTGGGGGGTGAGGGTGGGAGTTGATGTGAGTGTGTCATGAATATGGAGTCAATCATTCTCCTGATCTAACTGGGGCATATTGTGAGAACTTTACATATGCTGGTCAGATGAAAGCCAGGGTTTGGAGGGCACAGAGGCAGGGGAGATGGCAAGGCCTGGTGGTCCATTATCTCCCAGGAAGAACAGTCAGTGACTCCCTCATCCTCGTTACGTGAATAGTCAAGCAGCCAGGCTATCCTGGTTCTGGTGAGCCTGAGGCCCAGTGAGGGGGGCAAGGTCCTTACCAAAGATGGTGTATGTGTGTGGTGCGCGCGCGCGCACTTGAGAACAATGTCCTTCAGATTCGAGAAAGAAAGGGCTGGGGAGGCAGGGGAGGCTTTAACTGTTCCAGCCAAATCCACCTATGGCTGGATGTAAGCTCGGATCTGAAACCTGTACTCTGTAAGCATTTTCTCTAAACATTTCCTATTAGTTTTGTTAGTAAAAGGTCTTTGGAAATTTGTCTGGCTGAAACTTGGGAGGGAAAGATAGTTCTGCCTTCGTCCACATAAGTGGCCAGGGTGGAAGGGGGGCCCAGCACCCCCACCCCAGTAGCCAAATGTTCTGGTGGCAATGTGCAGAGTCTGGAGAGGACTGAGGGAGGTGGGACAAGGAGAGGTGGAGACCTGGACAGGCAAGGGCTGGGGCCTGCTGGGGATGAAGCCAGAGCCTTCTCCTCTGATGGCTCAATTGATCAGGGGTTGACTCCCTGGACTTCTGTGACTACCTGTGACCATCCCTCACCCCAGAGAACTCAGTTTCCAGGCCTCCACCTCCACTCTCCATCAATTGTATTTACTGCTAAAACAGGTATTTTCTAAAAAGGAAAACCAGTCATATCTTCCTTTTCCAGCTCTTTCCGGGTGATTTCAAAGTTGGTCTGACCATTGACACTGAGAAGCACACACGTACATTCTGTTCTAAGGCAGTGATCTCCTGCTCAGACTTTGCAAGTTTAAATCTGAGGTCACTGATCTGTCTGTTGGCATCCCCTACAGAAAAAGAGAAAGCAGCTGTGTTAACCTCCCAGAACTTAAATGGGTTGGCCCCTCCCTCCTTCCCTGGGACCACACTTCTGTTTCTTGGTCAGTCTGACAATTCGGTGAACCTTGACCTCTGACTCCATAAGCTAACAGGACTTGAAACTGGAGGCTGCACATGCTGGGCCACACAGGACCTTGGATGTCATCTAGGTGAACTGTTGTTTTACACAGTGGGCCAGCGAGGCCAGAGAAGTGATGTGGCTTGCCTAGGGTCACAAGGATAGTGTCAGAGGCAGGATGTGAACCTAGGTCTTCCTGATTCTACGTCAAGCCCTCTCTCCACTATGCTGTTTTGTTGTTGTTCAGTCATTTCAATTATGTCTGACTCACTGTGACACTATTTGGGGGTTTTCTTGGCAGAGATACTGAAGCAGTTTGCCATTTCCTTCTCCAGCTCATTTTACAGACGAGGAAACTGAGCAGGGTGAAGTGACTTGCCCAGGGTCACAAAGATAGTAAGTGTCTGAGGCTGGATTTGAGCTCAGGAAGAGTCTTCCTGACTCCAGGCCTGGTACTCTGCGTACTGTGGCACCACCTTCCTGCCTGCCTGCCCCATGCTACAGCTGCCTCCAAAAGAAGAATGCATGTGTCCTGGCCACCAGCTCTTCTGTTCACGCCTGTTGTGCTTGTGAGCGCAGGAGTGTCCTTTCTAAAAGCCATGACCACTCTTAGCAACGGAATGGGGAAAACCATCACTCACACCCTCAACCAGCATTTCAAAGACTATTGCTGAGAATTCAGATTTCAACCCCAAGATGGAATTTGAATTTTTAAAACCCTCACAAACCACAATTGCTTCCCCTTATTCTTAGCCTTCCGTACATTCCATTGTCTGTAGGCTAAATGACCATGTTTTTCAATATAAAAACTGGGTCTCCCCAAAGTGGGGTGCTTCCCTAGGCTTTACTGAACATGTTGTAGAGACCACACATCCTCTGGCCATACCCTCACACTGCCTAAGTAGAGATTTCCTGGATGTGAGGAGCTTTGTGAGCAAACATGGAATTCTTCTGCCTGCCACATCATCTCTTGTGAATGACTTACATTTTTGTTGCCAAATTTGTTGAGTGGGTTAATTTGGTTACTCTTTGCTAACATAATGGTACCCTCAGGATGTGCCTCTGGTGTGGAAAAGTTATCGTAAAACAAGACCTTCCTACCCATCCAGGTTCGGCTGACCTAGAAGACACCATAGCATCAACTAAGTCAGCTACTTCTTCTTGGGGGTTCTCTCTCGACTGCCAGGCCTGTTTTTGAGGGGCCCAGGATTCTCTTTTAAAATCTCCTAGATCCCAAGGGCAACCCAAACCCAGACGATGGTTTATCTAAGGAAGAGCCGGTATTTACTTTGTAGATCAAGTACATGGATATCTGTCCCGTTTTCCAAGATGTCGTCTTCCGACCTCAGAGTTTCTAGCTGGCCATTCTTCTGTCTTTCTTCCAGCTGCCCCTTTAGCTTTTTAATCTGAAAAACCCAAATCCATCCATTAATTTCTTCATATCAAGTCTGCATCAATGCACTTGGAATTCAATAAAAAAAGATAAGTCAATTTAGCGTATCCAATCCAAAGCCAAACTGTTCAGTCTCGCTCTGATGCGCCTTCATGGCTCTGCTGTGTGATTTCATGGAACTCAGTTCAATCTTTTTCATATGATACAAGACTGGAAAAACTATAAATAAATGTGGCCCCACAATTTTTCTTTTAGAAACAAACACCAACCAATACTCTTCTCAAGAGGTGGTACAACATATTAAATTTGCTCTCGATCTCCAGGCACAGATGATGACGCACTCTTGGGGGAGCCTGTTAGCAAAGCTGATTTAACTAAAGCCTCATGAAGAGGGAGTAAAATAGTCTGAGTGGTTTGCCTGGGATAATGAGGAAGTCATCTAAAGACCCAGCACTTCATTCACTAAGCTGACCATGAAATGGGCCATGTTGAGCCCCAGCCTGGTAGATAATGTGTCTATACGTCAGATATACATATATGTACATATGTCGGTAGAGACACATACACATGTATATGTCTATCTCTGCACGTGTATATGTACATCTTGCATTAACTAAGATCCCTCAGTAGAAATAGATAAGAAATCTGCTGGTTGATGGTAGACAGAGAAGTCACTTAGGGACACCTTTGCTAATCTTTAGGAAAGAGGGGCCCTCCTATGCCCCTTTGTATCTAGATCTTTAATTTGGCCATCGTAGATTTGGGCATTGAGTTCCCATGTCTCAATTCCAACCAATGTCACTGACTGGCTTCTACACATTAAATACTCAGACAATATTGGATGGTTGAATGAATGAACACAAATGACAGGTCCAGAACAAGGTCATGGGATCAGAGGTCTAGTGCAGGATGGGAAACTCAGAGGCTGTCTTAGGGTGACCCCCTCATTTGCAGAGGAGGGAGCTGAGATCCAAGGTGGTTAAGTGACCTCTCGTAACCAGAGTCAGATCCTCTGATCTCACTGAATCCTGGGGACTGCAGCCTTCCTTCCTTAGTGCTATGGGAAATCTCTCACCAAACTTAAAAGGGCAGTAATCTAAATGAACCCTACAGGAATTGTTCCCTGTTCCATCAGCCATTGGGGTGACGAAGGGCCTGCATCCTCAGGAACATCTCTCATGTACAGAAAGCCTCAGGGACACTTGATTTGGATGTGTCTCTCTGTCTCTCTGTGTGTCTCTGTGTCTCTGTCTCACACATACATGCACACACACAGAATTGCTGAGAGGGAAGGTTTTTCTTCACTGGAGTGAATCATTTGGGGGCATTATGAAATTTCCCTCTGTCAGTCTTTTATTAGGAAGAAAACCCTCAGCATGGGACAGGTTCAGAATAATACTATTTGGTCCATTGGGCCCGTGGAGCCTCAGGTTGTCCAAAAATTGGCAGCCCTTCTGGGCAGTCATCCAGAGACAGCGGCCAGATTCAGTATCACAGCTGAGACCTGTTGAACGAATGAACGCGACATCACCCTTGCTTTCAGACCACAGACAGTCTGTTTTGGGCACATTTCTGGGAACGCTTACTCTGGGGGGGCAGCAGCTGGTCGATTTTTTTCTGCCTGATGTGGATTGCTGTTCTTTGTTCGGGGGAGGAATCATGCAGAAGAGGGTGGGACCAGAAACACATGAAGTCATAGAAAATGTTGTTACCTGTTCTAATAAGCATTCTCGCTCATCGACAAGGTTTTTCAGCCTAATGTCTAAAAAGGAAAAGAGACAAACCATAGGTTTCAGTGCTCAGTCGGCTCGGGGCCTTGTTTGGCACAGATAATGTAAAAATGGAAAAGAATGATCATGCAAGTTAGCGACATTTGTGATAAAGGTAGTTATGGGTGCACGTACCACAGCGAATGAAGTCACAGACAGGATGAATGAATGAACAGACGTACAGCTATGGGAATGTTGGGCCAGCGTCCCCGAGCATGCTGGACACGGCAGGGGCAGCATCCAGCTGCACGCACACAGGCTAGTCTTCTACTCTGGGTTAGCATGCAAGAACTCTAGGGCCAAATACAACTGCAACACAAAATCTCACAAGCTTCATGGTTTAATATCATCAGGAAAGGTGAACAGACACCACTTGGAATCCCAGCTGAGCATCATCACAGAGGCTTGTGGAGCTTCTCTTCCCCATTGTCCCTCTCTCACACATACTTAATAACTAGTGCTTTTATGGTGTATTTGCCCTTTGGGCATAAGCATTGGCCACTCCTATCAATGGGGGCTGGCACCTTCTCTGCCCTTCTCATCAATCTGGTGCACTGAGGGAGGGACTCGCCTGGGGTCCCACAGCCAGGATGCATCAGAGCTGAGGGCTAGGTGTTCCAGGATTCTCTCAGGTCAGCCAGAGAACACAGTTAATTTGAACAGCAGAATAGCAATTTTCTGGCTGTCTACAGGAAGAACAGTACCAGCCTGCATTTCTATGGCACGTTAAAAGTTTACACAAAGCATTACTCCTCACAACAACCCCGTGAGGCAGGCAAGGCAGCCCTCATCATTTCCACGTGACAGGAAAGGAAATGAGCTGGACCAGCTCTCCTTTCTCCAGGCCGACTCCTCACCCCCACCCCAAGCTGTGTTGGAGACTGTGTTTGTGCAAAGCCTGGTAAATTTTCCCATCCTGGGGAAGTGCCCTCTCAGAAGCCAAAACACAGGGTGAGTTAAGTTGTGCACAGGCCAACTCAAGGAATAAGGAAAGCCAGGTTCAAGCCTTCCTTAGCCAAGGAGTCTTTTCTCATGGATACATAATCTTTAGCTTCCAACTGTCTGTACAACATTTATTAAACCAGGTGACAGGAAAACCAAGCAAGTAAAGAAATGTCTCAGGAGACTCCCTGTGTGAAGGCCCCGAGTGTGACTGTGTCAACGACTCTCATGTGCCCAAGAAGAACCATCTTCAGCAAATAAATGGCTTCTGGCTAATCCACCACCTGGACTGCTCAAAGTGCCCTGCATTTGGTGGCAAGAACCAAGCATTAACGGTGTTGAACCTGAACCGACGATGGGTGTTTCTACTTCCCCACTTTGATCTCTGATGAACATGTTCATTGGGTGCCATGGAGCATAATTACCCAGCTCTCATCTGTCTCTGAAGGAAGAGTATGAATTTGGATCTGCCTGCAGGTCTAATAAATTCACAAGAGGTATATTAAGTGCCGACTGTATGCAAGGTGGTGAGAAGCCAAGCAGATCTTGGGTACCCAAGAGAAAGAGCTGGTATGGCCAACCTTGATTTCCTGCCTGTGATGCTGTGTGACCCTGGACAAATAATAGAATCAGAGGTCACAGACTTAATTCTGAAAGGGACCTTGAGGCTATGGAAGCCAAATAACTCCCTTGTTTTACAGCCAAGGAAATGAAAGATAAACAGGCGATGTAGCCTGGTGTCAGCATCTGAACTCAGTTCTTCCTAATTGTTTATACCAGGCTGCCTAAGATGTAATTCTTCTGAGTCTCAACTGAGACTCTGAGGCAAAAGGGAGATAGTGAGCAGCTGCATCCCAAGGCTGTGAGTTTCAAATGAGATAATTTACATGAAGTGTTTAGCAAATCTTTAGATGACAGAAAAAGTGCCAGGGAGCCAAGGGAGGATCACTAGCTGGGAACACAGCTAAAATGTTGCCAAATTTATACTAGGAGGATGGGGGGTTGGGTAGAGAATGGGACTGGGGGGCTCTTCATGCCCTTTTAATGATCCCCAGGTTCCCTGCCTGTCATGCAGAAGCACCAGTGATGAAGAGGATGATAAAAACAGAAAATCCAAACCCGGGACACATTTTCACTTTTCTGTATGACTCACGGTCACCCAGGGAGTGTCAGAGCTGAGCACATATGACCCTCTCATTTGGGGGATGTGGAAATGGAGGCTCGAGGGTAAAATGACTCAGGATCACGCAGCAAGGAAGGGGTCCCTCTTCCTTGAGTGTGGGGCTCCAGCACCTAAAGTGTGCTGCCTCAGGAAAGCCTGTGACCGAAGAGATGCCCTCGCCCCCCTCCCCTGCCAGGTGGCTCCTACTCTGTGCTCCATGCGTCATGGTCCCTTTGTGGCTGTGGGATGTCCCTGTGCCTTACTGGCATACGACAACTACGTCTAGTCTGCTGTAAGTTGGGAAAACAGATAACCAAATTTTTTAGAAATGTGTGTATGGTGCCAATATACTTGGAAGGACGGCCTTTCAATCAATCAATAAACATTTATTAGGCACCTGCTGGGCTCTGAAAGGCTCAGCACTTGGGAGAAAAAGACAAAAGTGAAGCATCCCTGCCCTCAACAGTCTTATAGTCCAGTTGGGGCCTTGCATACAATGCCTGGATTTTAATCAAGAAATTTCTGGTATCTCTTTAGACTACTTGTCTCCCTGAGAAGTGGGGGGAGCTTCTTCCATAAAAAAGTCCACCATGGCCTTGGTCCCATGCTGAAATATAGTTTTCCAAATATAAATTACACATACATCCATAGACCCCAAGAACTCTTACCTGAGGCCTATCACAAATCCTTTTGATGCAGACAGCTCCCAAATCTCTAGGTTCCAACTTACTCCTGAGTTTTGTGCTCATGATGCTACCTGCCTACTGTCACCACCTGTTCCAAACTGACCTCCTCTCGGGGCTCTTCTTCCTGCTTCCCCTATTTCTGTTCATAATACCATCATTCAGTCAGTTATCTGTACTGGAATTTATTTACTTATTGAGGGGCATGTGATAGAGGGGATTTTTAGTAAGGCCTGAGTTGGAATAGATGGAGAGGGGGAAAGGAATAAACATTTATTAAGCACCTGCTGCATGCCAAGTGCTGTGCTAGGCACTTTACAAATAGAATCTCATTTGATTGATCATCTGGCTGATGGTGTCTAAGGGCCTGTCTGGCTTGGAGATGCTATGGTTTCTTGGTGCCACCTTTCATTCCTTTTCTGTCACCTTCACATTGGAGTCATGGTCACTGCCCTGTCCCTTTGATTGTTCCCATTGCCTCGTTAGCTTCTGACCCTCCCTTCCATTCCCATTCCCATGGATGGTCCTAGTTTAAGGCTCCTTCCGTCTTGCCCGGACTATGGCAGCAGCCTCCTCAGTAATCTTCCCTTTCCAGTCTTCCCTCATTGCTCTGGTTGGATTCATCTTCCTACCCCAAGACTCTGTTCACGCATCATGATGGTCAGATGTCATTGAGATTTCTCCAGTGGCCCCTGAATCAGGTCCAGATGCCCAGTCTGGCACTTCAGGTCCTCTATAATTGGACTCTTTCCTATCTTTCCAGATTCCCACCCAAGGTCCTGGCCAAGTGGGCTGCGGACCTTTCCCCAAAGCTGTATCGGGCCTTCCTGATGCTATCTCTGCTTCTCTTTTTTCCCCACACTCCATTGAAATTTGACTCCTCTTTCAAGATTCATATGACCAGTCCCTCCTTACCAAGCTGTTCCTCATTTCTGCCTCTCTGCCCCCCAGCTACAGGAGATCTCTGAAGAACAGAAACCATCCTCATTCTTACTTAGCAAAAGGCCCTGCATACAGTATACATCCATACATGCACATTAGATGAATGAGTGAGTGAATAGTGTTCTTGAAAATCCCTTTTGACCTCCCAGCTCTCTGTCAGGAGGTAGGTAGGATGTCCCATCTATCCTCTGGTCTCATGGACGGTCATCACATTGATCAAACGCGCTTTCAGAATGGTTTGTTTTTACAGGGTTGCTATTAATGTGTAAATTGTTCTCCCAGTTCTGCCCATCTCATTCTCATCAGTTTATAAAAGTCTTCAAAATTGTGAATACCAACGTTATAGTAATTGCTGGTTCTGCTCCCTTTGCTCTGCATTGGTTCATCTAAGTCTTTCATCTATTCCCTCATTTCTCGGGGCACGGTAGGATTCCGTCACGTCCATGTAAAGTCATCTCCCATCTGACAGGCATGGCTTTGGTTTCCAGTTTGGTCTTTCTGGCCACTACAAAAATATTTTTCTACATTAAAACCTTCTGCTACTTATTTATCTCTTTTGGATACAGGCCTAGCAGCTGGGTCAAAGGGCACGCACTGTTTAATTTTTCTGCGTACAATTCCAAACTGCCATCTTGACAGATCAACGACTCCAGAATGATGATGATGAAATATACTATCCATGACAGAGAGGTGACAGATTTGGGTGCAGAAGGAGACGTATGTGTATTATTGTACGTATCCAATGAGGTCAGTGGGAAGAAAAGGAAATAATTTCTGTAAATTAATGAAACCATTAAAAAATAGAGTGGTGGGAAGGTGCTCCAGATGTGGAACATTAACACACCTTCAGGTAAGGTCAGTGTAATGTTAGTTTTGCTTCATCACAAGAAGCCTGTTGTGGAGCAATGATAATCTGTAAATGTTTGTAACATGAAAACAAAGCGCATCAATAAAATTTTAAAAAGGGGAGGAGGGATCCCTTCAAAGAGGAGTGGGATTGAATGGCCCCACTGCAGCTAGCTCTCCAAAAGTCAGGCCTGTCCACGTCATGGCCCTTGAAGATCCTTTCACATGAGTCTGTTTATGCCAATCCAGTGTTTCTGCTGTTTTGACATCAGGAAGAGACCCAGAGTCCTCCTTCCTCTCACCAATTTCCTCAATGTCCTCCCCTAGAAGCTATGAAGTAAGTAACACACATCTGTATGATGCTTACAGTTTACAAAATACTTTCACATACATTAGACCATTTGAATAGAGACTTAAACCCCAACCCCACCACACACCTGAATGGCCACAAACACCTTCCTTGTGATGGCACATCCATAGAACAGTAAGGGGCCAGAAGGAATCGGCTTCCAAATGCATCTATTTTTAATGAAGACAACACGGCGAATGTGGGAGGAGACAGCGGAAGCACAGAAGCAAATATTAGTTAGTCCTAGAGGGATTATGCATGTTACAAAGATTGTGCATCACAGTCTTTTAAAATTATAAAATGTCTTTATTTCAATTATATACAAAATTTATCATATACACCTCAAATGTTGATAAAACTTTGGTCTGGTTGTATTCAATGATTTGTAACAGCTATAACAACCACATAAACATGTCCAAATAAAAGGCAATGACATTCATGTGTGAATACACTTTGATTTCAATATTCAAAAACATCTAAAAAGAACATTTCATTATGCAGCAAACACACAGGGGCCTGTGTGCAGACCAAATTCTGAACGTACCAGCAAAACTGGGTTGATAGTGCAGGTGGCAGTCAAGACTGATTCAACTGTCTCCACCTTCTCTTGCTCATTAGGGGTTAGGAATCTGCACAGTGATAGTTATAACTTTGGGCATAGCACTTGTTAATGAAGGTTAGACACTCAAAGAGGATTAGCCAAAAGGATCAAGGATATCTTCAAGGTAAGCTATCATTTCAAAAATGTGCTCTTGCTAGAAATTAAAAGTACTAGGAAATGAATTTAACAAATATCTTTTTTAGGAAAAAAAAACTCCATCTATCTCAGTAGCGCTGTATATAAAATATATGTGCACATAAAATGGAATAATTCCCCCCTCCAAATAAACAAACAAAAAATATCTCTATATGTCAAGGAATGATTGGTAATATGGCCCCCAAGGCTTGACCGAGGGTAAAGTGCCTAGGTCAGCACGTCCAGATGTGATCTGACCTCAAGACTCCTCCAGGTCTTGAAGGCATCTGAGCTTCACTGGTCTAAATGAACTTTCATTTCCATAAGGCACAAACCTTATCACTCAGTGACCTAAATATTATCTGGCAGCTTATTGCCCTGAAATCAGCTGTGGTATCTGTCACAAGGTGCCCATTAAAATAAATATACTAGGAATGATAGATAAATAGAAGACATTGGAATTAGAGACAAACCCAAGTGAGAATCAATCAGTTACAGGTGAAGGGCAGTCTGGTCTTTACAATAAAATGGCGTCACTCATGACCAAGCACGGCCACATGTGTCTACAGGCTTAGAGCAGAAATTAAGGATGCTGAGGCTGCCTTGACTTGGAGCTGGAAACTAAAGCAATGAACATTAATAATAGTTATTTGGTTCTCTGCTCATTCTTTCAACCTGAGCTCATAGCAGTATAGCCATGCCTCCTCTTTAAAATCTAGGTGACAAACACAATGATTGACTGAACCCGATAAAAGATTAAACAAGAATGATTCGGTCACTGATTGCCACACAGTGCATACAGACCAACCTAGACTCTAGGGTTGTCACCAGGAGAGAAAACCCCTATGTTTTCCTGTAATATGACTTTTTCTGCCAAGTGCCTTTCTCCCTTCCAGCTGTCTTCCCACTACAACAGCTGCCATGAGCCTCCTGCCCTGACTCATGACATGGTGCATTCTTCTTTATTTTTATCTTTGCCCTTACTGGTCCTATCCTGGGCGTCCTCTTTGCTCTCTGCCTTGGAGCTGCCCACTGGGTCTTCAAGCTCATCACTATCTAGGCTATTACTTTCTAACGCTTCCTCAGCTGTCTCTGGCTGCTCATCTGATTGCTCAGAGTTTTCTTCCATAGTCTCGGTGGGAGGACTATCACTAGGAGATGATGGCACATCTTCGTGTTTAGGCCTGCTGCCCGCTGCTCCTTGATTCTCCAGTTTGGATATCTGGCTTTGCTCTATTGCTTTCTTGGCAGGGATGGATGCTTCTCCTATGCTTCCAGCCTCAGCAGCCTCTGAGGAATTGACCTCTCCCTTGCCACCAGTTCCCAGTGGATGGGCTGCATCATCGTCAAGCTCAGATACTTTGCTGTCACCATCTATGCCTCCTTCAGGAGTCTTGGCTTTATCAACTTCCTGATTCGGGTTGTCGTCTAAGTCAGCTTTGGCTTCTTCTGGACAATCCACGTATTCCTCGAGATTGGTCCTTGTTTCTGGCTTCTCCTCTTGGGCCCCCTTGCCAAGAGTGTCCTGGGCTTGATCCTTGGCTTCCAACTTCACTTCCTCTTCCTCCTCCTCCTCTGTGTTTTGGAAGACCAACTCTTTCTTAACGTCTTCGGAAGAGTCTGCAGGGGGTGATTTTTTCTTCTTGTTTTTCTTTTTCTTGTTCTTGGACTTTTTGGATGAAGAGTCACATATTTCCCCTTTCTGGCCTTCTCTTTGAGCTGTGGGCATGTTCTGTTCTGAGCATTCATTTTCGCCCACTATGACCCTCTTGCCCATTTTTTCTGGCTGACTGCTCTGGAGTTTTGAAGACAGGATTGTCTGGATTGGCTCCTCCTTTATGAACTGCTTTGCTTCCTCTGTATTTGGTTCCCCTTTTGTGAGATTTGCACATTTTTCATCCCCACTAACTGTTCCATCTTCAGCCCTTTCGCTGTCTGCTTCTGTGTTCACCTGTGTCCCGTCTTTGGCTTCCATCCCTTCAAGCAAGCTTTCTGAATGATTCTCACTTGGTTCCTCAATCCCTGTGTCTGTTCTTTCTATATCTGGTGTCCCCAAAAGATCAGCTTCCTCAGCTAATTTCCTGCTGCCCTCTTCCTCTGGTTTTCCCTCTTTCTGCTTTTCTACTAATTCTTTCTTTTCATTTTGAGCATCTAAGGAACTGTCCCCGTCCTGGCTAATCTCATCACCTGGAAAATAAGGGCTCCCTGCGGGTTCTTGATTCTGATCAATATTATTACTCTTTAAATCAATGAGGTGATTGGATTCTATGCCAGCCCCCAGTCTGTCTCCACCCTCTCCGGGTTCAACCTGTTCGCTGGAATTTTCAGGGACAGAATGAGTCTCTAGCACATGGGTTGGATCCTTGGCTAATGTTTCTGGCACCATGGTATGGTCTTGCGGGGGGTTTTCTGCCTCTGCATTGCCATCTGGAGGTAGGGCCTTTGTGTCCACACCTGCCTCTGCAGAATCCGCCTGGGGCTGCAAGACCGGGCTTTCCCCCACTTTGTCCACATTCTCACTGGCCACCTCCACTTCACTGGCTCTTCCTAAAAGACCATTGAAAAAATTGAAGGGACCACGTGATGTGGCAACCACTCACTATCGATTCAAATGCAAAAACATAGGTTAACTCTCACCCAACCCCCTCTCCCAAAGAGAAAGAATCATCAAAGAATCCCAGTTAATGAGAGATCATCAGCCTTTGCCAATTCTGTGAGGCAAAGCAGCGACTGAATTAGTAAACCATTTGGACAGTGAAGCCCAACACCAGCTGAAAGACAACAGGGGTTCTGTGGGACTTGGCTTTTGAAGGTCAAGTTCAGGTTTTCACAATTAAAACAAGCTTTGGAGCAGCAGCCCGATTTCATCCCCAACAATCTGATTCAGGACTGGACTCAGTGTTCAAATTCAGAGATTAACTCTGCCTTGCTTATTTCTAGACTATACACTTAATCGAAACTCTTCAATTTTATTGGGGGCCAAGTGCATTGCATAGCATACGATCTTCTAAGAAGATTTCTGAAGTTCCCTCCAAAAATCCTTCAACCTCCTGGAAGAATATCACCCTTAAAAATCTACCCTAGTTAAAATGGCATTTGTCAACCAGCCTATTAAAGTACATGGAGATTATTCAATCTTTATTCACTTTATGATTTTCTTTCCTTAGTTTCTGTTCTCAAATATTTGGCTCTATTATCTAAGGAAAGGGGAAGGAGAGTGGAGGCCTGGGAAATCTATATCTGGGGTATGCTGCATAAGGGGGTGACCAGTTCATTACAATAAAGGGGACTTGTCAGGAAAGAATCCGAGGCCTCCAAGCCCTACACACCTGCCTTAAGCAGGAGCACTGCAGCATTCACTCTTGGAGGCCTTGAAAAGACAAACCAAATTCTTAAGAACACAGGGGCGCTCAAAGGCTGAGAATCAAGTGCTCCTCTGATCACTGAGCCTGCAGGTCACCGGCAAGTCGGCCAGTCACCTGTAGTTAGAGATTCATCAAATGCGCTTTCCAACCAAAGACAGCAGCTTGGTCGTTTCTCCCCCGTATAGCCATTTGCCTTCAAGGGAGGTGGGAAGCCAGCTTTTTAGCTCCCTCCAACAATTTCTATCTTCTCCAAAAAAAAAAAAAAAAAAACCCAAACAAAAATGGAAACTCCAGACTGGTTTCTTTCCGGTTGGACACATGCTTAGCTTATATGCTTTTGTCTTTGGGCTTCCACACTTCCAGGATTGAAACAGAAAGGAGTGGAAAGCTACCAAGTGGAAAATTAAAATGATAGGACCACAGATTTAGAGATGGAAAGGACTTTGTAGGCCATAGAATACAGCCACCTCATTTTTACAGATGGGGAAACTGAGGCACAGAGGAGTTAGGTGACTTGCCACAGGACACACAGCCAGTTAAGCAGGATCTGAACTCAGGTCTTACCCCAAGTCCAGTGCTTCATCCACTATACCAGGGGTGTCAAATACAGGGCCCACAACATTCCTGAGTGCGGCCAGAACCAGATTAAAATGTAATGGGGAAATATTTAACAAAATAAATAAAAATACAGTAAAATATAGGTAACAGTACATTTGAAAATGAAATCAGCAGGCTGCCCACAGGGATCCTTTCGTCTGGTTTAGTGGTCCCTGCTTCTATGAGTTAGACGCCTCCTCACTCTGCCAGCTGGCTGCCTCAAAATGGTCAATAACTAGTGTCTGGTGAGGGCTTGTCCGGATTGCAGAGTTCAGCACCTGCTACATTCTGAAGGCCAATTCAAAATTTAGCACAAACTCTCCAACAGGCATACATGTTCAGGAGAGACCAGTTTGTGACCAGTGGAGAACATGAGTCACCCAACCATGCCAAGCTCTCAGTCTCCCAGATTCCACTCCTACACCCTTTCAGAAAGCAAAGCATCATGGGTACGATAATGTCAGTTCTGGCAAGGAAGAAAGAAGGCTGCGTGTCGGCTTATTCCAACTGCCATTGCCTGAATAGTACAGTCAGTGTGCTGGCCTGATGATGCTCATGGAAACCCAAAATCACAGTCACAAAACGTCATTGGGATCACCTACGTCTGTATTTTGGGAACGGTCAAGTATTCTTTACCGGACCTGAATGATTAAGCGGTATTTCAGACTCTCGCAATGCATTCTACTCTAACTAGCATTTTAGATGAGAAAATCTGGTAAATGACCTTGACCGCTGCCTCTGTCATCATCAGACTGTTCTTTATGCCTCTAACTGGAGATAAGTTAAAGAAAACTTAGACGTTAGGGATGTCTCTATCCAACTGTACTTTTGTCTGGTAGTTTTGGTCCCTTGCTTCCCAGTCTTGTTTGACTGGCTCCAGTTGACTGGGTTGAGGAACAAATCCATGATTGCTAGTGAAAAAAGTTGCATGACAACATATGCAGGTAATTAGAACCACTGAGCGGCAGAATGCACAGGAAGTGAGAGAACATGGTGGCATGCAATGTGATTAGTGAATTTACCAAGTGATGATGGATAGCTTCAGTTCCAATCAAGCACAGAAGGTGAATAAATGAGAACTAGAAAGAGAAAAGGGCCCAGAAGGCAGCAAGTTCTTACCGAGTGTCCCATCACCGGATGACTTTAGGGCATTTGTTTCCTGTTGTGACATCTTGGGAGATCCCAGGTGGCTCACGTTACTTAGATTATCTAGAGGCTCTCCATTGGTGGTGATTTCAGAATTCAGGATTATTCCATGTTTCTGTGGACAAGACAGGACTACTGTAATATTCAGTAACATTAATCAGTCTATTCTAGAAAAATCTGAAGAGAGTGCTGTCTAAATAGACTGCTCATACAAAGTGCTTGGTTATGGTAAAACACCTTAAAATAAAAAAAAAATTCTATTAGCATTTGCAAACTGCTCTAGGATGTGGTCCCTTTATGTGTATCTGCCAACTGGATGCATTCCATCCAAGCTGGGTCTAATCATGCCTATGAGGTATTGTTGACTATAAGGTATCCCTCCACATATGGAATTAATTATGTTTTGGCAAATCTTGCTACCAAGTAAACTGATTTAAAGTGAATTTACTTCCCCATTACCATCCGTTATAAAATGCATTATCGCAAAGGTCCCATTAAGTGGGAATAACAAATCCCCTGAAATGGTCATATTATTTGAATTTTTACTGCATGTCTCCATTGGGCTGGAACCAATGGCTATGTTTTATGTACTTTTAAGTCCAAAATGTGCAAATTTGAAGACATATGATCATTTCAGGGGCTTCAGTATTCACACTAATTGGGATGTAGCTGTATTTAAAAACCCAAACAAACGAGCCCAGTCCTCAACTCCTGAAGGAAAGAATTTAAGATGATGCATGTCTCTACACAAGCAAGGCTTTATGTGAGTGGGACCGCCTACTGTGGGGGTGCAGCGGGGGTGGGGCTTGGCCATTTTCAGAACTGCTGCATTTTTCCAACGCCAGGCTCTTCCCGCCATTTTCATGCGCCTATCCTTTATCTCCATCATAGGTACTCTGCTTGTGCTGTGAAAACTCCCCAACCAGACAGGCCAAGTCCTAATAACTGAGCCCCCACTGCCTCCATTTGCTAGAGGCTTTACAATGTCTAGTTGACTTGGGTTGCAATACCAAGCTTGACCATTAGGTGTCGCTTAGTTATACATTCATAACGACTGCTTTATTCGTAGGATCATTTATTTTATGCACTTGGTTTCAGTACGGTCAGGCAAGCTAACCCAAGCCCACGCTGAAAGTTCCTTAAACAGGAACATACATACAACATGCAGACAACCACCAGGTACTTCAGTCCATTCCACAAATTTGGATTCTAGGCTCTAAGTTTGTTTAAATAGGCAATCCTCCATATCCCAGTAAAACTAATGATAAAAACGATTAATGACCAATGCACACACATTAGGTTTCAAAAGATAGGTTGGAATTCAACAGGAGAAAGAAGTGGGGAGAGCAATTCTAGGCACAGGGCACAGTGTGAGCAAAGGCACATAGGCTGGAAATTTGAGGGCACTGCAGGGGACAGGGAGCTATCCAGTTTAGGGACTTGGAAGGGAGAAGCCTGAGAGTGGCAGGAGCGGGAGAATCTTAGAAGGCAGCATGGTGCCAGATCATCAAAGGCTTGAATGCTGGGCTAAGGAGAGAGGTTCAGCCACAAGGAACAGCATGAGAAGCTAACCTGGGGGAGAGGATGGTGACCGCCCTCAGGAAGTTTACAAGAGCAAGGACCAAGGAAAAGATAAGCATTTATATAGCACCTACTACATGCCGCTAGGGGGCGCCATAGTGCACAGAGCGCTGGGCCCAGAGTCAGGAAGACTCATCTTCCTGAATTCAAATCCAGCATCAGACATTTCCTAGCTATGTGACCCTGGGCAAGTCACTTCACCCTGTTTGCCTCTGTTTCCTCATCTGTAAAATGAGCTGGAGAAGGAAATGACAAACCCCTCCAGCATCTCTGCCAGGAAAACCCCAAACGGGGTCTTGGAGAATCGGACACGACTGAAAACGGTTACAGAACCATAGCACCTACCCTGTGGGAGGCACTGTGCTAAGCACTTCACAGTCGTTACCTCCTCTGGTTCTCAGAACAACTCTGGGAGGTTCCTCACTTTATAGCTGGGGAAATTGAGGCAGACAGGTTAAGTGACTTGCCCAGGGTCACACAGCTAGTGTCTGGGGCCTGGTTTGAATGCCGGTATTCCTGATGCCAGGCCCAGCATTCTAGCCACTGTGCCACCAGCTGGCTCAGGCTCATTTATCCAGAGCGGAAGGGACTAGAGAGGCCACCCAATCCAACCCCTTTATTTCATAGATAACTGTTCTGCAGAACTTTTGGAAATTAAAATGATTGGCGGCTGACAAATCCCTAAGCATGGAAGGCTTCACACCAACCCTGGCTGCCCATGGGCTTATCGGTCTCAGCTGGCCTCAAGAATCGGCTTGTAAACAAGTCCTCGAGATGGAGTTTCTCGAGCCCCTGGGTGATGTCCATCCACCAGGGCGATTCAGGCCCCGGCTGCCAGGTGTGGGTACCGTACCTTCAGCTCCTCCTTCAGCAGGATCGCTTCGGCTCGAAGATCATCTCGTTCACTCCGGATGGAATCAAAATATTCTTTCTGCCTCTCTAATGCCTGAGGCGGTGGTGGTGGCACCCAGAGAGAAGGAAGAGACACAGCAGGAAGACAGAGAGAAGCAGAGGAGATTCAGAAACAATAGGGAGAAGAGAAGGGTTTAGAGGCTAAGAAAGACTTAAGCACTGAGTTACTAGATAAGGCAGGTGAGAATACAGATCCAGTTAATCATGGAGTCCAATCTAGGTGAGGCAGAGGTGGGGGAGGATGGGAGAAGGCGCAGACACCTACATTTCTGGAGCTGGGGTGATACTCCTCAGGAACGAGGGGAACAAAGGCCCTGTCTCTATTATCTTTACCCTGGGCTGGGGCAGACTGGGGTAGTAGATACTGAGCTAGCCTCAAAGGCAGGAAGACCTGAGTTCAGATCCAGCCTGACACATCCCAGCCGTGTGACCCTGGGCAGGTCACTCAGCCTTAGCGCTCTAGGCTGTTCTCTAAGACTATGTACAATGTTGTAGAGAAGTCACAATTTGCATTGGTAGAGGGAGCTTCTTCACCCAGAAGTTCCCTATCCCTAACATTGGCCAGCTTACAGGAATGCTATGGCTTTCTCTGTAGCCTGGGGATGAGAGATGATGGAAGCCACAAACCTGGCTATGTGGCCAATAACAGAGAAGGACGGCTACTGGTGGGGGCTCTCCTTCTGGGATGTGGGGACTTTAAAAAAAAAAAGATGCTTTGATAACTAGATTTCAATATATTTGGCTTCTTTTGTAATCCTAGGCATTGTATGTTAGGTAAATAGAGATCATGGGTGGATAGGTAGAGAGTGCATAATGCTTTGTGTATAAAATATATATATGTGCATGCATACATAGATAATGTCTGTGTGCATATGATTATACGGTAAAGAGAGAGCTAGAGAAAGATAAATGATAGGTGGCTAGAGAGAGATGACGGATAGAGAGGGAAAGAGAGAGAGAAACAATGTGTCTGTGCATGATCCTGAGGAGGGCTCCCCAGGCTGCCCCAGCGGATGCACTGGGAGTTAGCTCTGGAAGTCTCACAGATTCAGGCTCGGGGCTGATCTGGGAAGTCTCTCTTGAGCATCGCACACCACGTCTATCTCTGTGTGCACAGACGCATTGTTTCTCTCTCTTTCCCTCTCTATCCATCATCTCTCTCTAGCCACCTATCATTGATCTTTTTCTAGCTCTGTTTGTCAATCTATTATCTCTCTAGCTCCCGGTGTATGTATATACATATGTATATATATTATACCCAAGACACTACGTACTATCTCTCTTCCTATCCACCCGTGATCTCCATTCACCTGTCATCAATCTTTGCTCTATTTACCTGTTGATCTATCAGCTATCTACCTATGGATACAGGCACAAACAGATATTATCTACCATCCCTCTATGTACCCATTTATCCATGATTGAGCGATCTATGTCCTACAAGTCATGGTTGAGTTTGATGCTATTAAAGCTTAACTGCATCAGGACTTTTGGGACAGCTTGTCTACAGTTTTGCATATAGCCTCTAGGTGTGAATCTGTGTATTATTATTATTATTATTATTGTTAATGGTTTTATTTTGGACACTTCACTTCTGGGAGCTCCAGGTGGGGGAACTCCCTCTATGATGCAGGCTGGCACCTGTTTAGTGCCTTCCCATATTAGTGGGTAGTTGGGGGGCACCAAGTGGCCAAGTGACTTATCCCGGGTCACACAGCTAGTCTGGGTCAGAGATAAGACACGAACCAAGGACCTGAGCTGGTTCTGAGCCCAGCTCTGTCTCTATCACGCCACAGAATCCAAAGCACAACTTCTTGAGTGAGTTACTGAACATGTAAGTGAAGGCCAGTCATACATGCACACTTATAAGATAATGGCCAAACCCTCAGCTGCTTACGAAGGCTATTAGGAGTGATACAGCAGGCACCACATTCACTCAGACTCGTCTGGCAGCAAGGGGAAAGAACAACGGACTCCAGAGTCAGGGGAGGCCTGGATTCGGCCAGGGGCGTGACCTCTCTGCTCCTGGGCGCTCATCTGTAAAATGGGTTAGTTATGCCAGCAGTGCCCACCAACTGGAGTCGGGCAGATCGACTGTGCTAACAGCCTCGATAAGCCTTGGAGATTCTCCCATCACCCCCAGGGAGCACCACCTTCCTCCCAGTCATCTGCAGGACTCTGTCCTCCTGTCTCTTTTCTTTACGTTTATGATCTAATGTGATCAGATGAGATAAGAAGCAAAAGGTGTTCCAAATCTTAAGGGGCTATTACCTAATAGCTATAAAATGTATTTAAGTGAAATCCTAGGTATTATTAGAACTGCTGTCATTATCAGCTGGGACGATACAAAAGCGAAGGAAATATTGTGGAGAAGAGGATCTCAGAAATTCAGCGCTGGAAGGGCCCTTGGAAGCACCAGCTTCTGGACTTTGCCCCAACAAATGGCCAGGCTTGGATGCTCCCGGTGATGGTGAGCTCCCTCCCACTTGAGATACCTCCCATGCCCCTTGGGGACAGAGCTTAGCCCAAGGCAGCTGCCTGGAGTGTGCCTCTTAAGTGATAACCATGTGGGTGTTGGTAACCCAGGGACATGGGGGTCACAGCACAGACCTTGGGTACTTAAAGCCAAAAGGGATCTCAGAGCTTATCTAGCCCAGGTCCTTCATTTTACAGAAAAGGAAACTGAGGCCCAATGAGGGAAGCAGATTTGAACCCAGGTCCCCCACTCCAATCCCACTCTTTCCACGACACCAAGTCGCTCAGTCTTTGGCCTTCAATGCTTGCCTAAAGTCTCTTTACATTCTGAATTAGAGGTTAATTCTGGGAAGTTCCTTCATGCACAGAGCCCTAACCAGTAACACAGACTCAAGGTGCGGGCCTACACACACTGCCTTTAAAAGAAAGCAAGTTTGTTTCACATGTTGCTTAAGCCGGCTGTTTGTTCAAACGCATTTCCAAAGATTTGAGAGGTTCCTACCCCTATCTTTTTGTCTCTCCATTCTATTGTTTCCTGAAGATCAGAAATCTCCCTGATATAACTCTCCTGTTTCTGCTGCAGTTGCCGGATTTCCTGAGGACAGGAGCAGAGAAGACAGAAAGCACATCAAGAGTTAAGCAGGCAGAAAGAAGAGACCAAAGGGCGCAGAGGGCCAAGGGGCGCAGGAGAGAGAAAGTCCTTCCAGATATGGGCATTGGGATGGCAGCAGGTCCTTCCCGACAGCCAGAGAAAGGGGCCCTACAGTAAAATCTGATTTCTCCAATGCATTCCAACCAGCTGAGGCTGGCAGATTTCTCAACCAAGTGAGTTCTGAGCTGCAATGGGCTAAGCCAATCGGGTGTCTGCACCCAATGTGCCACCGGGAGGGTGAGCCCATGGGAATGGTGGGCCACTAGGTTGCCTGAGGCAGCCTATGGCAGAAACGGAACAGCGGTGGCATCGGGCTGCGAGTGGCCGCTGTCCTTCCAAGCTGGGTAAGATGAGGGGCCCCTGTCTTCTGATGGCTCAGGGGAAGGCTGTTCAACCTGACAGGACTTTGTAAAGTGCCTGCTCTGGGCTCACGCTGGGCCAGGTGGGGGGGGGGCGCATCCCCACCCATCTCTCTCCCAGTCTTCCTCTTCCCCAGGGCTGAAAGGAAACCCAGGAAGCCACAGGCACAGGTTAATCTGTTCACTGTAACCATTAAGAGGCTTGGGAAGCTTCACGGGCTAAAACACTGGTGTCTTGATAAGGGGGAGATCTGAGCAATGTAAAGTCAAAATTGATAATAAACAATTAACCAAAATATCCGCGAGAACTGATTTAAAAGCCAAACCCCAAAGCCTGGAGCCTCTTTTAGGGAAGCCTGTGGGGTGAGGTCTTGGAATGAGCCTAAACTCCTCGTTTCTCCCCCACCCTTTGGTGTTGCTGCTGTTCTTGGCCCTTCCGGGCTGACCTGGCACAGAGCAGAAGGGGGACACATGAGGCCACTTACCGCCAGCATCTCTTCTCTTTGCTTTAAGGCCTCTTTTGCTTCAGCAAATTGAAACTGTAAGACGCTGTGGGCATGTTTCTCCCTCTCGAATTCCTTTAAAGGGCAAACACAAGAAGAGGGAAGGTGAACTCCCCAAGCAGGGATGGTTCTGGTTGTTGTTACTGTTTGTTCTTAGTGGCCCCAAGGCCTGGCACATGGTAGGTGCTTAAAATGTGTTGGCAGAATAATTCCTTTATTGTCACAAAAGGTGAAGCACCTCATTATCCTGTAAACCCCAGCAGCCCTGGGGACCGCCCCCCCCATTACTCTCCTGCCACTCTGATGACCATGAAGGCTCCCCACCCCCCCACTCAAGGTGAGCTCAGCACTGACGCGCCTCTGCCCTCTCTCTGCCATGTCCTGCACAGGGCACCCTCCTCCACCCCCCAAGGAGTGAAGGCAGAAGTTTTTAAAAGTTTGCTCCTGAGCAATCCCTTCCCACTAAAGTTTGTATTCTATGATATAAGAGCATTGTTTTGTACCAACTGATGAAAGAGAGGGAAGCAAACGCCATAAACAAGTGCTCTTGCTGCCCCTGAAAAAGAATTTCATGAATACAAAAAGATTCTGTAATTTTTCTTGTGGAAAAAATCTGATTTGGGTTTGAGGGCCAATGAAGATGTTTCCCAGAAGTCTCCGCGTTCAGTTGGGTTGGGCTGGGGAGGGGAAAGGGGCAGGGCCAGGAGCCCAAGGGTTTTATTTTTAGGACCTCGCCATGGGCTCTAAAACCTGACCCAAGCTGATCCCATTCACCTCCCCCGCTTTCTCTATTTCCAAGAGCCCACTGGGGCCCGGCTGTCCAGCTGAGGAAGACGGCGCCCCACTCACTTTGTTTTTCTCTTCATACTGTCTTCGAGATTCGGCCAACTGTTCTTCCAGTTCCAACAAGGCATCCTTTAGGGTGTCGACCTGGTACATGAAGTTGGTCTTTTCATTGTCCAACTGGGCATTAGAAACCATGGCCTTCCTGTATTTCTCCTCGACTTCAGCCAGGGAGTCCTGTGGAAACCAAAGTGACAGATTTTTAGGTGGATATTTCTTGGGAAGTTAATCTTTGGGGGTAAGAGGAGGGAGGGGACAGCTTGTTGGAGCTTTAATCTGTTAACCGAAAAAAAAATTAAATTAAAAATGTAATGACACAGGGCCTCTAATCACAATTCAACAAAGAATTAAACATGCCTGAGGGGAAAAAAGATCTTGAATGGCAGCCATCTTAATCAGGTCTCCAAATGGACACCATTTCTTGAAGGGAATTCACCACAAATAGTAACTCAAAGCTTGTAGTTTCCTGCTTTTCAGTGTGTTATACTGGGATCAACTTCCTACCAGTTAGTGATTTAGTTGTTAATAACCCACTATTTGGATCACACACTTATCAAGATGGTGGACATCAACACAATGGAAAGGGCTCCTGGTCCCCTGGCAGCTGTGTCAGCTTGGAAAACAAAGGGATCCTGCCATATGCAATATCTGAAGCCTCATGGTCTTCTGATGGTACCAGTGCTGCCTCAGATTCTTGCTAATTTAGCACCTAAAGGTGCCCACTGTTGGAATTATACTGAATTCTTCATTGTTTCCAAGACAGGAGTAAGGAAGGCCGAGATAAAAACCTTGAAGAATCAGAGAACGTGGCTTCAACTATGCCACCTCTTACCCATGGGGGCCTTGGGGCAGTCACCTGACCTCTCTGGCCTCAGTTTCCCTTATTTGTCAGATGAAGGGTCTGGGACAATGAGAGGGCCTA
Organism: Trichosurus vulpecula; assembly: GCF_011100635.1. NCBI lineage: Eukaryota > Metazoa > Chordata > Mammalia > Diprotodontia > Phalangeridae > Trichosurus > Trichosurus vulpecula. The sequence continues at coordinate 1,883,403 of NC_050579.1, forward strand.
TCAGGTTTCTTCTAGCTCTGAACATATGGTCCCAAGAACCTGAGGCACCTGGTCAGTAGGAACTAAGACAGCTACCAATTTGTAACATACTTTCACTAAAATGACAGGCATAGGAAGAACCTTATATCCAGTCTGCATTTCAACCCCCGTGTCATGAACAGCTATTGTAAACGACTAACTGGTTTTGGATACAATAATACAACTTCCGGCTTGTGAATCACCATAATTTACAGGGAGCACTGAGGGCCAGCCCAGTGTGTGTTCTTAGCACTCCTGGCACAAGGCTTAGGAAGTCCTTCAACTTGGCTTGATAGCCGCGAGGACATGCAGGGAATCATGGGATCCCTAGAGGACTGTACTGGAGGGCAGGCAAGGGGCTATTTTTCATGTGACTGTAGGAGGGCGGGGTGTTGGATTACAGGGTGTGCCAAAGGCAGGGCCAGGAACAACTAAGCAGGTTTAAATTCTGATAATTATCAGCTGGTGTGCTGGATAAGTGACTTCCTCTTTCAGAGCCTCAGTGAGGATGATAGCGGCACGTAGTTCATACTGTAGGGACCAAATGAGATGAAGTATGTAAGACACTTTGTAAGTTCTCCAGTTCCTTGTAAAGGCCTGTCACTGGGAGCATCATCTCATCCCTAGCACAGCACCTGGCCGGGGGTGGATGAGAATTTTGATGAGTTATCTGTCACCTCCTCTCCTTCCCTCCCACCGGAATATTCTGGGCATGGCTAGCACAAATAAGGGAGTGAGCCTGCTGGCGCAGAGCTGGTACCATTTAACTCCCGAAGTAGAAACTGGGGAAGTGGGGGACCCCGGGTCTAGAAGGACCCCTGAGCAGGCTCACCCCTGGGTTAAGAATGTGGTCCTTAAAGAGACTAATAGGTCTTAGTCCTTGGCACCCAATCTCTGAGGCTGTCGTCATCGGGTCATATTTGAGGTGGGGGACAGACAGCCAATCCTGCGCGTGATTAGTCAATTAACTCTGCCTCCCTCCCCTGCCTTGTTGGGTGCTGTTACCTGTTCTGGTGTTCTCTCCTGAGGGGAGGGCTAGAGAAGGAAAGAGACTCGAGAGGCCGAGGGAGCCTGGGAACATCTGGGTACAAATCCTGCCTCAGATACTTCCTGGCTCATTTCTCTCCCCTGTAAAATGACAGGACGGGACTCAAAGGTCTCTCTGATCCCTTCGGGTCTCACCCTATGATCCAGTCACTTACAAGCTATTGCTGGGTCCCAGATACCCCAAGCTGGTCTGGGTAGGAAAGAGAAAGAGCTGGACCGGAATGGGATCGTGCTGTTATCTACGTCTGACACGGCTGTCCCGATGACCTCATAAGTGCTGCACATTCAAGCTCATGGGGCCAGATGCTCCTCTGATCAGTCCCTTTCAAAGGCTCTGCCCCTAGAAAATCTGCTCAGTTGCTTCTCTCAGCTAAATTCACTTCCTCGTAATTTCTAAACGGTAACTGAAAAGCATGTGCTTTGTCTTTTCCTCAGGTCAAGCCACAAATGGTGAGCGTAGAGGGCTAGAGAAAGCACAGTCCACTTCGTGTGAGTGGGACCTCATCAACATTCTCACTCGTAAAAGCAACATCTGATTTTTCAGACGGATGCTTAAATGCTCTCGGACAAATTCAGCAGGACACAGACTCTGATCCATCACCAATCAGCCAGACACACTAGTGAAGGGACTGTCTGATTAAAACACCAGGAGGAACTTTTTGTCAAGTTTGTGAGGCCAGTATGAACCAAGGAGGTGATGAGGGTCTCCTCTTGGGCCGACAGCCCAAAATGCCCCCCTTAGGGGTCTGCTGAGGGCCCTCAATCCCACTGGGTTTGGGTGTAGAAAGCCCCATTTGGATCCCCTCAAGCCCGCTGGAACTGTGACACCCACTGTCTAGCCAGAGTCCTAGGTCATCATGTGAGTAACAAAAGCCGGATGTATCATCTGTGTGGAAATGCAGGTCAAGAGAGGCATCGGCCAAACATGCAGAAAAACGAGAGCACGTCTCCAGCCTTAAAAAGGCCCCGCAGCAGGCCCCAGTGAGCACATGTTAGTGACCGTTACTGTCACATCATTTCGATGCAACCTGATTTATGCTCTCTGTTTGGGAAGATGACTGATTAATGAGAAATCCAACGGGGTGGCATCCCCACCTCTCCAAATGAAGTTTTAGAGAAAAATCTCAACGTGGTTTTGGGGACGAGCACATAGACTGAGTTTTAATTCTGACGAAGTTAGGCTGGGTTAATATCATTCATCACACATGGCTGCCATGCGGCTGACAGATACCTTCATTTCTTTCAGGCCCTGCATGTATTTGCCTTCTACGTCCTGAATCTGGTCCTTTAACTCATTGATCTCCTGAGGAAAATGGCAAGAAGAGGCAAGGACATCACAGGAACAGACTGATGAGGGTCACAAGCAAAACTCTGGGCTGACAGGCTTCTGGGGCCTGGCGCTTCCTGCCCTGCCAGGAGTTGCAACTGCTAGTTCCCCAAAGGGCAAAACTTATAAAAATAATTAAAATGACATTGTGAACATGAAAACGAGGACATACCTTCTGTGTTTTGGAAAACACGAGAGTCTCCCCTGAAATTGCTTCACACAAAGGCAATGATGGATCTGGGGTCAAGGGTCTGGGTTCAAATCCCCATTCTGCGGCTTACACTTTGTGTGACTTTGGGTAGGTCATTTTACCTCCGGGCCTGTTTCTTCTTTTACAAAATGAGGAAATTGGATGAGGCAACTGCTAATGGCCCCTCCAGCTCTGACACCTGGGAAATGGTGCCTCATAGGAACAAATACCATTGGAATGAAGGCAAAGTTATTTTCTTCAAGTAATCTTAAAATAACATTCTTTCAAGACAGAAGAAGTCTGCCCTTTTTTTGTATTTGTAGCCTGTATTTGGAAGTTTCTTAATGATCGCTTAATCAATTATGCCAAATGCCCATGTGCACTCTGTGAGGTGGCCTGCAAGCGGGATCAGTTACAGCTTGTTACCTCTTGTCCCCAGCGCCATCCCCCACTCCCATCTCCTCTATCCATGCCCTCCCTCCTCCATTAGGATAAATGCTGGTTCACTGGTGGAATAAGCTCCTGAAAGGTGAGGATTGTGTGCATTTGGCACACAGTAGGGGCTTAATAAGAGCTTAAAGATCATTTGAATGGAAGCTCCTTCAGACCAAGAACTCTGGTTTCTGTATCTCCAGTGTTCAGCAGAGCTGGCACAGAGTAGGCTCTTCACAAAGCACTTGCAGATGGACTGTAAGCTCCCTGAAGGCAGGGCTTGCTTTCATCTTTGTGTCTGCGGTGACTAGCATAGTGCTTGGCCCACAGGAGGCACTGAAAACTGTTCAACCTGGTGATACATCTGCCCACATCATGTTTATGACTAAAAGCTCCGTTAATACCGACAGTGACTTTTGCATAGCATAGGAGAGACATTGTTCTGAGATCTCCTTTAGTTGCTGGGCCTCCCACTCAGAGTCTCTTTCTGATTCTGGACAAAGGCGAATGGAGGGAGAGGGAGAAAAAAGGCTCTCCTAATTCTCGGTGGCTGGTTTTCCTAATGGGCAGTTTCAGGTCACGAACCATTCAATGATGTCTTACCTTGATTTCCCTCATGGAGGCCTCGGTGTCCACAGAGATGGAGGTGTCCCCGCTGCCCCTCCGAGAGGAGGTTCCGCCCAGAGAAGCCAACGTGGCTGCCGATAAGCTGGGCATGTTACGAGATCCCTAAAATATTTTAAGAGACCACTTTTAGAACTGAAAATTGTCTTCTCCTATTCAGTGGATCAAACGGTTTTAAACACACATGGATTATTATAAACACATCCCAACCCTTCACGGTGGTTTCCAAACCAGGAAATTGGCAGTTAGGCAGAAGGTGGCTGGTAGCAAGAGGGCAGCTCACAGCTGCCCCATCCCAAGGTTTCACCGGTGGAGCCTGAGGCTGGCCTGCCACACACTCTGACCCTTTTGCCCAACACGGGAAGCAACATGCAGTGGGATGCCCCAGGGGGCTTGGTAGGGCTCAGGATTTCCCACAGCAGCCCCATCTAATTCCGAGATGCCTCTTCTTCTGTTCTCTGAAAACCAAATAATATGCTTTTTCTTGTCCATTTCATCCATGAATTCTGAAAGCTAGAAAGCCATAATTCTTAAGAACAACAAGACAAAAATATTACTAGAACCTACTCACCTTCTCAGCAAAGTCCTTTTCCGGCCTCTCTTCAACCTGTCAAAAAAAAAAAAACAACTCAGCAGGCAAATATTAAATATTTTAAAGCAACAGCTGGTTCAGCTACATTTTCAGCTGGGTTTCCTTTGCCCAAGGTAGCCCAGAGGATGGAGGGTCAGGCTTTTCAGACCTGAGTTCAAACTCCGTGTCAGACACTTACTAACTGTGGGACCCTGAATAAGTCATATCACCTATCAGTAAAATGGAGCTCACAGTCATTGTAAGGATTCCCACGAAGGCATTTGGCAAATCTCAGTGTTCTAGAAATGCTAGTCAGCATTAATTAGGATTATTAAACCCCCTTTGTGTGAGAGTCTGGAATAACCCTTCAGCTTGCCAGGGCGGTACACACATCGAAGTTAAGTGCAGCTTTACATTTTGCCAAAATGACTGAAATTCATTGGCTTTTAAGGCTTGACCAGCTATCCGGGCACGAATGATGTTTATAGAGGACAGATTGGAGGACAATTTTTATTTCACATGCAAAGGTTTCTTAGTAGATGCTAATTCCAGAATGACCAATGGGGGAGAGTGGGCTAATAAACAGAATTTGAATCCATTTCCTCTCACCTGATAGCCGGCTGACTTGTTCCTAAATGCTCCCTTTTAGGAGAGACACACACTGCAGTGCACCCCCTCCCCCACCCAGTGTGCTGTTTTCTCCCGTTAGAATATAAGCTGTTTGAGGGCAGGGACTGTCTTGCTTGTATTTGTGTCCCTGGCACTTACCATCGTGCCAGGCACACGGTAAGCATCTGTGAAATGGGGAATAACCGCATCACTCCACACGGGTGTTGTGAGGGTCAAATGAGATTGCTGAGTCATTTCAGTCGCGTCTGACTCTTCGTGACCCTTCTGGGGTCTTCTTAGAAGAGATACTGGAGAGGTTGGCCATTTCCTTCTCCAGCTCATTTTACAGATGGGGAAACTGTGTCAAACAGGAAGAAGTGACTTGCCCAGGGTCACACAGCTAGTAAGTGTCTGTGGCTGGATTTGAACTCAGATCCTTCTGACTCTGGGGCTGGAGCTCTATCCATTGTGCCACCTAGCTGCCCATCAAATGAAACAGTGGATAGAAAGTGCTCTATAAGCCTTAAGGTATGATGATTATATTATACTGTTATCATATGATAATATGGTTGTTATTATTATGAATGAGCTAGCCAAGCACATTTCCACCGTAGGAGGGACAGATGCCTTTAATACAGGTGTCCTAAATAATGACCAACAAAAAGGAGGTGACAACTTCTCTCTCTACCTCTCCATCTCTGTCTCTCTCTCTTCAGGCATCTCCCACCAAAGCGAAGCTAATATTTTGAAAACTCCAAAAGTCCTTTGGGAGGTGACCCTTCCCAAGGTCAGCCTTGTTTACAGAGCCGGCACCCACTAAGAAATCCAGGAACATAAGCTTTGGTGCGATTGGGAGCCAAGCAGCAGGGACCAACTCCATCGTCTCAAATATGGAATTACTGCATGTTTTTAACAAGTCAGAGTAAAAAACGAAACCCCTGGAGCTTTTAGACGCTTGATCGGAACTGTTTGCTCGGTTTGGTTTTGGCTAAATCTCTCTATTATACAAATATAATTTAACCCTTCATGTGCTGCATGAGTGGGCATCTGAAAGATTGCCGCGTCTTGACCCAGCAGCCTCAAGCGTTGCCCAAGTATTTCATTCACCTGGAACATGGCGCCAGCAGGTTTCCGCTTTGATCTTAGCTGCCTGGGTGCCAACCCCAAACTCTGGGCTCCCCCTACTGTACGATGAATGTATCATGTTTCCTTTCCCTGGATAAGCTCCTTAATATATGAGCCACAGACAACTCAAACACTGTATCAGAGGGTCTTAACCTGGGGCCCAAGGACCTGTGGAAAGATTTCAAGGGGTCTATGACCTTGTGTGGGAAAATATTACATCTTCATTTTTACTAACCTGTAATTGAAAATTAGCACTTTCTCTCATAAGGAGTGTAGGCAAGTAGTGAAAACCCCCTGCTCTGAGGTACTGATGGTCTGGAACTGCGGAGAGACTTCCCTGGCAGACCAAATGAAAGTCCACTCGAGTCAGTCAACAGACATTTATTAAGCGCTTACTTTGGACCAGCCAGGCACTGGATCAGGCACTGGGGACGATGAGAAGAGGGTGGACAACAGGCCCTGCCCGCAGGTACTTATGTGTTCATGGGCGAAGTAGCGTGGAAACATCTAGGGAGGTACAGGGTATATACAGAGTAGATGGAAGGCGCTTTGGAAGCAGAAGATAGCAAGGACTGGGTGGGAACCACACAGCCTCCTAGCAGAAGGAAGGATTGGGACTGAGTCTTGAAGGAGGTCAGGGAAATAAGAGGTGGCAAGGTGAGTGGGTACAGTGTTCCTGACATGGGGCACAGCCAGTGCAAAGGTATGGAAGGAAGAGATGCCAGAAGGCCAGAAGGACAAATCCCAACAAGAAAGTCCTCTGATGGCTGGATCAATCTTTAACTCTGAGTTTCATGAATTCATCAAACCCCCTGCTGCTGCCAAAGCGGACTTCCCGAATGCCCCACTGCATTACATCAGGCCACTCCTCTCCGCTGACTTACATCCCACACACAGGCCTGCCCAGCCCATTTCCATGGGGTGTGCACCCAGGGAATTTAATTTGTGAAGGCAAACACTTGTTGAATATTCAATTCAAAAGGATGCTATTTTTATTCATCAAAGGAGCTAAAACTTAACTGAACCTCACACTCAAACTTTATTTAAAAAATACCAGCTCTGGCCTAAGTTCTTTCTAACTAAATCAAATCTTGACATGCGAGCCCACTCTGTGCGTTTAGCTTCTAATAGCTCTGATCACTTAATACAGCAAGGAGAGATTCGGTCCATTTGGTTAGATGGTGCCAGGGCTGTGCGAGGCGCCACAGGACCAATGGCCAAGAATGAAATCTGGCCTCCAAGAACTTAAATGCCACCCAGCGTTTGATCAAACCTTTCCCTTTTCCTGACTGGCCCCTGCTTCCCGCCCTGCACTTGGCCATGAAGAGCCAGCAGAGGAGTTTCAGGACAGGGGACCAGAACTGGAGCTTCTGAAATAATACAACTTTAACTTCTGCTAATCTCACTTGTTCCAACCAGAACCCTGGGGTCACATACTGGCCGAGCCAGAGAAAACAAAGTATCCCAAAGAATGGCTGGCATCCCAGGCAGGAAGGGGGAGGCGGGCAGGCCTTGGTAGGCATTAGCATGCCCCTCCCCAACAAGGAGCTGAGCTGGGGCCATGGCATAGACGGAGCCAGGGAGAGAGAAGGGATGTGGGGGTGATCAAGCCACTAGACCAGGCTTACGGGAGCTACAGAAAGAAGACAAGGTCATGGGGGTGGTGGCTGCAGCCACCAGGTGTCCCCAGGACTGGGAAAGTTGCCCTCACTCCTGGCAGGCTCCAGGTCCCAGACAGTCCCTTCAGAGCAAAAGGGCACCTGACCCATTAGGGCTCCTTTGGGCCTCATGCATGCTGATAGCCAGATTTCCAGCTTCTTGAGGAATCTTCCTTGATGCTCAGCTCCCAGGCCAGCTCCCCAACCGCCCCCCACCCCAGCTACCAGTGCCCCTTTCTCTAAATGACCTCAAATTTACTGTGTGTATATTTCCACGTGCTGTTTCTTCCAAAAGAATGTGTGCTCCCTGCTGGTAAGGACAGCTTCATTTTTATATTCACATTCCCCAGTTTGTCTAATAAACTGGGAAGAGGTTGGGTCTCATCCCATAGAGCTGGACAGGGCAGACACCAACATGTGTACAGTAAGTGACGAAGGTCCGGATTCTTGCAATCTGAATCACAAAGGTGATGATTTCCATCCATTTAATATTTCAAACACAAAAAGGGTTTTTCTTTTTTCCTTAGGAATAAGCAAAGAGCTTGTCCAACATGAGCCTCCAACATCCCCACTTTCTCAAGGAGACTCAGAACCGGGGATGAGGGCAGTTCAACAGTTAAAGGAATCTCTGCCTCCCCCCACCCCCACCAATGCCTCTTGCCCACACCCCACTCCAGCCAATCAATGCGACATAAAGTGCTCAGTAAATGTGAGTCACCCACTTTATTACTGAGCTTCCGGGGCCATTCAGCCTCAGGGTTTCAAAAACCCAATGGTGCCATGGGTGGTTGGAGCACATGCCCAAAGGTCACTTGGCTCTCTCTAAGGCACATTCCGGACGATGACGGTGCTCCTACGTCAGACAGAGCAAAGTCCAAACCAAATCTATGAACTGCTACTAAGATTTCGTGAGCCCAGTCACCTCAAACAAGAAGAGCCCAACATAGACAGACCAGGTGCCTGTTTGATCTCGGCGTTCCAAATCCAAGCGCTAGAGGGCAGGCTTGGGTTGGACCAAAGTTAGCTTTTAGGACAAGGGGAGAACGTAAATTGGATCATAGCAGTTATTGCTGGAGGGGGCCAATCTACTCATTCTGGGCTTTGATTGCCAAAAAGAGCATTTTGTATTTGCTCCTGGAGGCCCAAGGGAGCCTCTGGGGTTTACTGAGTAGGGGGTTGACACAACGGAGCATGTTGACATGGGATGCTTAGCCTGGGGAGAAGACAGACTTGGCCATAAGGACAGCCAAAGATTTCCAGGGTTATCCATCTCTAAGAGGGTTTGGTTTGTTCTGTGTGGCCCCAGAGGGTAAAACTAGGAACAGTGAATGGGGCTGAAGTTGTAGAGGCAGAGGCTGCAGAGTACTTACTAACAATGACAGCTGTTTGGGAGGTGGGGGACATCCCCTCGAAGGAAGTCTTCAAGCAAACACTGAGTGAACACGCTTAGCAGGTATGTCATAGATTCTTTCAGTTATGGATTGGGCTGAAGGTGCTTCCTGGGGTCCCTCCCCTCTAGCTTGGTCCTGGCTCAGACATTCGCTATCTGTGTGACCCTGGGTAAATAAATCTCCCAAACCAAATCAGCTAATATTTGTATAGCACTTTGCTAACCTTAAAGTGTAACTATATAAAAATTAGCCAATATCATTTCTGCTGACAGTCTGTCTAAACAGGATGGCTACGACACACACTGGCATTCTGGCTTTACCTCCTTTTCAAGGCAGGTTTCCAAATAATAGGAAAGACTCACATTTAACAAGTTTAAGTAAAGAGAGATCTCTAGGTCGACAAACTTAGAAAATATTTGCTACATGAAAAGTCTAACACTAGAAGGATCAGAATATAAAAACACTTTGAAGGACCAGGCTGTATCTACCAACAGCGCATTGTTTTCATCTCTAAAGAAAAGAGATTGTGGGATGAAAATGTGTATTTCAAAGTAAAAACATTTGCCTCAAATGATGTACCCAGCCCAGTTAAAAAAAAGAAAAAAGGAAAACAAAGTCACCATCTGATTGTTTAAAAGGATCTGTGATGGCAAATAATATCTCCTCCAAAATACTTCGTATGGAAATTTAGTTTACGATGATATCTCATTGTAAACTAAACACACACTCTTTTAAAAATACTTATTTTTTTTCTAATCATACATGAAATTTTTCAACATTCAGTTTTTATAATGTTGAGTTCCAAATTTTCTCCCGCCCCTCCCTCTTCATTGAGGTAAGCAATTTGATATAGATTATACATGTGCAGTCATGCAAAACCCATGTCTGTATTAGTCATAAACATGTGCCCTTTAAGAAGATACTTAATATAATGCATTTGCTATTTGACTAATGCCATCATCTTGGGTCTTTTAAATGGGTACTCACTTAAATATAGATTTCTCATTTCTCAACTTCCTATAGCAGGATATGGCTCTCTCCCTTTCCTAAAGATAGCATGAAACACTTGGGAATAACCCAGAACATGCATAGATTCCTAAGGCATAACATTGTCTACGGGAGGAATGTGGCAAAAGCATGTCTGTAATCTCAGAGACCTTTGAGCAAGGCCCTTCGGATACGAACTGAGACCAGTTTACTTGGGTTTTAGGAACCATTTCAGGAAATGAGAAATAGGTGGCCTAGTGCAGCCTTCATCTTCACTGTAAAACAGCAGTGAACACTAACATTTAGATAGAGCCTATCACACACCAGGCATTACGATATTATCTCATTTTATCTTAAGAACAACCTTGGAAAGTAGGTGCTGCTATGATCACAGGCGGGGAAACTGGGGTAAACGAAGTTGAAGTGAGTTGGCCAGGGTCACACAGCTAGTAAGTAAGGCTGCATCTGAACTGGGGTCTTCTTGACTGTGCACCATGGCGCCACCTGGCAGCCTGTCAAAGAATATGGTCTGTTACTGAAATAAGGATTTTTTTTTTTCTTCGTTTCTCTTAGGAATGACAGTTGGTTGTACCCAAGCTGGGAGGAAGTGTGTCACAGTGGAAAGATCCCTGGCTCTGGAGTCGTAGGATAAGAGTTCAAGTCCTGCCTTTGATTCCTGTGTGACCCTGGGCAAGTCACTTAACCTGGGCAGGACCCCGGTTCCTTATCTGTAAAATGAGGGGGTCCGACTAAATGGCCTCTGAAGCTCCATCGGTTCTAGATCCAAGATCTGACGGTTATTCAGAATGGTTTGAAAATGAATGAGGCGAGGGTGGTGCAGTGGATAGAGTACCTGCTCTGGAGTCAGGAGGACCTGGGTTCAAATTTGACCCAAGACACTTACTAGCTGTGTGACTGTGGGTAAGTCACTTACCCCTGATTGCTGCACACACACAAAAGAATGAAGTTCCGAAAGTAAGTTTTCTGAATACCAAGAGGTCAACTCTTTCAGCAGCAACATTTTTTGACCTTAGCCATTTTGATGGAAATCCACAGAAATGTAACAGACTCATCTTTGTCTCCATAAACATCACAGAAAATACAAAATCTTTTCAGGAACGTAGCTTGCTTGGAACAACGGCACTGGCCTGCAAAAGGAGCTGGGAGCCAAAAGAAAAATCACCACCTGACAACTGTCCATGTTTGAGCGCAATCAAAAAGGAGTTCTCGAAAAAGCCACACAATTTTCAACAATATTCAAGCTGCCGGTGGCAGACTAGATGGAGCTGGTGAGAACCAGGAGAATCACAGCATTTTTAGAGCTGACAGGTGAACTGGTCCAACTCTGTCGAAGAAAACCGAGGTACAGAGAGGTTTGCTTACTTACCCAAGGTCACACAGCTTAGCCAGTGGCAGAACCATCGCTTAGGAAATATACACTACCGCGCTGGCTCTTTATAAACCCTGGGAGTCACAAACAAGACTTACAAAAACCCAGTGCCTGTCCTCTCTTCTGCTGATATCAAAAACCACAATCTCCAGAGCTCCCATCCCAGTTCTAACACGTCACATGAAAGGAAAGGAAGAAAAGATGGGAAAACAGAGCGAGAGAGAAATGAAAATGTGCTCACCACTGGACTTCCGTGGGCCGAGCTGGCTCTGGACGATGCCCGAGATCCGGAGCCCAGGTAGCCGCTGTACTCAGAGGGCTACCCGCACACACCCCAGAGCACGGGGAGAGAAATAAAGGAAGGCAGTTAGCAGGAGGGCAGAGACAGGAGGAGCAGCTCCAAGGAGGGGCAGGTATATGAACAGGGTGAGGAAAATGTTAGACTTTTCACTCCAAGATGGGTGGGCGTGGGGCAGTGTAGTCAAGTGAACCTCCAAGCACAAAAGAAGGCTAAACAAGACGGCCAGAGTGGATTTCTTAGGAAAGGCATCCAATCAATCCTGAGTGGAGCAGAACTCCCCCTCCCCCATTCTTTACAATCAGAGAACTGCCCATGGTCAAAACCAAAGCCTCCATGGGATGATGTCAGACATTACCCCATCACCTTCCTTCTACCATCATTACCACTGTCCCTGTAAATAGGAACAAATTAGATTTAGATTTTAATGGACCCTACCCAGCACAAAGACAGTAATTTTTCTCTTGTTTAACCCACAAAAACCCAAAATCTGGCTTCCGGTCTTGACTCATTCACCCAACATAGGATTTAATCAATGAAGCCAAGGGATTATGTCTAGCATCAGGGCAGGGACCTCTTATTTATTTCTGTATCTCTCGAACCCACAGAGTCAATCAAGGAGCATTTATTAAGTGCTTGGCCTAACTGCCTGGGCCCTTTAGATTAAGTAGGCACTTAATGGTTTGCTGACTTTCTTAGTAAAAAACAATCTTTGGACAAATGGGTTTTAGTCCATTAAATGCACATTCTGACATATCCTTCACTGATGAAAAAACTTCTCATTTCCCTTTCTTGGAAGAGAAAAAGATCGGCCTTCTTGTGCAGTGGCTAGAGCGCCCAGCCTGGAATATTTAAATATTTAAGATCGCTAAGACTTCCATTGGAGGCGTCATCTCTTACAGAGATCAACTAAGATTTTTATAGCCAAGTATCCCAAGTAGCTGAGTTACTCCTGATCACCCAGCTAGCAAGTGTTAGGGGCACAGTTAAAACTCAGAGCTTCCTCATAACAAGTCCCAGGGTTCTAGATCTTATGTCAGGCTGTCCCTTTACCAACTGTTTCTTTAAGCAGAGAAAGAAAAAGAAATGAAATCTGAGAGATATTTGAATTTGGATGGACTTGGCTGATTAGCCAGACCCCAAAGAACAGTCATTATCACTGGTCCCACGAAGAGGTCTCCAATGGAGTGCCTCAGGGATCTGAGTCTGGCCCTGTTCCATTTAATGTTTTCATCAGTGACCTGAGTAAAACTGTGAGCAGGCATGCTTCTTGAATCTGCGGCTGGGAATGCATGCTAACGCCCTGAACGGCAATCAGGATCCAAAAACACATTGACAATTTAGGACCCTGGGGCTAAATCGACTGACGGGAAATTTAATAAACCATAATATAAAATCTCAGGCCTGGGTTCAGAAAGCAACTTTGCAAATACCAGCAAAGGAGGGCTTGGTAACCATTTGAAAAAGAGCTGGAGTTCTAAGTAGAATGCAAGCTGGAATAGGGACTGTTTATTTTTTCCTTTCTTTGTATTTAGCCCATGGCCTGGCACACAGTAGGTGCTTAATAAATGCTTGTTGACTGACTTCAGTGGCACTGTAGGACTGGAGAAGTGACTTGCTCAGGGTCATAGAGCCATTAAGTGTCTAAGGTGGGATGTGAACCCGAGTCTTCCTGGTTCCCAGTCCAGTGCTTTCTCCATTCCACCACACTGCCTCTCATCAAAACTACCTGTCAGATGGTGCTATTTTTGTTAATGGTCAGAGAAGGATGTTGAAGAGGGAAACCTCGTTCTGCAGCCAACCATTTCAGGAAAGGAGCAACCAAGCCTGGGCCAAGCTCTTCCAGAGATGCAGGAGGCCAGAGCTCTGGGACATTAATCCTCCAAATGAAGTTATGAGTAGAAGCAGAGTGAGATTCAGGAGAGGCTAGGCAGATCTGAAAAGCCTTCCAGTTCAGTGCCTGTCCTCATCTCATGTCTCCCCACTCCAATCCAGCCTCACTCAGCTGCCAAAGTCATCCTCACAAAACCCAGAATGTGGGGGAGACTCAACACCAGAGTGATTTCACTTGCTCTCATTAAAAGTCCAGTGGGCAAGATGGCTAAACTTTGTGATTGGCAGACAGGAGATGGAGGATGACCTCTAAGATCCCTCCTATGAGCCAACGATTCAGTGACTGTGTCATCAATCATCTAAATGCCCAGAGAGGGCTGGTGTTCGAGAGGAGTTTCAATGTGTCAGGAAGCAGACAACAAACAGAGAGAGTGCTGGCGGGCAGAGGAACACAGAAACATCTTACTGGATGTGAATTGGAGGCGCTATATCGTCGGCTCCCACTGTATATGCTCTCATCATACAGAGATGCCTACAATTAAAAGAAAACTTCAGAACAGGAAGAGCGTGCCCTGGGTCCAATCCACAGAGAGACAGAGACACCAGGGTACAGAATCATCACACAGGCCAAAAGGGAGGTGAGGAAGACGAAGACATGACAGGAGAGTCACTTTCAAAGGACTGTCTCAATGACGTGCAAAGTTAGTGTGGAAACTGCATTTCCCACTTCCAAAAACTGTGCAACCAAACAAAGGTCCATGCAGAAGTGAGCCCAAAGGGAGATCCCACCAACCAAACACTGGCAGCTCCATCTTGGATAATTAAAATCTTTAAAAAAACAAACCACCAAACCATGCTACAGGAAATCCCCACTTATCTAGAATCTGGATTCACCGTGAAGGCATACAGGCAGGACCGAGACTCAAACATTCAATTCTGTTCTGTAGTTTAATGTTGACTTTTATTGTATGTGAATTCCTCAATGACCCTAAAATAGTCAACACTAGTCTCAACCCATCCCCTCTAAGAGAATTTAAGCTCACGGGCTTGGGGTGGGGCAGGGCCTTTCGGCTATCATAGAGACCTCCTGGCACATGGCTTGCTTTGTCTATACTGGTTTGCAGGTTGTCTCCCTCATTAGACTGTAAGCTCCCTGGGAGTAGGGAATGGTTTTTTTTCCCCTTTTTTTGTATCCCTTGCACTTGGCACTGGATCTGGCACATAGTATGTGCTTAATAAATACCTAATGATTGATTGACTGCACACAGTTTGATGAATTGAATGGGAAGGGTCTCCTTTAGCTCTGTGATTCTATGAAACATTCTGGATAAATGGGGGTTTACTGTAGTTCTGAAATAAACAGTCAACTGCTGATATATTTCACATAACTCCCATGTTGGCATTTCCCTTCCATGAAACACTGGGCTGTTTTAGCTGGTTATTTACTGTCCTAGATAAGTCACAATGTGAATCAGATGGTATCTGGGAGAATTCTGCAGAAATAGTCGATAGTTCCTTTAAGACAGTTTTGTTTTGCCAGCACAGCAAAAGCCTGACCAGCAAGACTCTGAAGCTTCAGTCTAGCAACAAAAGAAAGTATCTGAAGGGCCAATTTTCAAATTCACCTAGAAATCACAGGTGTCCCAAAGGGCCCTTTCGAGGCATTGTAAAACAACCTTTCTCCATTTAGAGGGTCAACCTTGCCCCTTTCCTGCCCAACAGTTTTCTAGGAAATATCTCAGAAAGGAATCCAGATCAAATTCAAAATGAGTGAGCAGCCTATGTTACTCAGCAGTGCCAAAGTCCAAGAGATACAAAATCCGGAATTGGCCATGGTGACTCAGGGCACCAACATACATGGGAAGGGACAAAATCCTTCACAATTCAGTGGATCGAACAATGACTGCAACATTCTGGTGCATGTGTGCAACACAGAACAGACTGTGATGACCAAGAATCGCTCCCGTGACTAAAGTGCAAACATCCATAGCTCAAGTAAAAGTAACTGAGGGCAAGTGAGCACACCAACCCTGTAACGCCAGGCAGCCTTAACATCACGGTAAAGAAAGGAAGACTAGAGGAGAGAAGCACATGTTTGGTTTCAGAAGTTTGGACAATGACAAAACATTGACATTCATCAAGGTGTTGAATGGTGGGGAGTGAGGTTATGACATCCAAATAACGTTACAGTCAGGAAAAAGGCAAAGTGAGCTGGCATAGACCGCAGATCTGGAGTTAGAAGTGACCTCTGAATCCAGTGAGTCCAACCCCTTCATTTTATAGATGAGGAAACGGAGGCACATGGTAATTAAGTGACTTGCCCAAGGTCACATGAGCACTAAGCATTAGAGGCTGCCAGTGATCTTTACGTATCACCACATTCCCTCTTTCATCAATAGTCATTTCATATCAATATGATAATCAGATCCACTCAAAGCAAATGAGGTGAGCATTTTTCCTCCTCCAGAAAAAGGAGTTCTCCAACCAGTCATAGCTTGAAGGAAGTTTCTGTGGTCCATGTGAAATATGTTTTAATTCACATGGATAGGATTTATACACACATCTCTGGTGGAAAGAAAGCATTGATATAGCCAGTAGAAGTTTCATGGCTTCCTAATAGTGGAAGAATGAGGAAGAAAGAAAAGCATCCTAAGAACATGTGATTATCTGAGCTTAAAATCCCCCCAGTGACAGTCAAAGAAAATGCACCTGTGTGAGTTAGTAACCAGATGTATTTCCAGATGGATGGAGAAGTGCAGGGAAACCAGAAATAGGATCATGGCCATTGATAATCCTCCGTTATGAATGGTAAGGCACCCTTAGATATGTGAGTGAAAAAGGGAACTGTAGAGTCCCCAAAAGGAATCTGATAAGCCCAATTTGCCTAGAGAAACAGCAGGAACAATGTTAGGGAAAAGACATCAGCTCTCAGGTACTGTTCCACTGAAATGAGTGCACTGAACAGGTTCCTGATGGATTCTCCTTCATATTTGAAATAGAGGGTGTCCTGAAGTCTTGGCACAGTTTTATGCTATTACCCCATTAAAACTATTATTGAATGGGATTAAAACTTTTGGGACAGCCTAAGAGCCAGCCTACAATGCCACACTCCATAGAATGGAATTTGCTGTCCCAAAAGGAAGGCCAAGACTGTGGTACCTTTGCAGGCAGCAAATAAATAGACCCAATACCTGGGATAGGAGAATGCCTGGTTTGGACCCTGCCACCATCTTGAATCACTCAAACACCAAACTTACATGCACAGAACATGGACAATTCAACCTCCAAAAGAAGCTGTTTTAACAATTTTAATTTTTTTATTCCCAATTCTCTCCTTCCAGAACAGAAAGCACATCTAAAACAAAACAGAGCTAAAAAAAATTTTCAAAAAAATCACACCTTGGGGACTATAGCAGAATTCCAACTCTCAGAAAACAGGAAACATATTGAGAAGAGGGATCCAAAAAAAATGAAATCTTTCTCCCCACTTCTCAGAGATGAACAACTCTGATTACATAAAGGGCTTTCCAGATCTCTTCCTGGACACATTTATGAGAGGCAAATGTTAAAAAACAAAAGGGAAGACAAATGGGTGACAACAGCTGGAAGGGGAAGGGAAGCCCAAGAAACAAATTCTATGAGCTTCAGGTTTGAAACAGCGTTGTAGGGGAGGGGCACTGATACCACCAATAATTTTCTTTAAATAAAAAAAAGGGCAGGGGGAAATGTTGGCAACGGGTCAGGTCTAGTCACGTGCCTACACAGAGCCCACGCACAACAGAAATGGCTGTTAGAGATGGTGTCCACAAAGTACGGTACCAAGGAGGTTGAAGCGTCCAAGTAGATCGAGTTAATCATTCAAATAATTAAACTGAAAGCAACACTGGAAAAGAGGGGAGGGGGATCCTGGAGAAGGAAGGTGACAGACCCGAGCTCCATTTTGGGAAGCTGACAGGGGTCTGGAGGGAAGGCTGGTGTAGGAAAGTCCGAGGTCAGAGTAGTAGGAACCCTGGAATCAAAGAAAAATGGGGAAACGAGAAAAAAACAACCTTTAGAACTTCGTTTTATTGAAAACACACAGATGTGTGTTAATTCTTTTTTGTTAAAATAATTTCCACAGCAAAAATATTAAGGGATTGTCAAAGAGCTACATCACCTTAAGTAAACAGAGAAGACTTGACCAGAAATGAACAAAGGTGTTAGTAATTGACCAAATCATGCCACGCCACGGTCAAACCAACCCAACCCAACCCACTTCTCTGGCATCAGGATCATTGATTTCAGCATCGGCTGCAGTTTACCATGGTATCATTCACGGAACTGGTGAGCCTGGTCTCAAAGATATATTTACTCCTGAAATCCCACATGTTCCATCACTATCCCTATTATTTTAATTTTGCTAAAAGCTTGAAACCCATAGTTTGCAGAAAAAACATCTGTAAATTGAATCTGATTGTATATGAAACAGTCTCTACTTTATGCTATGTAAATAGGCCTCGCTGCTTTTGCTTATTATTCCATATTGGGACACGTATGTGTGCCTGTGTGTACATGTGTATGCAGAACGGGAATATTACATATTAAATTAAATTCTATGACAAACAGCCCATATGGCAGTTCTAGAGAAAGTCTTACATTGGTGCCACTAACTAGAATATGTCTGAAATAAATCAAGGGGGCCTTTGCTGAATCTACACTTCTGATTTCTAGGCCCTAAACTCAGGTATCAATTATTTATGACTAACTACATGAGATCCGGTCTAAATAAAATTAGATAACATCTTTAAGGACGCCCTTTGAGCTGTCATCCCAGTTTTGGTTGTGGCATTTCCACAGTCCTTCTCATTCTATTTTGAGAAATCAAATGGGGGTGGGTGGGGTGGCAAAGAAGGAAATTATTTACCAATCAAGGACTCATGAAAATGTATTCTTCAGCCAAGATCTCAAGGACTACTGGGCTCGAGATAACTCCCAGGAAAGGGCATTCCGGCTGAGCGGAAGGTGCAAACATATGAGCAACATGTCCACATGACAAACACATTCAATCTCTTCAGAGGGGGTGATCTTGGCGGGAGATACGCCACCATGATGTTTGATAAATGCCCCTGCAATGAAGCCTTTCAGGGCATCGGATAATTCAGCATCTCCTTGGCCTTGGAACTGATTTTACACATAGTAGAATCTCACTAATTCATACTCAAGGTTAGGCCAATGTTTTGAAAGCTCTGAATTATAAGAGAGTGTAAGGAAATTGAGTTTATGATTAGGTACAATGAGTAACTAGATGTGAAGAGAACTAAAATGAATTACCCAACGGAGAATCTCTGTAGCTAAGATTGGTAATGAGGTGGTCCATTAGATAAGAGTCTTGGATTTGGGATCAGAATGACCCGAGTTCAAATCCAGCCGCAGACACTTACTAGTTGTGTGACCCTGGGCAAGTCACTTAATGTGTCATTCCTCATCTCCAAACTCTCACAGGGCTGTTGTGAGGATAAAATGAGACAATATTTGAAAAGTGTGTTGGAAACCTAAGGGGCTAATCAGAGGCTTAATAAATGTTTATTGGTTGAAATGTGAGCTCTTCTTATCCATTGTTTATATGCATTGGATGCTTCTAAATTATGTCTACGAATAGTCAGTGAATCTTGAGACAAATCCTGTCTCTGACACAAACTAGGTGCGCTAGCTCCTTAGTGTCCCAGTAATGCTCAAAGACTAAGGTGGGGAGGGAGAGAGAAGGGGAAGGTGGCTAGATTAAGTGGACCCTGAAGTTCCTTCCAGCTCTGGATCTATGATCCTGAGAGGAGCTGCTGGCCTACAATGGGGGAGTGAATTTTCACACTGGGAGTTTCTCACACTGTTGAAATCAAACCTGCTCCCCTACCCCCCAAAAAGGACAAATTAAAGGATCATAGATTTTAGAACTCATGCCCCTCCTTGGCTACTGAGAAGATGAATCACTGGCCTGACTTGAACCCAGGGCTCACACAACTACTTCTAAACAACTGAAGAGACAAGGCAATAAGCATCAGAACTGAACCCACATCCCGAGCCCCTGTGGCCCTTTCCAAGCATGGTTTGACCACCGCCCTGCTTAGCAAGTCTAATCCGCAACCACATGCCAGACTTAAGGAGAGAGGCCAGGGTCCCACAGTATTAATCCTGCTGCAATTCTTCCAGGCCACTTAGGAAGAAGCCAAGAGCTCCTTATGCTCCTCTGAATATATCTCCCAAGAGAGAGCCTATGGGCATCCCATCTGACCCTGGGGTACTGACATCTAAATTTTCTAGCAAAAATGTTTTACCTAATTAGTCCAGATTAAAGGATGAGAGGCAGCAGGGTGTGGTAGATGGCAAGTTGGCTGTGGAGCCTCAGAGACTTGGCTACCTACAGGTGATGGCACCTCTCTGTGTTCCCAGCACCCCCCTAAGCTTGTAAATCGCAGAGAAGGCACCAACTTAAATTGATGTTTG
The DNA here is from genome assembly GCF_011100635.1 of Trichosurus vulpecula. Taxonomy (NCBI): domain Eukaryota; kingdom Metazoa; phylum Chordata; class Mammalia; order Diprotodontia; family Phalangeridae; genus Trichosurus; species Trichosurus vulpecula. The sequence continues at coordinate 1,903,380 of NC_050579.1, forward strand.
GTGCTTTGTCATCAACGAGTCCCCCCATTAGGTCTAGCATCTATCTCTAATGAACAAACAAGTCAGCAGGGACCAATCACCTGCCCACCCATGCTGTTACGCGACTGACTAATGCCGGGCGTAATGTTGGTTTTTGATCAATTGTAATTGGAAGCTGAACTGGAAACGGAATGTACTTGACTGCTTAACAGATACATGGAACCCCAATGCTTAGAGATTTCTGAAGATGTGGTTTATTACCAAGAAAAGTGGGTGCTCCGGTCTAAGTCACAAAACACGCATAAAAACGAGTAGACTCTCACTACAGAAAAGGAGTTCATTTGGCCCACATGAGTCCTGCCAACAGTTGGTATGGCTGGCAAATGAATCCAAATGAAAATTAGTAAGGAAGACATCAGGGGAGGGAAATCACACAAGTCTCATGCTACAAAACCTGCAGCCTTTGGAGAGAGGATTTGAAATATTAAATGGAAACCAACCAACTTCTCCTCCCTGGATGACAACCTGCTGGGCACTTTGCTTTCCTTGCTGGATCTGGAACTCTGAAGCATCAAAGAAAAAGAAAACTTATGAGAGATTTTAACACCTGTAGTAAGTAGTCCAAGTCATTCTGAAAGTTCCATGTCTTTTTTTCATGTAAGTATGTGATAAGCTAAAAACTTGATAAAAGGAGTGTACAATCACTACATTTGAACCAGAGACTTCACTTTAACTTACTGCTTATATTTTGGTGATGCAACAAGGCTGCTCCAATTACTATTTGCTGCAGCATCCTAGTACTCTAGGACTTAGAGCTAGAAGACACCTTGGAGTTCATCCATTTTACAACTTTACATCTCATTTTACAATGGAAGAATCAGACCAAGGTGTACAAAATGACTTTGCCCATGGTCGTACAGATAGTAAGTGACCACCTCACGTAGCTCATGATGCTTTGCTATGGTTCCCCTCTAGTAGGGGCTCACCCTCTCTCCTCAACGCCTCTGGGGTGCAAGTAGGTTTGTTTGAGGGAGAGGTGGCCCTTCTCCCAGAACAATGGACTTGCCACAGTACTGGCTTCTTCTCTGTGGGTCAGCCCTCTGAGTTTCTAAGTCTATCTACAATTATATATCTATGAATCCTCAAATTAAATGCTGTGACATCTTGGGTAAACTAAAAAGATTATTTTAAATAGACAAGATCCAATCAAATGAAGGGAATGGAAAAATCTGTGTTCTAACGAGGCAGCTAGGTGGCAAAGTGGATAGAGTCCTGGAGGTCAGACGTGCAAGAGTTTAATTTCAGCCTCAGACCCTTTCTGGCTGTGTGACCCTGGGCAAGTCACTTAACCTCTTTCTGCTTTAGTTTACTCATAATAGTGCCCCAGGATTGTTGTGAGGATTAGAGGCAATATTTGTAAGCTGCTTTGCAAATCTTAAAGCATAATACAAATTTGTTGTTGTTCAGTCATTTCAGTTGTGTCCGACTCTTTGGAAAAGATAATGGAGTGATTTGCCATTTCCTTCTCCAGCTCATTTTACAGATGAGGGAACTGAGGCAAACAGGTTAAGTGACTTGCCCAGGGTCACACAGTTAGTAAGTGTCTGAGGCTGCATTTGAACTCAGGAAAAGGACTCTCCCTGACTCCGGATCCAGAGCTCTGTGCACTATGGCGCCACCTAGCTGCCCAATAATACCAATGTTGGTTATCATTAATGGAGGAGAAGTGTGGCCACAGAATAACAGCTGACACTTATATAGCACCTTGAGGAAAATGCTTCACAAATATTATCTCATTGGGTCCTCACAGCCACCCTGAGTAGTAGGTGCCATTATTATCCGCATTTTTACAAATGAGGAAACCGCGGCTGAGACAGGCTGTGTGACTTGTCCAGGGTCACACAGCCAGCAAGTATCTGAGGTAAAATCTGAACTCAGCTCCTCTTGTGCCTCTATCCACGGCTATATACTTAGGTGCTTATAGAAACAGAACCCCTGAATCTGCTTATCGAAAGAGATGAGATCTGGTGAGTTTTTGGAAACGTCCAGGAACATTTTAGGTTTTCTAGTCCCTCCTCCCACACGGATCTTCTATCAACGTAGGTGGCTGAGCTTGTTTTAAAGAAGCCCTGCCCCAGTCCCCCGCCCCACCGGGCTCTGGCACGGCTGGGCTTCCGATCCCCTTCCTCACCTTCTCCAGTCAGAGGTCCCCAGCTAACTGCCTCTGACTCATGATTTGGCTCTGACACTTATACCCACCCTCCTGCTAATTTCCTGCTTTGGCTCAAACGCTGGCCTATTCAATCAGGCCCTGGCCCAGGCCAAGCCAGGCAGGGCACTGGGTGGTTTTGTAGCCATCTAAGGAAGGAGGCAGATGGAATACACAAAGCGTGGGGTTCCTTCCAACTCCGGATCCTAGATCCAAGGCCTTTGGAACCTGAAGCCTTTTCTGATTTCTCCAGCTGCTGCTTCTGCTGCCTGCCTACCTGCCTCAAAGTCTGCCCAGTATTCAAGATGCTATTTGTAAAGTGTATGGCACAGAGTGGGGCACGCAGTAGGCACTTAATAAATGCTTTCCCCCTTTCTCTTTCTTTGGTACTTGCCTATCTGTGTACACAGTTGTCTCCCCAGGGGGACGGGCTCTGACTGACACTTGCTTGTTCCTTGATTAATTAATTGGTGATTTGAGGCTCAGACATTTGCATAGTTTCAAATCCATTGAATCCTACTCTTGAGGCCACATAACAGTATGAGAGACTTAATCATATGATTTGCTAAAATCTACAGCATTATCTGAATAGCACAGAGTCAGAGGACCCGGGTTTGAATTCTGTCTCTGTCACTTACTACCTGTGTGATTTTAGGCAAGGCAGCTAACTTCTCGGGCCTCAGTTTCCCTAACTGAAGGATGAGGTTAGATTAGGTGGCTTCTAAGGGCCTTCCCAGGATCTCAAGTCTGGTCCTGGGCAATCCCTTCTTTATGTCCCTTCTCCAGCAAGTAAGGGGTGGACTTTTCGGCCTCAGAGGCCCTTCCCAGTTCTAAATCAGAAAGGTTTAATGGCATGAAGGGGCCTCTGCTGGAGGTGAGATGCAAAGGGGGATTTGGATTCAGGTGGCCTGGGTTCATCCTGGTTCTTCTGCTTATGACCTAGGTGATCTTGGACAAGTCACTGAACTTAGCAGAGTCTGTTTCCTCATGTGTATGAATGAATCTGGGGACTCTAAAACCACGTGCCTCCTGGGGTCACTGCGGGAGGAAGGTGCCTGGGCCCTGGGGCCAGCTGGACATCCAGACCAAAGCTTGCTTCAGAGCCAAAGGGCCAGCACCCCGCAAGCTGGGGACTCACCCACTTAGCACAAACAAGTCACACCTGGGCACCGAGAAGAGGCAGGGAAGACAGTGTTTTAGCCCTAGTTTGTGATCCTAAGAGGAAGGAACTTGCCCCAGGTAACACAACTAATAAGCGCCAGGGGCCATATTCGAACCCAGAACTTCCAGACATTTAAATCTGGACTAAAATAAACAGAAGTACTTTTTTACATAATTAATAAAGTCATTACTTCCAGAGGCTAACGTTGCAAGGAGGTTCAGGCTCCACTCTATGATCCTATAATCTGTTTACTCTCATACATTTCTTTCGATGACGTCTTTATATAAATTCCCGTGTGCCAACTCTCTAACAGGCTAAAGGCTCTTCTTGACAAATGCGATGAATTCTTGCTCCTCCTTCTGACTTCTCTGCTTTTTGGTGCCCTCTTCATTATTCGCTGCCTCCCCAACACTGCCCTGCTCTGGCTCTGTTCCTGCCAGCCTGTGACGGGGGCCCTGATGCTAGGACCCATTACTCTCTGCTCCTCTCTTTGGGCTTTCTTTAGAGAGATTCACAGTCTGTGAATAAATAAGACCAATAAAAAGTAGGCATCAGAGTTCAAAGATGGCCAGATGAGAGACTACCAGGCTGGAAGCTTCATAAAGAAACTGGAATATTTATTGAGTAAAGGGAAGTAGAAATAGACACAGCTCTAAGCTAGCCATAGGAGAGCTGGCTACAAGCTTCATAAATAGAATATTTAGGGAATAAAGGGAATTAAAAATAGAAAGCGGAGCTCTAAGCTCGCTATAGTAGAGCCTCCCAGGCTGTATGTTTGTTTTTGAACAAAGTGAATTACAGAGACAATAGGCCTAAATGCTAGACACCTCACAGCTTACTTGGCTGTGAAGTTTCCTGAAGCCAGTCAGGACTTGAAGTAAAATACTTCAACTTTATAGGCTGTGCCCGCTCCAACACAGCACTCTGCACCCAACAGACATGCCACAAGGGTTTACGGAATTAGTGTGTGAATGAATGGATGGATGAATGAAACTGGAGATGTGGAAAAATGTTAAAATGTGATAGGTAGTTGTCCCCAAGGGCCTAGCATCGTGCTTGGCACATAGCAGGTGCTTAAATGCTTGCTGATTCATTGATAAGAGGGGAAATGGCAGAGGAAACCGGAGCTCTATCTAGCCTTCGGTTTTAAGTGTTTCTAAAACCCATGTCAGATGGATTTCTCATGACTGATTTAGATGGCAGCTTTTCACTGTATTTCATCTGGACTGGCTATATCCCAAATGGGGCTGGGGGCACAGATACAGGGGACTGGAAGACATGCCGTAGAGCAGACCCTGGACCACAGAGTCTAACTTTACCAGTATTTAAGAAAATTCTGCGCGTGCCTTCATAGGCCGTTACTGACACTCAGATCTACTGACCCTGCTAGATTTTCTATTCAGGGACGAGGATCCATACAGGTCTGCATCGTGACCGTTCGTCTGCTGGGAAAGAGAGAAGAGGCAAGGTTGCCAAAGAGAGATCAGACAGCACTTCTAAACCACAAGGGAAGGATGAAGTTGGCCTTCATGGTTAGAACAAGCAGAGGCCAGACACTCAACCTAGCAGAGAGGAGTGTGGCTGCTGGTAAGAGCAATTTTATATCAAAACACACAAATGCATGTACATACACACACACACAAAGGCATGCACATGCATATACACACGCAATTGTTGTTCATTTGTGTCTGAATCTTTGTGACCCCATTTGGGGTTTTCTTGGCAGAAATACTAGAGTGGTTTGCCATTTCCTTCTCTGGCTCATTTTACGGATGAGGAAACTGAGGCAAGCAGGGATGAGTTGCCCAGGGTCTCTCTCTCTCTCTCACACACACACACACACACACACACACACACACACACACTACTGGAGGGTGAATGTAGAGGGTTTAGATGACACCAGGAAGAGAAGGACTCCTGACTTGAGCTCAGTCAAACACTCAGTGAGTTCAGGCTTGATTCTGGGAATGTTCCCTTGCTCAGTCTTGCTCCAGGCCCCACACTTTTAGAAAATACAAGTTCTAGTTTAACTGGGTTCAGTGTGGTTTCTTTTATCTTCTATTCCATTAAAAAAAACCCAGTGATATTTTGGTTGCTTCCACCATCATTTAGGAATGAGCTCTTCCAAGGGTGGGGAACCTGTGGCCCTCTAGGTCCTCAAGTTTGGCCCTTTGACTGAATCCAAACTTAGGGCTGCACTTGAGAACCTAGAGGGCCACGTGGCCTCGAGGCTGCAGGTTCCCCACCCCTGTAATCTAAACCAATGGATTTTACTCCGAGGGTCAAAACTTTGTCCCCAACTTTATCTACTCAAGGTAGAAAACATCCCAAAGCAAAGAATCTTTACAACCTTGGTATTTGATGTACTCCTCTTGTCTTCCTGAAGTATATAGTGTGACCTCTTCATGAAGAGGATCAAATGATTTAGCAGATACAGCTAGTCTATAAACATTAGAGCGCTGTACAAATGCCAGGACTTCTACTCCTCCTCTTCCTCCTCCTATTCCTACTCCAACTGCTGCTGCTCCTCCTTCTACCACCACCTCTTCTACTACCACTTGGCCTCCGCTACAAGCCCCCGCAGGGATGTTGCCCTGATTGGACCACGTGGGTGGTCCTGGGCTCTCGAAGGTCACGCCAGTGGAGATGCCAGCTCTAGTAGGTCTTCCCACACTGGAAAAGCTCTGGGTGTTGGTTCCAGGACAAATGCTCTGAGCACTGTCCAAGGATTGGACTAGCTACATCTGGAGGGGCTCCTTGCCAGCTTGGTTACTGGGGGCTCATTTTCTTCTTTCTGCCCTTACAACCTCTAAAAGAACCCCTGAGTCCCTGAGGGGCTGCTATCTGCATGAATAGAGGACACATATCATGAAGGAAAATCTAGTATTGTTGGCTCATGGTGATTATTAGGGACATGAATACACTTTCATACCCCTCATGGGTCTGTAATTTTGTCAGTATAAATACTCCCTCCAATGATAAAGAACTTAACCCTTCCATATCTGCCCCTCCTGGGTAACTTGTATACCTGACTTCCCATGAGATGGCCAAAGGGAGTCCATCCAATGTGCTGAGAGCCTTTCTCAATTTTTTTTTGACATTGCAACGATACCAGTGGAGCATCTGGGCTACTCATTGGCTATCTCTTGCTATGTGACCTACTCATTTTCTTGGGCAGCCAGGTGGCACTGGACTTGGGGATCACAAAGAGCTGAGTTCAAATCTAGCCTCAGATACTTGCTACTTGTGTGATCCTGGACAAATCACTTAAACTCTCCCATGTTTCAGTTTCCACATCTGCAAAATAAAGGGATTGAACCCGATGGCCTCTAAGTCCCTTTCAGTTAAATGGAAATCTTTTCTGCTCATCAATTTCTTGGGCAACATCATTTACACTGATTTTCTCTGACAGGTCCTGGTTTGTAAAGCACTGCAGCCTATTTGCACAAGCTTCTCCAGTGCCTTCTGGGTGATACACGCCAATCTTCAGAACCTGTGATACAACAGGACTCAGTGGAATATTGATATTAAAAACATGGTCCTTTGTTTCATGGAGAAGTTTGAGGTCATTAAAATAGCTTTGCAGTTTCCCAAAGGAATCTGGCATCCTTGACTCCTCTTGTTCAACTGTGTCCCCTGCTCACCGTCCATCTCCAGTGTTGGTTCAACCTTCTTTCTCTCTGCTCATTCTGGATTCAAAAGGCCCGTGCACTCTGGGATTCTCTCCATCTTTCAGGCAATTGTGTGATGGTCAAGGTGCGGCCTGCTATGGAATCAGGCTTGGGAAAGCCAGGGCCGTCTGAGTGGCAACAGATCTCATCCGGGAAGTTCTGCAGTGTTCTGGGTCTTGATCTGATTGGTTCAATGTCACTTGCAAAGAAGGGCATCTAGAGGGACTCACTATTTATTGGGAATCCCTCCTAGGACTTGGACTCTACACTGCATCTCCTCCATGATAATGGCAAATGCCTATGGGAAAGGCACACACATCTCCCCGTCAGGTGTCTGGACTCACGAGTGATCAGAACATCACTGAGCACAACGCTTTCTGTTGTTGCCTGTTTCAAGAGAACTTGTATATTTTTGACATGTCTTCTGGAGGTGTCTTGTCAGAGCAGGCAGCACCTTTTTGTCATTGTGGTCAAATGAGGCTGGGATCATCTTCCAATAAGAAGAACCCCAGAGCCTTTAGTCAATTTTGTGACGGGGGCTGATGTGCTGTGAAATTCTGCTTCTGCCTGTTGCTTTCTAACTCTCATCAAGGATGCCCTCAAAACACATGAAGACACTGTCATAGAAATTTTATCAGGATGGGAAAAGCAGGCATAGAGATCAGTGGTAGCCAGTGTTCTCAGTCACCTTGTTGGGGGGTGGGGTGGGAATGATGAGGTCCAGGATTTTTCCACACTTCTAGTATCTGCCCCTCCTTCGGGTGTCTTGAGAACTGATCTCTTAATGCCCTCGCAATTACATCTCTTCTAGAACCTTCTTCACGGTGCAGAGCTGTTAGCTGAAGAGAGCTGGGGCTGGACTTAGGAAGACCCGAGTTCAAATCCAGTCTCAGACACTTACTAGCTGTATGAGCTCAGGCAAATGACTTCATCTCTCTTTGCCTCAGTTTCCTCAGCTGTAAAATGGGGATAATAACAGAACCTATATCCCAGAGTTGCTGGGGGGAATCAAACGAGCTGGAGTTTAAAAGGGCTTAGCGCAGTGCCTGGCGCATGGGGGGTATCATATAAATGCTAGCTATCATCATCATCATCGTCATCATCTTCACCATCGCTACATTTGGTTTAGCACAGCTTCTTTTCCCATCACTGTTCCATTCCCTGACATTTTCCCCTCCTCTATAAATACAGCTGAGGCGGTGATGCCAGAGCCCACGTGTGCAGGCTCCAGCGTCCTTGATGGTGAAAAGAGTTAGTTATAAACCAACCCTTACAGATCATTTCTATCTTTCCCTTCTCTGATTTTCCTCTTTCAGTTTAGCGGCTAAAGGCCCTCCGAATGGCTGTTTTAATTGGGTCTCTAGCCAAGCTTTCTTTAAATTGGTTCTCACCTTCCATCATTTTTCCTGCCTTGAGAAAATACTGTTCATGATCTTTCTGTTCTCCTTCTCAGTCAGGTTTTCCAAATGAGTTTGTATCTTGGACCAGTGCTTCTCCTAGTTGCCATCTCTCTCTACTCTCGTACAAACAAATCAAGTGTTTGCTGACCAAGATGGTCTATTGTCTCTTTGGGTTCTTCATCATGGCAACTGATTAGCACTGGCCTGACTTTTATATGAAAACATTTAAGTTAGCATCAATGTCCTTTCCTCTGTCCATTTCATTTTTCAGCATCAATATCCCACTTAAGTAGGTCAAGCTGGAGCTGTTTTAATTGCATGCCATGGCCTCTTCACCTTTTATTCTTCTAGCTTTATCTTCCCCTTAATCTTTGCTCTAACAAGTCCCTCTGACTGCCCAATATATTTGGTCTAGTCCAGCTGCTTCTCCCATTGCTGTTCCTTCCAAGGAGAATGGCTCCATTATCAGTAATGAGTCATTTCCTGTCTGCTTTGTCTTGTTATAGGGGGCTGGCCACATTCAAATAAAATAGTCAGTACTTAGAGGCCTGAGGATTCAGTGAATGGTGCTTTTCCAGTCTTGGCCCTCTCTTTCCTTTCTCCTTCCACAGTCATGGTCACCAAGTATCAGAGAATACGTGGACTTCATGCGGAGGGTCTTAGACCATGTTCTTCATGGAGTTTCTCCTCCTCTTCACCCTCTCTAACTGATATCGGTGCGTCAGCTGTAGATTGTTTTCATGGTTGTCTTTCTCCAACTCTTTATCATGAACTATATAATAGGAGGTGAGCAAACTGTCCATGAACTCATAGCTTCTTTTGGCCTTCCTATGCACCACAAAGCCTAGAACACCAACTCCTTCCTACTCCTACCAGAAGAACCCACGATGTTCCACCCCTTCTCTTTACCTAGAACTTCCTTCCACCTTCTGGGTTAGTTTATAACAAGAATGTTAAGACTGCTTGGAGTCGCTTCTTCTTGTAGTATGTCCTCTTGTTGGTCACTGGACAATGACTTCATATTAAGAGGAATAGCAGCTGTTAGAGTAGACAGATAATCCTAACACTCCCTGCCTCCAACACTGCCAAGTACAAGGATCTGCAGAGGCCCAAGGGCCATTTTGTATTTCTGCTTCATGGGCTGCCATGGTCCAAGGACATATAACTTCCAGCAGCCCATGGCAGATGGGCCTCTTTGTATTAAATCAGGGTGTTCCTAGGGCAGCTAGGTGGCACAGTGGATAGAGCGCTGGGCCTGGAGTCAGGAAGACCTAAGTTCAAATCTGGCTTCAGGCACTGTCTATGTGGCCCTGGGCAGGTCACTTAGCCCTCTTTGCCTCAGTTTCCTCGTCTATAAAATGAGCTGGAGAAGGAAACGGCAAACCACTCCAGTGTCTTTGCCAAGAAAATCCCAATAGTGGTCACAAAGAGTTTGAAACAAGTGAACAACAACAAACAACAAGGCTGCTCCTAACTAGCCAAGAGTCCAAACCCCACATAAAACCTACTTTGGCATGGGAGACCTTGCTAGCATTCACAGTGCACTACTACAGCCTTTGAGGACTCATTATCACCTCCACATTAGACGAGGCTTCGGTGGAGGTTAGCAGACTGTGCTGATGGACCATGCCACCCTACGGGGATGCTGTAATGTGTGCATGGGGCTCCTGGCCCCAGATTCCAAGAGATTCTACTGCAATGTTGCCTTCACTCTAGCCTCTTGGCTGTCACTTCTCAGTATTTCAATTTCTCCAAGCCCTATCCCATCCTGTGACTTTTAAACTGCTGCTCCACAGTGAACTGAAGGAATAACCAATCAGTGGGCTGGACTCCATAGCCAATGCTCATCTCCCCATGGGTGGCTCTATTCCTTTCGGAAGCTTTATGGCAATTTCTGGTCCACACTAAGTAACTGAAGGCAGACAGAACTAGCAACCTTATTGCCAATGAAGTGTTGGCATCCTAAGCTTTGGTTCAGCATATGGCCAATCTGTGGAGTTCATGTCTCTGTTGGGGGTCACAGTTCAGTTCAGCCACCTGATGATGCTTATTCCTCCCTACTGAGCTGGGATTTGCAAAGTTTGGAAACAAGAACATATAGATCCTAAAGACCTTAGAAAAGTCACTTCAGCTCTGGGGACCTCCGCTGCCTCATCTGCATAATGACAGCCCTGGACTAGTTGCTTCAAAGGTCCCCTGTAGTTATAACACCCGATGATTTATAAAGGAGGAGGAAGTGTGAGCCAAAGTTGGCCAATGAAACTATCCCAAGAGTCCTTGAAAAGACCAGTAGAAAGCTTTGCACATGGACAGAAGTCAATAACTATCGACGGGATGTTGACTGAAGGCAGGAGATCGATTCCCAAACTCAGAAGTCTTAGAACTTCCTCCATGGCAAACTGCTTTATTCTTACATAAATACCAAATCATTTGGAACTCACTTTCTAAGGTAGAGAGACTACAAGGTGGAAACAGATTCTGCCTTGGAGCCGCAAAGACCTGAGTTCAAATCCTACTGCTGAAATTGTGGCACGGAAGGCCTCCCACCGGCCTGTACTGGTAGAAGCTGCTTCCCCTGGGCATTCTCTGTACCAACCAATCACGAGCCCTCTCACTTTGTCTTTCCAATGTAACAAAATGGGAACCCTGATGAACTTTCAGAGTAATTTTAACAGACCTCCAAAGTCAAAGATTTAAAGATAAAACGATTGTCAGCTTTCTTCACTTTCATCTCTGCTCTGAGCTGGAACATGTGCACATTCCAGACCTTAACCGCCCTCTCTTGTTATCTCTTCAATATACAAAACAGTTTCAGAGAAAAGGGAATATTACCTGAGGAAGCCAAAAGAAATCCAACTTTGGGTCTTCACCACCCCCTCCCCAAGTTCCCTCTGAAATGAAGCCTCTTGGCTCAGTCCCTCCTTCCTATCCTTGGGCTTTGGAGCTCCTGCTCTGCCTGCAGTGACAAAGACAGCTCGATTCTCTTCCTCTCTTCCCTCCCCGCTGATGAAGCTCCACTGGACGGGTCCATTCTTCCAGCCTAATGGGACTTTGCGACGATTGTGACTGGAAATCACATTGCAAGGTTCTTGATCCAGGGCTTCCGCAGATTAAACGGAGTCAATGATTTTCTGCAGTGAATTTAACCAATGGGGAGAAGCCCTTTTAATTCTAATGAAAGAAGGTTCCTAGCCTACCCTGTCCTCTGTTCTATTTGCTGCTGCTTCTTTTTTAATGGGATGGCTGCAGTTTACTTGGGTTCTTGGAATGCTTATGGTGAGAAAGGCCGATGGCATTGGGAGGGTCATTGGGACTTGATGGAGAGACAAAAGGATTGACAAAGTTTCATCTCAGGGGTAGATCACTTGACCTCTTAAGACTTCAGTATCCAGATCTATACAATGAGGAGGCTGCATTATATGAGTAGGGATTTCCCTTGTGATTTTAAGTCCTACAATTCTACTCCTCTCTTATTGTACCCACTGAGTTAAAAATTACGGAAAGTCACTGCCACACAAAGGAAGTCCTTGCCAGCTGGCCCTCTGCTGCACCCTTGGGACTTCCAGACCTTTCCATGGACCCTACGTGGCTGGACTTTCTTTTATGTGTTGTCTCCCCTCAGTTATAGTGTGAGGACCTACAGAGCAGGGTCTGTCTTGCTTTTTGCTAGTTAGATCCCTGGTACTTAACAACACAGTAAGAGCTTAATACGTGTTTTTTCATTCACTCATTTGTTACTAAGGGAAGCCATGTGCACAAGATTATTCAATTTACAGAAGTTACTGGGATCAGATTAACAAAGCACCATTCCTCCAGACTCATGTATATCTGCCCGGGCATGAAAATATTTTGGTTATAAAGACCTTATTTTTAAAAATGCCATTTCACTATGATGGGATTTCAATACAGATACATGCAAAATCAAACGAAATCTCTTTCAAATCCATAAACACCATAATGGAAGGAGCAGAAAAATGCATTCACAAACCATGGTTTTGCAGAAGGACTGCCGTGCTGTCAAGTGGAATGAGCCCGGGATTACTGTCTCAAAGGGCCCCATGAGTACAGCCCACCATGCACTGTTCTTAGCGTTGCTCCGCTTCACGCCCATGCTAATCGTTAACTCTTTATTTGGTTAATAATGTTAGTGACCGAACCAAAATGTAGAAAATCTTAACAGGGAATCTAAAGTGCCAGGCAGAAAATGACTGGCATCAGTTAGAACCTATGAAGGTGATCTGGGAGTCCCTGTCAATTCTAATTTTGACAGAGGGAAAAAGCAGCCCCTTAAAACGAAACCCCAGTTCTGTCTGGAGCAGTGCCACCCAACGTACTCTTGGGCCACTGTAGGTATGATTTTGCTATCAATCTTTGGGACACACGTTAAATCAAACTCTCCTATGAACTGTGGTAGGAAAGAACCTCGGAGCCAGAGGTCTTGGGTTCAGATCCTACTCCTGGCACTCACAACGGTTCTTCCTATTCCCATTTCCTATCTGTAAATATCGAAGGGGGTCGTGCTAGCTGCCCTCTGAGGTCCCTGCCAGTCTAGAATCCTCTGGCCCAGATCCACTTGTTTCCATGAGGTTTTCAGTTTGAAACACTCATCCGTGAGAAAGGCGAAGTGGACGATGTGTTAGTAGCATGCTTCACCAGGGGGTTACAAGTCACACACAGTGATGCTCATTCTGACTCTCACCACGGGGTAAGCACCAGCATAGTCCAGTTCCACCTGGGGCTGTCAGGAGCATGGGGAAGATAAGAAGGCAAGTCAGAAGGGGATTGGGCCCTCAGGCAGAGAGGACAAATAAGAACAAACAAGAAAATCCTGCTCTCTCCCATCTTCTGGCCTTTAGGCACGTGTACCCAAGAAGAAAGAAACAGAAAAGCTTAATGTGCCAAGATGGAGGAGAAGAGAGCAGCCAGTTTCCATGGGTCATGCCCTGCTAACTTCCCAGGGGTGCAAGTGGTGTGGCTGGGAATGTTTTCACTGTCGCTAACAGGAGGAGCGGTGGGAGGCACTCTAGCTTTGGAATCCAGGACTTGCCTCTGAAACTGATGTAACCTGAGGCAATCGCTCTGCCTCTCTCTGGGACTCAGCTTTCTTCCCAGTAAAATGGGTGGGCTGGACCAGATGGACTCTGGGATCCCTGCTGACTATAAACCTATGACATACTAAATTCCTAGGATCATTATTTCTTTTTTAAAGCTTTTATTTAGTATTTTAATTTCCCCCAGTTACATATAAAAAGGAGCATTACTTCTTTTAAAAAAAGCTCCTAATGTAAATCACTGTAAAACTAAATATTAAGAAAAATTATACTGATTTTACAACAATGAAATGGAAATTGTAGAAGGATTAGGTTTTCTATGAGGTGATCAATTCTATAAAGTCACCTTGGGACCAGTGAATTCTGCCTCCTGGCCTCAGTTTCCTCATTTGTAAAATGAAGGGGTGAGATGAGATGATACTTTAGGGTCACTCCCAATTCTCAACCTCTGATCCTATGGAAGACCTCAGACCCTGCCTAGGGCCTCAGCTTCCTCATTGGAAGATAAGGGGGTTGGACTTCTGGGGCCCTTTCCAGCTGGGTGTGACCTTGGGCAAGTCATCTACATCTCTTTGGGCCTCGGTTTCCTCACTTGTAAAATGAAGAGGCTGAACTATGGCTTCTGAGCTTACGTGTAGCTGTAGATCTATGACTCAACATTAAATAAAAGGAAGTTTGGATGACCCTAATTTTTTGAGCCTCATTAATATTTACGAGGCATTGGCTGGCCCTCAATCTTGGCCAAGTCGGTGAACATGCAGCATGCTCCTGTCCTGTTTCTCAGACGCTGCATGGGGTGGATTCTCACAGCATCCAGCCAATCCCAAGCTCAGAAGCACTTCTTCACCGTCTCTGACAAGTGTGTTGTGCAGCCTGGTGACCGCCCATCAGGGAAGGGGAAAAGTGAGATGGCAGCATCGAGAGATAATGAGCTTTGGACCAGAAATCACCAGAGACCAAACCTGGCAAAGATGAGAGAAAACGCATGACCCACGTAGCGAGATGGGGGAAAAAGAATAATCGTATGCACACATGAATGAATGGATGGATGACAGATGAATGCGAAAGCATTTATTAAGCACTTACTATCTACAAAGGCACTGTGCCAAATGCTGGAGATACAAATAGAAGGTAAGATTAATAAAAGGAAGCTCCTATTCTAATGGGGAAGATGACAATGGAAAGGCCCCATGATCCTTCAGGGGCAGGGCAGAAGGAAAGGCCCCATGGTCCTTAGGGGGCAGGGGCAGGGCAGATGGAAAGGCCCCATGGTCCTTAGGGGGCAGGGCAGAAGGAAAGGCCCCATGGTCCTTAGGGGGCAGGGCAGAAGGAAAGGCCCCATGGTCCTTAGGGGGCAGGGCAGAAGGAAAGGCCCCATGGTCCTTAGGGGGCAGGGCCGATGGTCATATATCTTTTTTTTTTTTAGTGTCATTCCCACTGATAAAATCCTACCAGTTTTGATGTTACACCATTTGACAGAGTGTGTCTCATCAAGGACTTTGATGGGCACAGCTTCCTCTTCTGGGTTTTGAGGATCTGCAGCTGCCCAGTGGGCAGGATTACAGGACCTGCAGCAGCAATTACCAGGCTGCAACTCCACAAAGGTTATGGTAGAGCCCCTGCTCAGGGTGGATGGGGCCAAGACAAAGGACAAAAGAAATGGCTGTTCAACTCTAGGTAGGATTCTGTTTTCTCTGCTAAGGAGAAAGATCTTTGGACCAGAAAGGACAGAACAAAAATGGCTAACAGGAAATGATGCCCAAGATAAGCGGGGAGACAGTAAGAGGTCACCCGGCTGCTTTGACAAGGTCAGTTCCCCAAGCCCAGATGAACATGCTAGAACGTGCGAAGGAAATGGCCACTGTGTTTCCTGGGTCACCGCTGGTGATGGCTGAAAGATCCTGGTGGGTGGGAGAGGGACCAAAGAATTGGAGGGAAAATCTTGTCCTGACTTTCAAAAAAGGACAGAGAATGGAGCTTCCAAGCTAGAGAGGAGTGAACTCGACTTGGATTCCTGGAAAATGTCAGTGTTCCAATGAAAGAGGTGATTATGGAACAGTGATCACTAAGAATGAACCAGTGTGATTTCATGAAAATCGAGTCATTCAGATTAAATTCACCTGCCTTTGGATAGCGACTAGACTGGCAAATGAAGCTCATGTGTAGATTCAGTTTTACTGGATATGACCTAAGCGTATGATCCACTCCTTCGTGCTATTCTCGTGGAAGACACAGAGACTCTAGGGTACTGCTGTGACACAAAAGGCCGACCCAAAGAAGAGTCGTTAACGGCTCAATGTCAACTAGGAAGGTGCCGTCTAGAAGCATAAGGGATATGAGCCAGAAGCTGTGCTATTTCCCACCTTCCTCCACCACTTGGATAAAGGAATGGATGGTAGACTGGCTACAAACGAACAGCTAACACAATAGATAGGAGAAAGAACCTGGCTTCAATAAGATGTACAGGTAAGAAATCGAGGCCAGATCCAAGAAGGCAAAAGTGAACAGGGCTAAATGTAAAGTCATCCAGAGGACCAGGAATTCAACACCACAAATGGGAAATACCGCTCCCCAGAACAGTTCACATAGAAAAGACTGGCTTTCAGTGGATGACAACTTTGATGAGTCAGGAGGGGACATGGCAGCTTAAAAGATCAATGGCCTCTGGGGTGTGACAGACACTGGGCTAAATGCCAGAATTAGCAATAAAAGGCATAGGAAACAGGTTTTAATCCGACCTATACTAAATACAGACCACAATGGGCCGGTCACAACTCGTTGACTTTATTCGTAATTTACCCAGCAAGCTGCCAGGACTACACAGTTAAAAGCAATGTCTTGTCTTCACGGATGGGGAAGATTTCTACACTGGAAGTTCTGGGATAAAATTGCGAGATTATAAATGACTCCTACCTCATTTCCCCAAAGGTCAGGACTAGGGAGACAAGAGTCTTGCTATACTTTCCCATGCTCAGACAACATCTGCTGAATATTATCCAGCTCTGCGTGCCACCATCTTAAGGGCAATGAAAAACTGGAGAGCATCCACGGGAGGACAACCAAATGGTAGAGGGCCTTGACACCAAGCAATCTGAGGACCAGCTAAAGGAACTAGGATGTTTAGCCCACAGAAGAGATGATGTGAGCGGGGCAGTAGATGGTGGGAAGAGGAGGAGGACGAGAGCAGTCTCCAAGGTTCTGAAGGGCCGTCCTGTGGAAGAGGGGTCAGCCTTATTCTTCTTGGCCTCAGAGGGCAGAACTAGGGGCAGAGGAGGCAGTGGGGGGGGGAGGGTAGCAGTGAGGGGGACAAAGGAGAGCTGCAGAAATACAGATTTAGGCTCAAGGTCAGGAAAAAACTCAGTAAGGGGAACTGTCCAAAAGTGGACTGGACTACCACTGGAAGTAGTGGGCTCCCCGTCACTAAAGGACTTCAAGCAACAGCCGGATATCCACTGTCAGGCATTTTGTAGAGGGGGTTCTTGTTCAGGTAAGGCCTTGGACGTCCCTCAGAAATCTGAGAGTCTGCAATTCTAGGTAGATTCTTAATACACACTTATTGAGATCTAGGTAAAGGAACCAGTTCTCTTCTTAAGCGTAGTCCCATGAAAGGGCCTCCTAAGATATTTTTTCCCCAGGCACATGGACAATAGACCCCAGGAGCTCTACAATATGCTTTACTCTTGGAACAGGGCTCAATATTGGGCAGGGCCTGGCTCAACGCACCCCGTCTCAAAGCCATTTCTCCTGGGAGGCAGGGCTGAGGAATGGATCTCAGAGGGTGCCATTCTGAGGCAGACTCCTTGGGTAACTCATAGGACATGGCAGCAGTGACCTCGATGACTGGGTTGCAGTCTAAAGAGATTCCTCGTGCTGTTGAGCTGTGTTATTTTTCTTCAGAGAATGAATGAACTTCACTATGAACAAAGACAGGAATGTGAAGAACTTAATGAGCTTGTTAAACCTTATGTGAGGGGAGTTTCCCTGAAAGGTTGTGGGGTCGTCCTGAGACATCTGTCTCTTTCTGCAACACGTGAAGACATCACCAAAACAGGACAAGTCCCAGAGGAGCCAAGGTCTCCTCATAACATGGATGAAGGAAAAAAGGGCCAGGTTTCCCAGCCTTTCAGTATGGCAGCGGTAATGGTGCTTTAAAAAAAATTAAGTTAGACTTTGCTCAACTAAATTCACTTCTAACAGAAATAAAACATTTGTTTTAATTCCATCCAAAAAAGTCCTAACATCTCTATTTTCTTGGTGAAAGAGCTCAGCTCACTACGAGGGCAGTGAGGCGCCTGTCTGGGCATCTAGGTGGGTAGCTGGTGGCTCACACGCTTCTCTGGAATAGGAAGGAGGGAGAGACTGAAGCCCTGTGGCGAAGCGATCCTGGGTCATTCTGCCGAACTGTCAGAAAATGAGAGTTTCCTCAGTCTCTTCTGGGAAGGAAATCCAGTCCTTGCCAACCTGCTACATGTCACTGTCAGAGGATCACAGATGCACAGCTACAGAAGGGACCTTAGAACCAGCGAGTCCAACTTGGTCGTTTTACAGATGAGGAAACTGAGGCACAGAGAGGTTAAGTGACTTTGCCAGGGTCACACAGTCAGTCAATAAACATTTACTGTACCTCCTATGTGGCAGACACTCTGCTAAGCCACTGGAAGTATGTGAGGCAGGATTCAAGCTCAGTCCTTCCTGAGCGCCCAGAACTCTATCCACTACGCGCCACCTGGCTCCCTCACAAAGGAAAGGGCAAGATTTCACTCTTTGTTGCCCAAAATATTCATTTAGGATCAGGTTCATTTAGATATAACATTCTCTGATCAAGTGAATCAAGAATGCCCTAATAACTTCCCTAAAATCTCCAAGTATAAATCTGTATAGCGTTTGTTAGGATTCCTCCAAAACGCACTACTAAAAACAGGTCAATTTTGCATTTCCCAAAACTGCTTACTGTGTATAGAGAGATCTAGCAAAAACAACCTCCTCCCATTTTGGGACAGTGTGTTACAAGAAGCGAACTAACGCCTGACGCCTTGCTCTCGCCAATGAAGAAGGTACTTGAAACAACCGAGAAAGATGCTAGCAACTTGACTTTTTAGTGCTACAAAGAATTGTGAAAGATTTCTGTGTACTTTGAGGGTAAGTGCAGGGGTTTTAAGTGTAAAAATGTGATTTAATTAGTGGAAAAAAATAATTTAATCTAGTTTACTAATACAATACATGGGTTTACTAAGTGCTAATCCTTGTTATTACAGAGGAGAGGTGACCTTGCCTCAGAAAAAGAAATACACTCGCAGGCATCGCAGGTCAGTTTGCATTCTCGAGAAGAAATAAAAACACCTCAGTTTCTCTACTTCAATTCCCAAAGTACATTTGATCTGATCACCAGGATTTATGAAGGTTTATGAAAACATTATCACAGGAAGAAAAAACAATGCAAGTTTAACTAACTACCCATATTGATTAAGAAATTACATCATACTTAGTTAACTATGATAGGCTTTTGAGCCCAAACCAATTAATGTTTGGTTCCTATCATTACAGAAGACCCAGTAGTTCCCCCATTTCAGTTCAGAAGGTGGACCCAACAGGGTACAAGAGAAAGAGCACACTAGATTTGGAGGTGGGGCCCCGGGATCAACTTCCTTCCCTCTTTGCTCCCTATAGCCCGGGGTGGGGGGGGGGGGGCTTGGAGAACTCACTCTCCTTATCTGGGGATTGGACCGTAGGATCTCCCAAGACCTTCTGGCTTCAGTCCCATGATCCTTTGAATCTTAATGGTGCTCTCTACCAAAACGTGGCTCACCTGCAATTACTTTGCAGGATTCAACGCTACAGTAAGAACTGATGAAAGCAGCTACTCTGAGAAAGTGAACGCGCAGAAACAAAACCACTCCTGTCCTCTGGAAGCGTCCGATCTGCTACGGGTCCCAAATACCTAAGCACCCAGGACTTGCTCTAGCCACAAGGCTAGTTTTTGCAGCTGGTGTGTTCCAACACTGCTGGGGCTTCTGCAGACTCTCCAGACAAATTAGGAAAGCATCTGGCATCGTTCAAGCTCCAAACCATAATTCTACGTTGGACTTGTTTTCTTAAGTTGGCAAATCTAAGCAGCGGTTTCTAAGTTAAGGACATTTGAAAGTATTTGGTGTTATTGGTAACCTCTCCAGGGCAACAACAGAAACAGAAAGGAAAGAGATCAACTGGCAGCTACGAAAACTATTCAGAAGCTACAGAAGCAAGAGCTCCCAGTGCCTG
This sequence comes from Trichosurus vulpecula, assembly GCF_011100635.1. Classification (NCBI taxonomy): domain Eukaryota; kingdom Metazoa; phylum Chordata; class Mammalia; order Diprotodontia; family Phalangeridae; genus Trichosurus; species Trichosurus vulpecula. The sequence continues at coordinate 1,923,110 of NC_050579.1, forward strand.
ACCATGAGGCCAGGCCACGTTAACCTCAGAGTGTTTCAATTTGCATTTTTATTATTATTGGTAATTTGGAGCATTTAATTTGTATATTTATTGATGAATAAAATTCTTTTAGAAACTGTTGGACCACTTATCTACTGGGGAATGGTTGTTGGTCTTACTTATCTGTGTCAACTCTCTATATAGTTGGGGGTGGAAATGGCTATGTTTATGGGTGGGCACATAGTTTCTCCCTAAAATTAGAAACTTTTGCACAAATAAAATAAATACAGCTAAAATAAAAGAAACTACTGAGTGAAGAAAAAAATCATTGCATCAAAAATCACTGATAAAGTCAAAGTATATACCAAATCTATACATGTGTACATGTGTATGTATGTATGTATGTATGTGTATACATACATGTGTATATTTAATCTATTGTATAGACCACTGTACTTACATTAGGCAAGGATTATAGTGATATTTGATGGAACCTTTTTTTCCTACTCGGTGATTTCTCTTCTCATTCTAGCTGCAATGATTCTGTTCATGCAAAAACCTTTTCAATTTCAAGAGGCACTTGGGCAGGACTATTCATCATAAAGAGGTGGATATGCCCATCACTGATGTTCCTATCTCTCACCTGTTGGGACATGCAAATAGCTTGGATACAAAGGATTCTTTATAAAGGGATTCATTCCGAGTATAACTCTGGGGTTGGATTGGGAAACCTAGGGGTAAAGATTCTTGGTTTTCTGATGAGAAAACAGAAAGTTTCCACAAGGTGTAAGTAAGCGTGCACACTAAATAATTTGGTTACTGACCCTTAGGCTTCCGCGACTACCCACTGACATGCGCTCATCTTCATCAGAAGCCTATTGGAAAAGAAAGGATGAAAAGAAACACATGAAACGGCAGAAATAACACAAGTGATGACCTCCACGCCAACAGTCTCAGGGGGAAACAAAACAAACCCCACAGCTGATTTACACCAGGACAGAATCAGATTCGAGCTAATGATTAAGGGGGTCAAATTCATGAATCAGGGGAAGGACATATCACAATGAGAGCTAATACCTTCACTCCCAAGGAGGAAAGCACATGGATCCCAAATAATTCATTAGACCTGCTCGTGATCTTGGGACATACCTGTCGACATCTGATTCTGCCTGGATCTTCTATGTTCACTTTCTTAAAATGAAATCTTTTAACTGCACGTGGCAGCTTATAAATGCACATATTCGGTATTTCATAAAAACTCCTTCTTTCCATTAGGCAAAGGGAAAAAATGGGGGAACACACAGGCTGCCACCCATACCTTGTTAATAACCAACACTTCCGAGCAAAAACACCAAAAAGTTAAGGCAAAACGTCCATAGCGACTTTCCCAGTATTCGCCTAAGTCATGGCTCATACTTAACCACAGGATCAGTCACTTCCTTCCAAGAGGACCGTGGAAGTAAATGTTTATGCTAGCAACCACAAGCACAAATAAGACATCAGTTCTGGGCGAAGACCTAAGGAAGGAACAAAGACTGTACTAACCGATGGATTTCTTCGGAATCTATGAGAGTATCGCTCGCTCTCTTCCTAACGAAGCAAAGGAAGAAAGAACAGTAAAAGGTTGAAAGCAGAAATGTCAAAAATGCTTTGGGGGAAAAAAGAAGCTTGATATTCTAAGAAAGAGCTTTAATGAGACAAAACAATCTAATAGCTGGGATTAACTTCCCTAAAAGAAGCTATAATCTGCCTCCTGTGTTTCATTTTTCTTTGGGGTATTTTTTTTTTGGCAACATAACATTTCTGCCATGAATGTCAAATGACTGGTTTGGGGGGGGGCTTCCTTCTTTTCTTTCTCTTTTCTTCTTTCTTTGTTAATCTAATTATAACAGACGACCTCAGAAGGGGATTGTGGGGGCAGTAAAAGCAGCCAGAGGCAGGTACCATTGAAAGGGATGGGGGCAGAAGCTCTGTGGGGGCGGTGGGGCTCTGCACTCCAGTGTGAATTACCCAGGGAAGTGAGCCTGGATGCTGAAATTAATTGACTTGGCCCATTCATTGCTGGCAGTGCACGTTACCCTTTCTTTACTAGTGAACAGATATGCCCACAGTTCCCCTGGAAGTTGTTGACAAGGGCATAAAACAGTTTTTCCTCCCTACCAATAGAAGGCACCTGCTTTTTTTGTTTGTTTTTCTGTTGTCCTATACCAGGCACTGCCCTGCCATCTCTGACACCAAGCGCTCTCATGATTCTATGAGAAAAACTGAGTCTCCCTTTCCAAAACCTGTTGCATGCCACATGGCATGGTGGAGGGCAGCTCCTTCTCACTAAGACAGCTGCACTGGCCTAGACATTCATTACTGCGAGATCATCTTTTTTTTTTGAGAGTCAGCTTCAGAGTGATCCCCAGAGAATGGGAGAGCTCTGGTTAACTGAATATGCTGCTTAACCTCTCTACGGTATAACTCCAGCAATGACGGAGGCTGGGATTACATTGGCACAAGGAACTCCTTCTGCCAAAGCAGGTCAGCACTTTCTCTTCAATTTACAGGCTCAGAGAACTGCGGGAGAGGGAAAGGGGGAGGGGGCAGTGAGGTGTGAATGGACACGGTATCTACAAAGGCTGCGGCTTGACTCCTGGCTTTGAGGAGGGCTCTCTATCCGCTACTCACTGCCGCTAACCAACTATCCAATTTCAAAGAATCCCCACAAAAACTACACTGACATGTTCCCCTATAAATCTGAATCAATTCAGGATTCGGCAATCCCTTAAAGCAAAGGTGTCAACCTCACAGCCTAAACTCCAATTCAGCCAGATTAAGATGTAATTGGAAAATATTCAACAAAATAAATAAAAATACAATACAGGTAATGCTAATTTGGGGCTTTCACCCCTGCCTTAAAGGAGGCCATTATCTTCCTATGGTCCTAAAGACAACCATTGGGCTCTTTCAGTTTAGGGAGAGTTTTGGCAAACTGGAGTTACTTATACACACTCCTTTAAATGAACATCAAATCTTAAGCTCGTTGGATCATGAAGTCATTTTATATCACCTAGGTGAGGCAGAAGAATGAATCTGAGATATTAATAGCACATGCTGTCACCTGGTGGGGGAGGGGAAAGGGCAGAGGAAAGCAGACTGACTCCATTGGTTGGACTATGACCCAATTAGTTTTACAGATCAGATCTTATTTTTAAAAAAGAATCATTTCTCAAGTTAAAAACCACAGTTAAAACTAGACAGCAGAGGGCCATCCTCACCTGCAGTGCTCAGAGCTAACTGAATGTCTCATCCCTTCTCCTTCACTCTGAGCATAGTACAGACTCCTTCAAAAAATGCCCCAAATCCAGACTCTTCTGGAGTCGAACTCGCCTCGCACTTTTCCCTTGGCCTCACTTTGTACATACTAAGACTTCTGCTGAGTCTGGCCTACATAGAGATATAGGGGATGGGGAGCTTTGGGCCAAGCATTTCGTGGGATCTTTGCTAAGCCTCCCTTTAGTGCTAATGCTGGGACCTGGCATGACACAGGCCCGTTCCCAATCACTGCTAGAAGGATCTATGCAGGCTTAGTCTGTAAAGCTCTACGTGGAGCTCAGAAAATACTGTGCTTATGAGGAGCCTGGGGATTGGCAACCATGGCTCACCCCCTGACCGTCCATGCTGCAATGTAATGATCACTCCAATTACTCACATAAATGAATAACAAATCGCCACTGTTTTAAATGTCACCGGGGTTCCATTTTGGCTTTCTAATGGGGCTCACTGAATTTTCTCAGGGGAAGGAAAGGAAAAAGATAAATTGCAAAATGATTCCGTGAACAAATGCAGCATTCAGAATATCGGATTTCTCAGGATGCCATAATCCTACTAAGAAGCCCATCAATCTTTAAACTCAACTCAAGGTCAGGAGAGACCTACAGAATTAAAGGCAGAAGAATGAAATGATAAACCATTCGGGATCTGTAAAACCTGGTATTTAAAAAGCGTACCATCCACTGCTCGATGTCACCCCATTTTGTTTCCAGCCCATAATATTTCTATAGATAGAAAGGAAAGAAAATTAGGTAAGAAACATCAGCGCTCCAGCGTCCCCACATGCAATTCTAGAGCGCTGCCTGGCCCACCCCACAGATCCCGAGAGCAGGAGATCACACACAGCCAGCCAGCATGCTACCACTAGCAAACAGCATGGTGAGGTCAGGGAGGGAGAAGGGGCCTGTTATTTTGGGGAGCCGTCCCATTTGTCAGAAGGGCCCCTGAGCAAAAGGATCTCCCTTTTCTCTTTCTCCTCTCCATCCCTTTTTGTGCCAAGAACATGAAAAGGGAGTAAGAAGCCCCTCCAAAAGTGCTGCCGGAGGGTCTGAGGTTTAAATGGAAGCCATCGTTTCAAGCAAACATATTTATCAAGAGAAGTGTAAGCCAAGAGCTCCTTTGGGGGGATGCCAGCAGAATGGGGCAAGAAGGGGTTGAGCCCCCAGCTGACTTCCCGGCTGAACCTCGGAGCACTGGCTATTCCAGTGTCAAAATCCAGGCCCAGGAGGAATCTGGCCTTGACATTTTATTGTATGTTAAGGAGGCCTCATTGCATGGGTTATGAGCCTGGGGTCCACCCATTCCTAAAGATTTCAAGGAATTTATGATCTTGGATGGGGGAAAAATGGCATCTTTATTTTAACAATTGGTTTCTTTGTGAGTCTATGTAATTTTTTTCCTATGCATTTAAAAACGTGCCTCTGAGAAGGGGGCCATGGGCTTCTCTATACTGCTCAAGGCATCCCTACACACCTCAAATGGTGAAGAGTCCCAGCTGGAGGGTGGAGCAAAAAGATGGAGGCTCTCCAGGTGGAGTCTGGGGCGAGGCTTCTCCACTCCCTCCATTCCCTACCTTGCTTGGATTAGAGGGTGACCTCCCAAGGAAGGAATGGAGTGTGAAATGGCTAAAAACTCCAAGATAGGTAGAGAGAGGAGGACTAGGCTGTGGTCCTAGGGTATAACCCTCTTCCGTAAGACCAAGCAGAAGCAATAATTCAGTAAAAAGTTGGACTGATGTCACAAGTTGGACCGACATTGGAGATCCCTTAAGAAATGATTGCTTCCAAATTGGGCATCCTTCAGCCCTGGGCTGGGCCTCAGTTTCTCTTTCTCTAAAATGAAGGGGTTGATCTGTTGGCCTCTGAGGTGCCTTCCAGCTCCAGGACTGCCTGTGATTTCCATGACCAAAGGCACCTGCATATTGCAACTTCAACTCCCAGAAAGAAAACCAAGAGAGGACCAGCCTCCTGCTATGGTCGGCCTTGTATGGCTAGTTTTCTGTTCCCTCCCAGGACTCGGGAGTTTGAAAACAAGTGAGTCCTGAACTCTCCAAACCCCCCAGTTTGGGGACTTGTTTGTGATTGCAGGAGCACATGGCTGCTATTTTTGGCCTGGTTGCTATGTGGCAGGCAGACTACAACCTCCCTGGCCTAAAATGGTCGGATTTCTTTCTTTCGGTGACAATGGGTAACGCAGGCAGCGAGGAGGAAAAAGCCAGCAGGGTGATGTAAATGGGATTTAAAAATACACTGAGATGGGGAACAGAGGAAAAGTCCCCCTGGGAGGGGGAGTGGTGATCCTTGGAGGCAGGACAGTGGAGGTCCTGGGGGATGGGAGAATGGGAGTCCTGGGGGGTAGAAGAGTGGGGGTCCTGGGAGGTGGGAGAGTTGGGGATCCTGGGGGGTGGGAGAGAGGGGGTCCTTGGGGCCAGGGCCAGTGGATTGTAGTGGCTCCAACAAAAGAGAGGGATTCTAAAGACCATGTTAGCTCTGCCCCGACCTGCTCACAGTCTGGAGAGCCAATCACTTTCCTGCTCTGGGGTTCAGGTTATACATGGGTAAAGTAGGTTTATCTGTGGCCCTGCTGGCTCTCACATGGTCCTTGTAAAGATAATAGTTGATAACATGGATGGAGGGAGTTCGAGGTTATTAGAAGAAAGACCTTCTCGACACCCAAAGGGTCCTGCTGAAGGCAGGGAAAGGATTTCAACTTCCCTTCATTTCCATACATTAAATGGGAAGCTTGATACCACTCAAACTGTTAGCTGTGTGACCCTGAGAGAGCCAGCTAAACTCTCTGAGCCTCAGTTTCCTGGGGCCGGACCAGCCAGCCTCCGAGGCCCTTCCAGTGCTTGCCTGATGATCCTGGGCTGTAAAAGGAGGGCTGAGTCTAGGTCCTCAAGGGCCCTGCAAGCTCCAGGCACTGAATCTGCTGGCCTCAGTTTCCCAAACTGTAAAAGGGGGATCATGGCAGCACTTACAAGAGATAGTATTTATAAAGTACTCAGCCCAATGCCTGGCATGCAGTAGGCACTTAATAAATGCTTATTCCCTTCCCTTCCACTCCAACACTGATCCTTTGACCCATAATAAATTATGGATACTGACAATAGAAAGAAATCATTTAAAAAACCCAACAAAAACCTAGCTTATGGCAGGTTATTCACAGTTTGTGAACAACTAGCCTCATCCAGATGCAAAGAGGCCAAAGGGGAAATACGGAGGACAATTAATCACATAGCTTTATATACTGTTTTCTACTGTCCATCCATCCATCCTTCCTCCCTCCCTCCCTCCCTTCTGCTGGATAACCTTACAAAAGGTTGCAGAGCCACTGCAAGAAATATTTAGAGGTCCTATTTGCACATGTTAATCGGGCCGGTGGCATCTGCTCGACGGCCCCCCCTCCCCCAGCCCCAGCACTACCAAGAGCGGTGGGAAAGTAGGAAGGTGCCCAGCAGGCCCCGGGAGGTGGATGTTAGCAGCAGCGGCAGCCCAAGCTTGTAGTGGGGTTAGCAGTGGGATAGACAAGGCAAGCCCAGTGGGAGACAGCAGGGGCCCAACTTTCAGAAATAGTTCTAACTGGACGGAAGGAACCAAGGCAATAATCACTAGGCCAGCCTGCCTAGGGCCACGGCCTAGAGAAAACTTTGATCACGACAGTGCCCATGGAGATTCTCTATCTTCAAGGCGTCCAATTCCAAAATCTACGTCATGCTCGGCCACTGCCCTCGGTTACCATTCTGGCAGTAGGTCTGAGAACTGTGTGTCCGAGGGGATGGCTTTGGGTCTGTGGCACCATGGGCAGGGCCTGGACCCTCTCTGAGCCTCAGTCTCCTCACATGTGAAATGATGGGGATAGAGATGTAGGAGAATGTGTACTAGACCTGGGGCGAGACCGCCCGGGTTAGGTTCCCAGCTCTGTTAGTGATGTCTGGCTGTGTGGCCTTGGGCAAATGGCTGAGGGAGAGAAGAGAGAGGAAGGAGGGGAAGGAGAACAGAGAGAAGGGAAAAGAGAAGAGAGGAAAGAAAGAAGGAGGGAGAGGACAGAGAGGGGAGGAAGGAAAAAAGAGAGGAGAAAAAGGGAAAGAGAAGGAAAGGGAGAGAGGAGGAGGGAAAGGGGGGAGGGCAGGAGGGGGGAAAGAGAGGGGAGAGAGGAGGGAGGGAGGGACATACATATGAGAAAGAGTGGGGACAGGAAGGATGGAAAGAGGGAGGGAGAAAGAGAGAGAAGGGAAGAGGGGGAGGGAGGAGAGGAAAGGGAGGGAGAGAGGCAGGGAGAAAGAGAGGGAGGGAGGGGAGGGAGGGGGAGAGAGAGAGAGAGAGGGAGAGAGAGAGAGACAGATAGACAGACAGACAGACAGACATGGGGGAGGGAGGGAGAGAATAGAGGGAGGGAAAGGGGGAGGGAGGAGAGGAGAGGGAGGTAGGGAGGCAGGGAGAAAGAGAGGGAGGGAGGGGGAAGGAGGGGGAGAGAGAGACAGATAGACAGACAGACAGACATGGGGGGAGGGAGGGAGAGAATAGAGGGAGGGAAAGGGGGAGGGAAGGACAGACAGATGAGAAAGAGAGAGGGAAAGAAGTGTGGAGGGGAAACAGAGGGAGGAAGAGAGAGCTGGACCTCCCATGGCCTGAAGCCAGCTCTAGAGTCAGGGGCCAAGACATGGAGTGACTATCTGGGTAGCCTGGTCTCAGTATCAATAAATTATAACCTCTCTGTGTATCCAGGACTCAATTATATTACAACAGACCTGTCGCTCACTGCTTTTTGCTCCCTTCACCATTCAATAATGGTCTATCCTGCCCACTCAGTGAGCACCGAATTAGAGGCGCCGAGGCCTGCTGACGCCTCCATGTTGCTACTTTCCTCTTGGACCTCGTCAAAGACAATGGCCAGTGAGCAGTGAGTGAACTTCTCATCATACCTGAGGCTCAACCCATCCCTGGTTGGTTCCTAGCAGTGGTTTTGCTGGAAGGAAGCAAACCCAAGAGTTTAGAGGACCCAGTTATGGACTGATGGTAGAAAGGACTGATGCTGGCCATGGGAGCCTGAAAGGTCTGGCCATGAATCCCTCCTCAGATACTGGCTCATTCTGTGATGTAACTGAGTCACTTCTCTTGCTTCAGTTCCCTGAAGTGAAATGAAGGCATTGGACAAGATGGTCTCTAAGGTTCTTTCTGGCTAGAAATCCAGGAACTCTCTGAATAGGAAGTGGACTCACCACTTACTTCCTGGATGCCCCCGACTTCTGTAGGTCTGTTTCCTCCAATGGAAAATGAGGGAGCAGGCCTCCATCATCTTGAGGGTCCAGTTCTAATTTATGATCCCAGGACTTTGATTTTGGATGGGCCAGATTGTTTAGGTGACTTAACTGAGGACAAATGGCAATTAAAAAAAAAATCCCCAATCCGACAAAGCACAGGAAAACACCCTTAGTTCTAAATAGGGAAATGTGACTCAGCCTTTCGCATGAAGACGCCCGTCTTCTCAAGCGTGGGCCTCAATGAACAAACCCAGCCATGACTTCATTCTGGGTAACATCTGGCATCACAGGCTGGGTTCTCTCTCTGGGTCTCCTCCCAGAGGAGCCCAGCTCGGCCTCTTGACCTCTAGAAGTCACTGGGGTTCACAGAATGGGAGGAGTCGGGGTTGAGGCAATCACTGAAAGCCACCATGTTTCCTGCTTCCTGCGACTTCCTGAATATGAAATGGCGAATGGGGTAGGAAACAGGGCTGATAGGCTCATTCTGCAGCCGGTAAATACATTTGCTCAGCTCTGCCATGGTCCCAACAGCCTTAAAGAAAACTTGGAGCTGAGACCAACGGTGCTCTGTTGGTAGATGAACATATGATGTACCACAGGAGAGGGGAGGGTCAAATGTCCTGATTTTTAAGTAAGAAAAGGGGCTGGATTTTTCAAAGGATCCTCTGTAAAGTTTGGCTTCAGTTCCTGACCAAATCAGATTAGAACTGGGCAGGACCTTGGAAACCTTTTGGTGAACCTCCTCCTTTCCCCCTGAGGCCCAGAGTAGTAAAATGACTTTAGAATCAGAGACCTTAGGTTTGGATGCTGGCTCTGACACTTACTTACTACCACAATGTGTGACCTTGGGCCAGTCATTTCATATTTCTTTGCCCGAGGTTCCTCATTTGCAAAATGAAGGAGATGAGATCTTAGGCCCCTTCTAGCTGATTGTTCTTTCAGCTAAATTGATGGTGTTATGACTGTGGCCCAGGTCATACAAGTACTATGCAGCACAACTGTGATCCAGCTTTCTTTTCACTACAAAAGGAAGGAGTGATGGCTCCTAACCAGCATGTGTGCATCCAGAACAAATCACTCCAGACTGAGCTCACCGCCTTTCTGAACAGGGTTACCAGATTCGTTAATCAAAGGAATGCCTTGAAGAGAGTCCACCAGGACTCCAGCAAAGCATCCAATGGCTCTCACAATGTCCTTGGGAGAAGATCAAGGGACGTGGCCTCAATCAGCCTCCAACTCAAGTGGGACTATCAATCCCTACATAAGGGTCCCTGAGGGCCGCATGGTGACTTAGTTTTAAGATGTAATGGTTTTATTGTATTTTTATTTTGTCAAGTATTTCCCAATTATGTTTTAAGCCTCATCTTTGACACTGGTGGCCTAAAAGACAATTAGGTGAATTTGGAACTGGCTGAAAGATCAAACCAAAGGTGTTGATTAGTGGACCGATGTCACCCTGAAGGTAGGTCTTTAGCAGAGTGCCACAAGGATCTGATCTTGGCCCTATTTTGTTTAATATGTGTATCAATAACTTGGATAAGTGATGGCAGACTTATCAAATTTGTGGATGACACTGAGAGGCATAACCAATAAAATGAATGATAAAAATGGGAAACAAAAAAAATCAATGAAGCAGATGACAACAGTGAATGTAATCTAACACAAAGGAATTTAACAAGAATAAATGTCAAGTATTACCCTAGGGTTCAAAAAACCAATTGTACTTGTACAGGATGGGGGAGAAATGACTAGACAGTGGTTCATGTGAAAAGATACAGGGGGTCTGGCAAACTGCAAAATCATTGTGAGCCAGCAGTGTTGTGGAAGCCAGAAAAGCAAATGAAAGCTTCGGCCATGTTAATTAATATCAGAAGAACATCCAGGCTGAGGGACGCGCCTGTCCTGCTGTATTCTTCCTTGGTGAGAAAATGTGGAGCCCTCACCATATTCAGTTGGGGGTCATATTTTAGGAAAGATGTGGATAATCTGAAGGGCCCCTTGAGGGGTGCCTAGGCTCAAAAGGGGCCTTGAAACCATGCCCCAAAATCAGTTTATGAAATTAGGAATGTTTGGCCTGGAAAAGGGAAGGCTTGGGGAGGGATGTGAACATGTGAAGAAGCAAGGGGCAGTTTTCACCATGATACAAGGAGAAATTTCCTTACAGAGTTGTACAAATTGGGACAGGAGGCATCAGGAGAAAGTGGGTTCCCCTCACGACTGGAGACCACAGTCCCTTCAGGCTCTGAGGTGCTGGGTTTATTTTTCCCCTTTCTTTAAAGCAGGCTACAAGACAGAAATGTCACCCAGACTTCTCATGGTTCCTATACGGTGACAAATTTTTGCCAAGAATTGTGTATCAAATGTATGATTTTTACAAGTTTTGCTGCAGTAACTGCGATGCTGTGAGCCGTCCTAGGGCTATGAATTCTCAATTTTACGATGAAAATCAATTTCTACAAAAGAATTCAATTATTCAGAAATTCGTCTTGCAGGAATGGGCCCAAAGAGGTGGTATGGGCATCCGGCTGGTAGGGACAAAACCCCAAAATAACCCACCCTAAGTCTCAGCCTGGCTAAATGCCAGTAGAACATCTTTGGCCTTGTTTCCTCACTCGTCAAAAGGCACAGCAAGACCCGCCATACTTACCTTTCATGGCTGTTGTGACGATTGAATGGAACAATGCCAAAGAAATCCCTACGCTGTTATTTTATAAAACAAAACAGTCCCACACTGGGGGCCGGGTTCAAAGCAACTCGCACATTCAGCATAAACTTTTGTGTGTCTTGGGTTAAGGAAGTTATTTCTAAGAGGTGTTCAGGGCCTTAGCAAGGAACACAAGGCACATGCAGGTCAGAAAAGCGATGCTCGAGCAAAGCCTACCTTTTGAACCTGATAGATCTAGAGGAGAAAGAGAAAGGAAAACAAAAGAAAGAAACAAAAGTTGACGTCATTTACAAAGTAGGACACGTAACCCAGGGAAGAAATGGCGACAAACAGGAAGAATGGCAGCACTCTGAAAAAAAGACATCGGTGGAATTCCGCTTTCCTGAAGGAATCTCAGCCCAGCTTCAAGAGGTAATCATTCCCCCAAGGACCTCCTTCCACTGGACTCTGATCAGCACCCTGGAGGTTGGAGAGCTCCCTGGAATCTCTAGGGGGCTCGGGGGATTCTCAGGCTCCCTTTCTCAAGCAGACGCTCAGCTGAGCCAGGTGTTAACCCTCATGGGCGAAGTTTCTTTTCATTTCCCCTCCAAAGCGTTACCAGGACCCAAACTGCAAAGCACCTTCTCTAATGCCAAGGGATGCCTTTCCAAACCAAGCAAGGATCAAATCCAGTGATTTCTCAGATTTCCAAACAGCTTTTGAATCCCAAAAAGATATTTAGACTCGAGTATAGCAAATAACCAGGATGTGAAGGAGAGGGGCGACATTATAATGTTCTGATTTATGCAGGCCACAGGAAGCAGAAGAGGAGCATTCAGTATGCCAATTGGATTTAAGTAGAAGAGGAGGACAAGGATACCTGTGATAGGTAACTCCCAGGTGAGGACATTCCATCTACCAATGCAAGTAGGCATCTCTCTGCAACTTATCACCTCATTTAGAGAGTTGTGTAGGGCACCGAGAGGTTGAGTTACTTGTTCAGGATCATACAACTGGTATGTGTCAAAGGTAGGACTTGAACCCAGGTTCTAGTGGCTTCAAGGCCAGCTCTCAGCTTACTATACAGCCCTCCCTGCCTCTCTTAAGATGAATACCAAAAGGATAAGTATGGCATATTTTCTTGCACTGACATAGCTACCTAAAACATTTCCACTTTTGTAGTGAGTCCGTGCAGAGATGTAGACATGGGTCAGGTCCATAAGCCAAGAAGCCACCCTTAAAGATCACAAGTCTCAGACATGTACTGATGCATCTGGGAGCAGCTAATTTAAGTTATGTCAGTGGTCAATTGGCTCGGCTAGTCCCCATCTAAGTTAGCTTTCCTTCCTCTAATGTAAACTAACCTAACCAGACCCATTCCTACAAAGCCAGGTGGGGGGGACGACTTCTTCCATTTTCCCAGACAGCCTTATTCCCCATTACATGATTCCAGACCACTCGGGGGCCCTGGATGTTCTTTCTCCACTGGACTCCCTCTGTTGTCTACGGCCCTCTGAAAATTTGTACAGGGATTGACTCAGATGGACACCTCCCATGAACTGGGCAGTGCAAGGGCTCTATTCCTCCTAAGAGTACTGCTTTTACTCCCTGGTGGTCCTTCCTCAACACGGGAATCTGCCCTTTTTTGTGCGTTGTAGGTGAAGCCTAGAGACCCCTACTCTTAATACTGTTTTTAAATGCAAAAAAACCCAAGGTAACCAAAGGCTGGGCATCTAAGTGGCACTGTGGATAGAGTGCCAGGTCTGCAGTCAGGAAGACCCAAGCTGAAATCTAGCCTCAGACACTTACTAGCCATGTGACCCTGGGCAAGTTGCTTCACCCTGTTTGCCTCAGTTTCCTCATCTGTAAAGTGAGCTGGAGAAGGAACCGCTTTAGAATCTCTGACAAGAAAATTCCAAATGGGGTCATGAAGAGTCGGATGTGACTGAAACACCTAAACAATCATGATGGAATTTTTTCCTATCCAAATTTACAGACTCCCTTAAGTCCATCCACAGACTCCTAAGCCCACGTACCCCAAGTTAAAAACTCCTGTTTTAAAGGAAACTTACATAGGCAGACAAACCGTAGCAACAATTTAAGCAGCAAAGAGTTAAGTCTGCCAGCCACTGAATTTAAAGACATTCTGCCTGGGAGCATGCAGTGACCACGGCCTGCCTATGCAAGGCAGAACAAAACGGCTCTTCCCCAGGAGGCTGACCAACAATCCTTGTGACTCCTCTTAACCACTGTGTGGGGTCACATACATATAAATGTCATACATACGCTGCCATCGCCAAATATAGGCCTTTCAGTGACAAGGAAGTAGGGTGGCAGTGAATAGGCAGTTAAAAAAAATGAAGCACTGATTAAACACCTACTATGCGCAGGCACCCTTCTAGGTACCAGGGACACAATATCAAAGAATGAAGAATCCAAGGCTTGGAACGCACAAGGCTTATGGTGAAACGCAAAATGATCACGAACTTTAAATAAATGAAGCTCTCTACTATTTTCAAATCTGCCAGGGAAATGGAGGCTAATATGTGTGTATCTGCTCAACTCTTGATCTGTGTGGCAATGCACTACAAGAGCTCAATTCTTCCTCCTGTCATGATCTCTAATAAATACTTCTTTTATCTACAGGTTCTCAAAAACATTTCCAAGGCTCCTTTCCCAAGGACAATACAAAAGAAAGTGACCCTGCCAGGACTTTGTTTATTCCCTCTTTGAAAAGGGCAAAGTGTTTTGGCTTACAGGTTATCTCAGGTACCACGGTATTGAAAGACGCCTGTGTTCCATGGCCTAGGGCGCTTCGTGCCAATGGTCTCTGACATCTGGGCAGCCTCACGGGGCTGGCGGTCTTCACAGGAGTAATCTCCTGTGTCAGATTTGGGGCTGCACGCCATGTGACCCAAAGTCCAGGAAGAGTCTCAACAGCATCCTCGTGGCCTACATCTGTTCATTTGAAAAATAAGAAACCTGACACACAACACAAATCTAACCTGTTAGAAGCTGTTATTTGAGCCCCCCTTTGCTTTCTTGATGTGAGGCCCAGATCAGGCCCTTTTTCAATCCCTCACTTGGACTACTGCCAAAGGCTGCTGATCGGCGCCCTCCAGCTCTAGGTAGGGGCCTAAGTCACTGAGCGGGTCAGACTCAATAGTCTCTGAGCTCTTAGTAAGTGTCCTCAGCCCGAATCAAGGAAATGGAGCCAGGGATCACAATCCGAGGTTATTCTGTTCCAATTCGACAGCTTACTGAGCAAGGGTTTTTAAAATGGCTAAGAATTTAGCTGTATTAAAATATATATATATATATATATATATATATATCACCTACTGTGTGCTAAGCGCTTTATAATTCTTCTCTCACCTGATCCTCCCTAAAGCCCTGGGAGGAAGGTGCTACTATTATCTCCAATTTAGAGATGGGGAAACTGAGCCAAACAGAGGTAAAGTGACTTGCCCAGGGTCACACAGCTAAACTGTGTCTACGACAGGATTTGAACTCAGGTCTTCCTGACTCCAGGCCCTGGGTTCGGTCTGTTGTGCCTCCTAGCTGTTTAAGAGTGATTATTTTTTAATGTCACCAGGCTGATAAGAAGCCAGTGACTGCTTCTGGCTCCGTCACGAATAAGAAGCGCTAACAGAAAAATGCATTTAGGGGGTTTTCCATTGAAGGCCAAAAGGGGCATTTTCTTTTAAGGGGGGCGAGCCCCTTTGGAGATGTCTGCCGAGGTGGGGGGCTCAATTCTTTCTAAATATCCCCCTCTGAAACACACTCTGCCAGAAGCAGGATTTTGAATTTGAATTTGAAAACTACACATTTTCCTGTATAGTCAGTAAGGTGCTGTGATAGCGGCCTCAGAGTCAGGAAGACCTGGGTTCGAGCCGCCCCTGTCCTGGCTCTGTGACCCTGGCAAAGTCGCTTCAATGCTCAATGCCCCACACGACTCTCTGAGGCTATAAATTACAGAGAGAGTGCTGACCTGCCCTGGGAGAGGGACCTTCCTTCCCTGGGAGTTCCCCAGATCAATGAAATAATAACATTAATATAGTGCTTTAAGGTTTGCAAAGTGTCATCTCCTCTGATCTTCCCAACAACCCCAGGACGTAAGCTCTTAGGATCCCCATTCCACAGGTAAGGAAACTGAGGCAGAGGGGTGAAATGGCCCATCTAGGGTCGCGCAGCTAGCAGGTATTCCTGACTCCAAGAGCAGAGCTCTATCCAGCACCGCATGCTGCTGTCTACACTGTCCCCACCATCTAATTACATCATTTGAAGCCTAAATACATCTTCTACATATAATGTAATTTGTCCTGGTTTTGTAAAGTTTTCAATAACTGCCTTTCTCAGAGCCTGAGACGAATCCTCACCACGGTTCTCAGCACACCACAAAAGCCAAAATACGCGGTCTTCCGTGTCTCTGCCGTTCATTCCCCACAGGCCCTAACTCACTGGCTGCACCTGCGAACGAAACCACCTGCCAGGAGAACCGCTAATCGGAGACGAGAGCTGAAGCCTGAGGCTGAGTCCCCCGCTACCAAAACTGGCTGGGCCGCCAAATCGGGGGCTAAGTTCTTCTGACAGCTGTCCCTCTGGATACGAATCAGGCACCTGGAGGGTGCCACCACGTCTCCCAAGTGGCCTTGGAGAGCGATGCAGGGATGGCGAGATCCGAGAGGTGACGGCATGGTCCAATTCGCGACTGGCCTTTGCTCTCGGTCAAGGAGAATGAGCTCTGGGCTGGAAAGGTCAGAACCAACGTGGCCCATAGGGAGCTGGTGCCCAAGGTGAGGAAGAGGGCCCTCAGGGGCCCGAGATGAGCTCAAGGCCCCCAGCCCGAGGGCTGCTGAGGGAACCCGCAGGGGGGACTCCACTGAGAGCGCTGAAGGGTTATGGGAAGGGCGGCCGCGCAGGACCAGAGAAAGGCAAATGTCCTGGTTTTCCACAAAGGGAAGAGAATGTGCATGGAGTCTGCAACCGGAGGTCAGTGAGGTTGACCGATTCCTGGCAGATGTCAGACTTGATCATTAAAGAGGGTGTTGGCAAGGGGTGCATACGAGGGAAGCAGCGACCACAGAGATAGCGAGGCTTCCCCGGGAAGCGGGCATGGCAGAATGAGACCGTTTCCTTTCTGTGATAGGAACTGTGTATACATCATCTACTTAGATTTCAGCAACAGCATCTGACAAACTTTCTTGTACTATCTGCGACAGAGCGGTGGGGAACAGACCAGAGTGCAATGAGGTTGGAAAATGGTTTGATGCCCACGTGGAAGGTCTCCAGTGAGATGCCACAGGGATCTATGCTTGAGCCTATGCTGTTCCTGTCTTTATCAGTGTATATCAGATCTGAAGATGACACATAGCTGGGCAGGATGGTCAACACACACTTTACGGGCTGGAATCTAACGAGATGAGATTCGTTAAAGTTCTGCCCTTGAGTTCAGAGATAAACTTTCCAAGCACAAGATGGGAATTCTGGTCAGACAGTGGTCCGCATGAAAAAGATCTGGGTGTTCCAGGGAACCGCAAGCCCTCTAGTAATCAATAGTAGAAAGGTCAGTCGAGAAGGCTCATGCTGTCTCTGAGTCCCCATCACCTCCAGCCTGAACAACGTTGTAACCGCCTCTTCATGGGACTCCAGATCCTGCCTCCACAGCGCTGTCAAAATTAATCTTCCTAACGTTCAAGTCTGACTACATCACTCCAGTAAATTTCTACGGCTCCCTATTGACCTCAGGACAAAATACAAACTTCGGAGGTTGGCATTTCAACCCAGTCCACCCTTCTATTCATTGATGCACATTTATTAAGCACCTACTGTATGCCGGGCTGGGTGCTAACCACTGAAAATAGAGGGAAAGGCAAAAGACAGTCCTTGCCCTCGAGGAGGCCCCAGTCTAAAGTGAGCTCCCATGTCGTTCAAGGCTCCGCTTCAAAGAACTGGGGATGTTTGGACAGGAAGAGGCCCAGGTTGTGCATCAAGCATCTGGAGGAGAAATCAACCTGAACAGCGTGGCCCTGAGAGCAGAACTAGAGGGAGCTGGAGGAGATGGCAAACAGGCCAATTCAAGGACTTCCTAATAACATCCTGTGCTGAATATCCCCAGGATGGTCAGAGGCATTTGGAGAAAACTAAAACACTTATAAGAATATACATACACTTAGGAGAAATCAATGACTGCTCTGGCTGGGTCCCGCCATGGAATTTCCCAAATGGCCCAGCCAGCTCTTCTATTCCTCATTAGCTGTGGACTCAGCTCAGTGTCTGTCCAAGACACCAGTCCTAATGGGCAGACTCCATGGAGGCCATGCAGCTGCGTGCCCGAACCTTAGCAAGGCTCCCTGGCTTCTCTTTGTGTGAATCATGGAGCCTATCTCCTTTATGGACATGGGTCTCATGGAGAAGATCCCGGGGTGCTCTGGGCTTCAGCTCCAATGAGACATGGGCTTTTGTGAACAACAGGGGGGAACCTCTTTGGTTCTGACTTAGCATTGGCCATCCTCTGCCACTCGGCGCTTACATTGGGGGGTTCTGTTTGATGCTAAGCGCGACCTTGATGACCCCAGGATTGCTGAATAAAGTCACTGTAGTGACTGAGTCTAGCAGGAAATCTGGCGTGATCTTACTGAGAGATTCCTGGTTTGAGAAGAGCCTGAGATGTTGCATTTTTCTCTTCCAAATCCATTTTAAAAATCCATAAACGATAAACCTGGCAGGACCCTATGTTCTTTTAAAATACATTTTGGCTAAAGGTTTCATTAATAACACTGACCAAGAATTCCTCCAACTGAATCTGAATCTGCACAGTAACTTTTACACTGAAATCAATGAATTTCAATCTACAGACTATGGTCGGTTTTTCTCCTCCTAAATCCTTACACCCTCTCTGGGCCTGATCTGCCACTGAGGCAGCTGGATAGCACAGTGGAGAGCGTGCTGGACCTGAATTCGAATCCCAGCTCATACACTTACTAGATGTGGTCCATATTGAGTAAGTCACTTCATGCCTGCCTCCTGTCTGTAAAATGAGGCTCATGATAGCACCTACTTCCCAGGGCTGTTGTGAGGACCAAATAAGATAATATTTGCAAAGCACTTTGCAAATCTTAAAAGAACTATAAAATGTGTTTAGAAATATTCTCTCTCCTCTTCCTGTATAAATATAGAAAGATACATTTTATGTGTGTGTGTGTGTGTGTGTGTGTGTGTGTATAGAGAGAAAGAGCACTTTGCAATTCTTGTAAAATGAGGGGTGGGCTTGGAGAGTTCCAGCTCCACATCCCTAGGATGCTCGCCAAGATTCTCGGTTTCCCTGTTCTGTTCTTTCTCATTCCCTTTTCCTTAGTCATATGTGATTTTCTGGCTGCCATGTCTGATACTGAGCTTCTGGTCTGGGCTACTGAGGTCTCAGCTCTCACCCAGAGTGTGAGCTCTGCCTGACACCTTTATGCTGTCTACAAAGTTGAAAAGCTCTGTTCTCTCGCCATCCAAGTCACTGATCAAAATGTTGGACCACCTAGGCCCAGGAGAGATCGGCAGTAGAAAGAATGTTGGATCTGGAGCCAGAGGACCTTGGTTGGAATGCTGGGTCTGCCTCTCACAACCTATGTTAACTGTGAGCGAGCCACTTAATCTCTTGGACTCAGCTCTTCATCTGTAAGTTGAGATGGCCAGATTAGGTAACCCCCTCTAAGAGACCTCTCAACTTAAAGAGCATGATGCTGGAACATATGGGGTGTTCCACTAGAGACCTCCAACTTGGCATTGACTCATCAGTGACAACTCTTTGGTGTGGTCATTCAACCAATCAGGGCTTCATCCATCTGTACCAACAACTAGCCCACATTTCACAACTTGAGACAAAAGGATAACATGGGAAACCATCAAATACCTCAAAGAAATCCAGGTAGGTTATTTCTACAGCGATGCTTTCATCTACCAGTCTAGTAACCAACTCCCTTTCTTAAAAAATGAGGCTTATCAGGTCATGACCTGCCCTTGATGAAGCCATAATGGCTTTTACTGACCTTTCTAAATACTTGCAAACCATTCCCATTAAAGACTTTGGCCAGGAAGCAAAGGCAAACTGCCAGTCTATAGTGTAAAGACTCTGTTGTCTTTCTTTTGCTAAGACAAAGCCAACATTTGCCCATCTCTGGTCCTCAAGCATCTCTGCCATTCTCCATGAATATGGAAAGCTCACTGACATTGACCCAGCTTAGCACCTGCTGGTTCCTCCAGAACTTCCAGATGAATTTCACCTGGGCCTTGACCTCAGTCAATGAAGGTGGCTGGGCACTCTTTATGTCCACTCTTACTGTGTTAGCAGAAGGCAGCCAGACAGGTCCGAGAGCCATTTTGTATCCTGGGGGTGGGTTTCAGGGACCGTCTTGGCCAAAGAATCCGTCTCTGCCAAGCCAGGCTTCTGGTGATGTACTCAGTGAGGCTGGCCCTCAGAGAGCAAGCAAAGTCGGTTACTACACCTGTGCTCAGGAGTTCTCCAGCTTGGTGGAACCATTGATGGATCCCAGAGAAACCCAGCCTGCTACAAAGAGGCATCAGAGGACTCTTTGGTCCACTGGCAACAATCTCAGAATTCGCTGTGGGTTCTAGGCAGGCCAGTTCACTTCGGCCAGAATGTAGAATAGTATTTTTGTGGGTTGGTTTTTAGAACCTAACTACCCCCATTGACCCCAATCCAGTGGGAAAATGCATTCTGAATTTCAAATGGCTTACTTGGAAAAGCACCTTTGGGAGCTGAGTCCATTCAGGTCTCCCTAAACAGGGGTGATTTTTGAAGGGAGAAAGCCGTGTGAAAAGAGTAGCTACAGGTTAAACAGTTCTGTTACACACATCTCCCAGAGAACTGTCCTCGAACTCTGGTCAAGCCTCACCCTGACACAGGGTGGCTGTGTGACCCAAGCTAAGTCACTTAACCTCAGTGCTCTGGGCAACGCTATAAACAGCAAAGAAGGTGCAGACCCGCACAGGCTGCAGGGCTGTCCTCACCCAGGAGTTTCTTCTACCAGTGAAATCCCAGGTCCAGTCCCAGGTCCCTTGCCCTACTCCAAAAGTAGGAGTACAAGAGGCAGTGTGGCTTAGTGGGCAGGGCTGGTCTTGGAGTCAGCAACAACTGGGTTCAAGGCCCAGCAGGCCCCTTCACCTCAAAGCGCTCCAGGGAACTTGCCCAGTGGCAGAGAGGGTGGCGACATGCATTGGTAGAGGGGATTTCCTCTTCTGGGAGTTCCCTATATCAGTGACATCGCAGGCCCAGACCCTCGCCCTAATGCTGGGCTGGAGGTTGACATGATGTGGCCCTTCAAGAGCAAGGCTGTGGGGGTTCTCTGTCACAGCCTTTGTCACCCCTCACTTATTCTGATTCCAATCTCAGAAAAATTCTGAGTATGTGTACGTGGGGGGATGGGGGAGGGATGAGGGAGAGGGAGAAAGAGGGAGAGAGAGAAGTACGTGTACACACACATAGAAATATATATGCGCACATTTCTAACTATAGACGCATACATGGACATATAGACATGAACGCATATGTGCGTGCAGCAAAGTATAAGCTTTAAAAGCTTCGAACTACTAAGATTTGTAAGATGTCATGCGTAACGTGTAGGCACACATACATGTGAACGTATGTACATATATGTACATACACATACAATACTGACACAGCACTCAGTCAAAACTTACTGCTTGAAATGACTGATCCTTAGCAAGAATGGAAGCCCCAAACTAGGCCATATTCCAAAGTCTCACCCATCCTTTTGCAGGCCCAAACTCAGTTTCCCTGGAGTCCCCAAGATGATCTTTACCTGAGAGAGGCAGCACCTGTGTGTTTCTCTGGCATTATCCCCACAGACCACTTCTATCAGGAATGTCGAGGGCACCCTCGAGGTTGCCCACAGGACTTGGGGTGGGCAGTACTGACTATGGGCTGCCCCTCCGAGAGGAAACAGAAAGGGACTGGGGCCGGACAACCGTGTTCAGCTTGTGGCTGTGTGTGTGGGGACGAGCTAGGGGTTCAGGAGTTACACCATTGCCCCAGGGGCCCTGGCAAGGTCCTGCTGGCGTGACTGATTACACGCATGCCTGGGGTTCATTTCACAGGAATTCAGACTGAATAAATTCAGTGCAAACCCAGGCCTGGCTAGGACAGACCAGCTGAGAAGAGGCAGCTCTGAGAAATGCCACCCCCCCAAAAGAGCAAAGCCACATCAGGGGCCTAAAGCTCTTTACCTCCTTCTGCTGTCTCTCCAGCTCCTTCATTCGGATCTCTCGAGCCTCAGCTCGGGCCGCTCTCTTGGCTGCGAGCCGGGCTTCCGCCTAAAACAGAAAAAGTACAGTTAATTTCTAGACCAATGAATGCTTTCATGGCACAGCATTAACCACAGCACCAAATGTTGAAACTTGACCGCTTTCCAGTGTTAATTCATGAGGTCAAAGTTGGAAGGTACCTTGGAGGTGTCTAATCCCTACTCCTATCCGACAGGGAATCCCTCCCACGACTTCCCCAACATTCCATCCATCCGCTGCTTGGGGAGGTCGCTGCTTCTCCAGGGGACTCACTCCACTGACGCAGAGCTCAGATCACAAGGTCAATTCCAGTTCCACATGGGAAAGAAAGGTTGTGGGCAAAAACTGCATCTTTCCTCATGACTTTCTCTGGTATGGATTCAAAAAGTCTGCTTCCTCCTTGGTAGGGCAGTCCCTCAGGTACTTGAAGGCAGGTCTTGCCTAACCCCTAAGTGTTCTTTTCTACACATTCCTCAGCCTCTCCTACAGACTGCCTGCTGACTGCCCCAGGCATCTGCGTACTCTCTCCTCCCTGGGATTTCAGAATCGTGTTCTCTGGAGACTCTCCCACCCATGTGATGGCTCCTCAGGAGCCTCTGCTGGATTCTCATCTGCGTCCTATGATGTGTGGGCATCCTAGGCCACCTCTTCTGCTCTCTCTGCATGTGTCCCCTTCATGATCTCCTCAGCTCCCAAGGTTCAATCCCCACATTACATCTTGCCCCTCTTCTCTCTCTCTCCCTCCCTCCCTCCCCCCTCGCTTCAGCCCTCCATCACCATTGGCCCATTGGACATCTCCACCTGGATGACCCATGGGCATCTCAAACTGAACAAGTTCAAAAAGAGAACTCATTTTTCTCCTAAACTCCCTCCTACTTCCTCCTACTCCCCATTTCTGTCCATTCTTCCAGATTCACAACCTAGGAGTTACGCCCAGGCCTCCACTTTCACTGACACCAAATATCCCATCAGCATTGTCAATTGTCTACCTCTCCACATCTCTCATATCCCTCCCCTTGTTCTCTACCCAACTCAGGCCATCATCCCCTCCCACCTAGACTATTGCAACAGCCTCCTAACTGGCCTCTCTGCCTCTAGCCTCTCCTTTCTTCAAATGATGATTAAGCTGAAATTCCTAAAGATCAAATCTGACCGTGACACGTCTGTGACTGGAACGCTTTCCTCTAACTCTGGAAGCCCCAGTCCCCATTAAGCCTCAGCCCAAGGGCTGCCTCCCTCAGGTGGACTTCAGCCTTCCCCAACTCCCCCAATAGTTCTCCCGGAACCCCGTCAGAAGCACTTTGTGTTGTCCTTGTGACACATCCTATATTGACTTTTCCATGGGTGGGTTGGTTTCCTCCAGCAGAATGAAAGTCACTCGTAACCCTAGTCACCTAGAGCCCGGTCCAGGGCAGGTGCTTAACAAATGCATTTGATTGGTTTCGAGCTGTGTGACCACGTCCATATCACAAACTCTTTGAACGTCAGTTTTCTCATCTTTAAAATGGGAGAAATTAGGCCTCTGTCAGCGGGATCATAAACCAGAGATGGAGGGACCTTGACGTGTCTGGGTCAGGGATCTTTCTTTTCTTTATGCCCTGAGCCCTAGAAGGACAGGCTGGGAAGCCTGCAGACCCTTCTCCAATGCATGTTGTTAAATGCATAAAATAAAATGCAGAGGATCCCAAAGGACACCAATCACACTGAGATAGTTTTATCAAAACATACGTATTTTTAAAGTTCCTGGGCCTCGGGTTCAGAAGCCCGAGTCTGCCCAATTCCCCCACTTTACAGCCAAGGCCCAGGAAGGTTCAATCAAGTTGGCAAAAAGCATTTATTAAGAGCTGACTGTGTGCTAGGTGCCGGGCCAAGCACGGGAGACGTGAACAAGGAGAACGGTCCTCGGCCCCAGGGAGCTCAGGCAAAAGAGGAGACAACACGCCAACAACTATCCACAAACGGATACTACGAAGGTCAATTAGAGGCAAGGTCAGAGAAGGTATTGTCAGAGGTAGGATTTGAACGCAGGTCCTCAGATTCTAGAGCTCTTTATTGTTCAGCTGTTTCAGTCGTGTCCG
Source organism: Trichosurus vulpecula (assembly GCF_011100635.1). Lineage (NCBI taxonomy): Eukaryota > Metazoa > Chordata > Mammalia > Diprotodontia > Phalangeridae > Trichosurus > Trichosurus vulpecula. Next base: position 1,946,706 of record NC_050579.1, read on the forward strand.
ACTCCCCAGGGCCCCATTTGGGGTTTCTTGGCACAGATACTGGAGAGGTTTGCCATTTCCTTCTCAAGCTCAATTGACAGATGAAGAACCTGAGGCAAATAGGGTTAAGTGACTTGCCCAGGGTGACCCAGCTAGTAAGCGTCTGAGGCCAGATTTGAACTCAGAAGAATCTTCCTGACTCCAGGCCTGGTGCTCTGGGCACTACAGTGCCCCCTAACTGTCCAACTCTAGAGCTAGGACTCATTTTTTTGAGACGAGAATTTGTATTCAAATCCTCTCTAACCCTCAGTTGTTAAACTGATCCCCCTAAAACCCAGGTCTGGCTCTGTCACTCCCCCCATTCCGGTGGCTCTCTGTTCCATCCAGGGATTACTCATGAAGCCCTGTCTGGCTTTCAAAGCCCTTCCTATGCTGCCCCTCCGGACCACTGACCACTCAGTCTCCTGTCTCACCTGTGGTCTGGTGACGCCGGCCTCCTCCTGACTCCATGTTTTCACTGGCCAACCCCCAGACCTGGAATATCCTCCTCCTCTCTGCCGACTTCCAGCATCCAGGACTCCCTTGGAGTCCCAGCCCAAGTCCCACCTTCTGTAAGAAGCCTTTCCTAGTCCTCCTTAACCTCAGTGCCTTCCCTCTGAAGGGCTTAAAGGGCTAGGCCTGGAGCCAGGCCCGAGTTCATATACGGCTTCAGACACCTACCAGCTGTGTGATCCTGGACAAGTCACTGAACATCTGTTTGCCTTGGTTTCCTCATCTGTAACATGGGGGAATAACAGTGCCTACCTCCAGGGTAGATGGCAGTTGTAGAACCCCTGGCACAGCGCCTGCCACATGGCAAACGCTATATCTAAGTTAGGTGTGATGACTATTAGCATAAGACTTGATTCTGTGCCCGCCTTGTTTGTGTGCAGTGTTTGCGTGACATTCCCCCAGCAGCCCCCAAGCTCCTTGACAGGAGGACTCTTCTCCTTTCTTTGTCACTTCAACACTTAGCCCGGTGCTTGGCCCATCGCAGACCAGGAGGAACTTCTAGGTAACCGACACAGATGACTTAGTGTCCCTGGGCCTCGGTTTCCTCAGCTGTAAAAGGAGGGAGCTGGACTAGAAGGTCACTGGGATTCCATAGAATTATTCCATATAATAAGATTATTAATAATCAATTAATTATAAAATTATAAATTATAGTTTTATTTATAATTTATTTATTTGTTATAGTTAAATTATAAAACATAATTACAATTATGATAAAAATTAATAAAAATCCACATAATAGGATTCCATATTCCTATTATTACTATTTCTCCCTATTGTAGTAACATGGCAGCTAGGTGGTGTAGGGGATAGAGTGCCAGGTTTGGAGTTACAAAGACCTGAGTTCAAATTCGGCCTTGGAATTTGTGTGTGACCCTGAGCAAGTCACTTCACCCTGTTTGCCTCAGTTTCTTCATCTGTCAAGGAAATGGCCAAGCACTCCGGTGTCTCTGCCAAGAAAAGGCCCATTTGGGGTCACGGGGCGTTGGATGCAACTGAAATGACTGGACAGTGGCGACGGTGCCATGGCCTTAACATGTTGTTAGATGCCACGTGAGACACGCTAAAGTAGTTAGAGCTATGCAGCTCCTGTCCACGAGGAGCTTGGAGGCTCCTGGGGGAAAGAAACAGGCAAAACAGAAGTTGGTTTCTTTTCTTTCCTTTCTTCTTTTTGGCCACCCTTAGCAGCAATGCTGAGGTCTGAAGCGCTATGCGTTCATTAAAAGGCATGCTCCACAACAGGATGAGCCCAGCGACCAAGCTCCTTTTCATCCCCACCCAGATAAAGGTGAGTCAAATAGCGGTGCCAGTCACGTTCAAGGTCAGGCTCAAGCCTGCAGCAATCTCCCAGGTTCCCTGCAAGCAAGGGTTCTTAACGTGACATCTGGAAGTTTGTTTTTTAAATATTTTGATCGCTACATTTCAATACAATTGGTTCCTCTGTAATCCTACGTACTTTGGTTTATGCATAGAAAACCATAATTGTGAGAAAGACTTCACCAGAACGTCAATGAGATCCACAGCACAAAAGAGGTGAAGACCCTCCTGCCTTTGAGCAGCCATTTAAGTCTTATCTGTTCGTGTCTAGGCCTGGGCAACACCCACATATGCGCACATCCAAGCAAGTCCGGATTACTCTGCCATGTCAGCAATGTCCTAACGACTGAATGAACCAGCTCAAGGATGGCCTCCATTCATGTACCGGCCTGCACGGAGAAAACTAGCCTCTGCCTTGAACCTCTTCCTCAGCCAGACAAAGCCTGTGGCACAGATGTCAGTCAGCTTAAGTAGGTCCTGAAATCTGCTTCCTCAGCAGGGCACTGGCAGCCAGTGCTTGGACAGACACAGAAAGTAAACCAGACAAAGAAGTCTTTTCTTAAAAAGGGACCCGAGTGAGTGGTGACAAGTGGGCTTGGAAGAAGCGTCTCCTTGTCCTCCCCCTCCCCGTTTTTGTCTTTGGATGATGCCGAAGGCTGCTCACCCCCAACCATGATGCTACTGATGTCACCTAAGAGGCCAAGTGTCAGGAGACAAGGAGAGAAGGAAGGCCTTCAGCATTACTGACCTTGAGTCCTGGGGATCTACTCTGCACCGGACCAGATGCTTAAATCGAATGTTAATGGCCTTTGACCGGGACAAATCAAAAGGTAATGAGCTCAGAGAGGGCCGTGTTCCCAGCTGGGGGTCACAGAACATCACTAACACCCAACTAGCAGACCAGATGACCACCGGGGTCATTGTCATGGGCAGAGTTCCAGGGTTCCATGAGCTGAGTTTCCCATCCATGGTTGGTCATTACTTATTACTGCTTGGTGTGGGCAGCTAGGTGGTGCCATAGTGCACAGACCTCTGGATTTGGGGGCAGGAGGACCCAAGTTCAAATCTGACCTCGGACATTTACTAGCTGGGTGACCCTGGGCAAGTCACTTAACCCTGTTTGCCTCAGTTTCACCATCCATAAAATGAGCTGGAGAAGGAAGTGGCAAACCGCTCCAGTGTCTTTGCCAAGAAAACCCCAAATGGGGTCGTGGAGAGTGGGACACAATGGAAATGACTTAGTAAATCAGAACGGCCGAAGGGGTAAAATAGAGAAGACCTCAGGGTACCAGGCTCCGATTGGAGAGCTCTCCCCTTATCCTGTTCTGATCCCTCCCCCACAGGTGACTAATTGTTGCCCTTTTATTGTCCCCCTCACCCCAGAATGCGCACTCCTGCTTGTGTTTGTATCCCCAGCAGATAGTACAGAACCCGGCACAAAGTAAGAGCTTAAAGGATGTGGGTTTTTCATTCATTCCCCACACAGCTAGAAGACAATGCTTTTACCACAGCTGGAAGAGGTCCCCAGGACCTGGAATGGCCAAATCCCGAGGGCTTTTTGCAGATCCCAGATCTTTGTGAGGCATCATCCCCCAGCCCCTGCTTAACTGCACCCCAGGGTGGTGCAATGGATAAAGTGCTGGGCTGGGGTCAGGAAGATGTGAATTCAAATCTTGCCTCAGATACTAACAGTTGGGCAAAGTTTCCTGATCTGTAAAAGAGAGGGTTGGATGAGACAGACTGGAAGGTCTCTGCCAGCTTTAATACATGATCCTAGGCTTCTCTATTATGGAGCTAGCACAGGGTAATAGAGCTGCCTCGGAGCAATAGTAGCCAGCTGCCTCAACTTACAGAGAAAGAAACTGAGGATCGGGAAGATTATGTAATTGCCCAAGGTCACAGAGGGAGTGCGGACATCAGAGGTGAGATTCGAGCCCAGGTCTTTTCACTGAGCCCTGCCCCCCGCCCATTTCATCACCTTGACACATTTGAGAAAGAAAATAAGACAAATCACACACTCTCTCTCTCTCTCTCACACACACACACACACACACACACACACACACACACACACACACACACACACACACACACACACACGGCTTCCTGCTACAATCGCCAGATGACACTCATGTGCGACCCTCCCAACAGTAACGGTCCATCCCAAGCCTAACTATAAATATGGAAGCCAGACGCCATCATGTGTTATTGGAAAGTCCTCTATGTTGTCCTCCCCATGGCCTGAAAGTTCTTCTATGACCACCCCCTTCCAATTCAACCTTTACCCACTAACACAGGTTGTATTTGTTTTGGGCCCACTCTACTACTGTTTGGGTTATCAATTCCACGCCACATCCATTGTCTGTTAGTGTGAATATACTCAAGCAGAGAGGCCCCCTCCCTCCTTCCATCACAAAGCATCTCCTAGGTGCCTCCCAGGGGCCAGGCTCTGTGCTAAGCGCCTTGGGGACACAGCTCAGTTATACCACCCAACCCATGCCACCCCAAGCTCCCAACCCACCACTCTGGGGACTTAGAGGAGCAGAAGAGGACGGTGATCCTTAAAGTGAGGAGCTTTTATTAGGAGGCCTTGAGAAACAAGGCGACCAAGTCTAGGCCATCATAAAGGACAGAGCACAGAGGGGAGGCTGGCTGTAGGCTCCCTGAGGTACCTCCAAAGTACCACATGGAACAGAAAAGCAGCCCATGCTGCCTCCCATCCCCAGCCAGGTTGCGCTTCAAGAAGCCAAGGAAAGATTTGTGATTCTGGGGCTTTGAGATTCTCTGTTTTTATAAAAAGAAATATGACAGGGCAGCAACATTCTAGATTACTGCTCAAAGTAAACCTTCAGAATTCTAAACTGGGAAAAGCAGCTTTTCCTGGCCTCTTGTACTTGGACTTTAAAAGGGCAGCAAAGGTTTTTCACCAAAGCCCTCAGCATCTGGGTGAAGTGAGGTCCCTCTGGTTGTTAGTACTCCAACGAGGCCCTTTGAAAACCCATATCCATGAAAGTGAGGAATCACTGGATCCAGAGGCCAGGCCAACAGACACAAATCCATCTGCAAACAAGTTTGGCGTCAGTCAAAATAAGACACAATTTTGAAATTGGCCTATCCCAGATAGTGCCAATTATGAATTTTTCCTTAAGAGAATTTGGCTGGCTGCCTTTCAACATGCTGGGAGCCTAGCTCAAGAGCTAGCTAGTCATTATACAGATTTGGGAACTGAGGCCCAGAGGCAGAAAAATCATAAGATATAGACAGTTGCAAAAGACATCGTAAGTCCAACCCCTTCATTTTACAGAGAAGGAAAATGTGAGAGAGAGAGAGAGAGAGAGAGAGAGAGAGAGAGAGAGAGAGAGAAGAGAAGAGAGAAGAGAAGAGAGAAAAGACAGAGAGAGGAGAGAAAGAGAGAGAGACGGAGAGAGACAGAGGCAGAGACAAGTGGAAGACTGTACCATTCCATCTGGACCCCAACAGGTGACTTTGTTCATTGTGTGTGGAGTTAAAGAATCCTGGCTCAGACACTCACTGCTACTTATGTGGCCTGGAGCAAGACATGTAATACCTCTGGGCCTCAGTTTCCTCATATGTAAAAATAAGGGGGCTGGACTAGATGATGTCTCAGGTCATTTCTAGCACTGAATCTCTGATAACCTGAAGAGCCTACTCCATGGCTGGATTATAGAAAACCTCACTGCAAGGCAAAAATTAGCTGGAAGTGTTGATAAGTCCACAAAGGGGAAGTCTAGTAAATAAGACATATAATAACTCTGGGGAATCCAAAGGAAACCAGTATCCATCGGCCCTCAACAAGGTTACTCTTGATGGAAGGGGGGGGATGCTGGTGAGAGCTATTCAAAACTGCCACCCTGCCAAGGTCAACATACCAGGTGCCATTGTCTACACAATTGGGTCACCCCCGTGGGTTTAATGCAAATTAATAAGCAATGCTTGGTTACTATATGGAGATTCAGCAGAGTTTATGCATTGCTAGATCTTAAACAAAGACCTCTGCCTGATGCTTGCTTATGGTTCAGTTCAGGGTAGCTGAGAAGCCCAAGTCCAGGCAGGGAGAACTGGACATACCCTGCTTTCCTGTGACTCTGGAAAGCAGTGTATTTCAAAGCCAGCTTCTTTCTTCCACAGCTCACCAAGGACAGGCAAGGTTATTGAGCAACTAATTCAAAGCGAACAAAAACTACCTTCAATTGAAACAGAAATGCTCGCTCGCTCTCTCTCTCTCCCCTCCCCTCTCTCCTCTCCAATCCTCTCCTCTCCTCTCCCCTCTTCTTCTTCCTCTCTCCCCTTCCATTTCCCCTTTTCTTCTTCTCTTCCTCCTCCTTCTTCCTCTCTCTCCTTCCCTTTCCTCTTCCCCCCACTCTCCCACAAGGGTGAGGCATCTCTTCACACTAGGGAAAAGACCTAATATACAAAAGGAAGGCGAATGTGCATCTTGCAGAACTCCCCCCCTCCTTCCCCCTGATCCCCTAGTGCTGGAACAAGCCTCAGCCTAAGTCGAACATCAGGCAAAGGAGGCAGCCAGTGTCTTTAACGAACCATCTCCAGACAGGCTCCAATGAGGCTGGCTGTCTTAAAGGCCACTGGATCTTCCCATCCTGCTCAATATACAACCTGAGGCAGAGCAAATGAAAACAGCTGTTTGTACGATAACTAACTACAGAAATGAAAGATTACTGGTGTTCCTATTAGCCTGTAAAAGGAAAGGTCTTGTTTTTCCTAGTGTTTTTACCTAACATAAAACAGCTCTGGCTTTGAGTTACAAAAACAAGGAAAGGAGACCTGAGAAGTCTCTGGATCACAGACAGATTGGGGAAATGAAGAGGAATCTGTCGCAGCCCGACAAAGAGTAAAGAGCCCGACAAGTTGGTTCGACAGAGGCCGGGAGGCAAGGCCATTCTTGTGGCCGGCCTGCCTCGGTGTGACAAATAGCTCTCTCAGGCAATTCAATGAATTCAACAGGCCGCCACATAGAACCAACAAGTGACAGGAGTCAAAGAGGTCCATCCGTCACCAAGGCAGGGGGTGATGGGATCTGTGTCCTGGTAGGAAGCTCCCAACTCAGTGAGATCACAGATCCATTGAAGAATTCTGACACTAACTGAACTGAACTGGAAACCTCTGGGGCTTGGCTAAAGGGATGATCCCCAACTCCTCAGACCTCTTGGCTTACAGTGGACACCCTCCACCCCCTTCCCGCCTCTACTGTATGGACACCTGCAAGCCCTTCTCGCAATGTCCAACCGATGTCTCATGGCTCATTTTCTAGCTTCTTTTTCCATGGTAATAAATGAGCTGAATGGCCTTAGTAATCAGAGTTAGTTCTCTGATAGGTGAATATAAGAGCCCTATTTAGGCTAGGGATAAAGACTAGACTAGTGCTTTTATTAGCACAGAGAATTCTCAGGGGAGAGACCCCTGCTCCAATATACTAACTTCTCTAAAACGTAAGAATTACCTACAGCAGCTATGTGGTACGGTGGATAAAATGCTGGGCCTAGAGCCAAGAAGACTCATCTTCATGGGTTCAAATTTGGCCTCAGACACTTACTAGCTGTGTGACTTCGGCTACGTCACTCAACCTTGTTTGCCTCAGTTTCTGCATCTGTGAAATGAGTAAGACAAGGAAACTGGCAAACGCTTGGCAGTACCTTGCCAAGAAACCCCCACAAAATAGGGTTATGGAGAGTCAGACACGACTGAAAATGACTGAACAGCAACAGCAGGAAAAGCAGGTCTTATAATCAGTAAGGATCAGAGGCAGAGGCTGTCTTGGTCCTACGGTAAGCCCCTCATTCCCGTCCCCATGCTGTTGCTTATAATAAACAATTTTCTTTAAAGTGTATAGACATTGCTGGTGAAGGGAAAATCTCCTAACTGCCACAAGCAATAAGAAATGAGGATGACACCCAAGTTTTTATTAATTAGTTAATTAATTTATTATTTTATTACCTTCTCTGCTTTTGGGCTGGGCTAGATGCTGCTGAGGTGCCTTCTGCCTCTAGGGTCCTGTCATCCTAACACTAAACATTGACTGTGACAACACTATAATGTTTCCAGATTCCATCTCCTTTCCTCCATTTTCATCTCGAAGCTGAGGAAAGTGAACAGAGAAGAAATCTCGAGGCAATCCTCACCTGGTCTGTTATTGCAGGAGAAGTTACGAAGTCTAAAGAGAATCTTCTCTGAAGAACCCCAAAAAGTTACATTGGCAGCAGATCAAAGTTCCAGAGAAGCAAGCTCAAGTCTGTGCGGACAGAGTTCCCCAGCCAAGGTCTGGCCAAGAGCTCAGAATTCCAGGAATCACCACAAGCAGCCGCAGCAGGGAGAGAGGGAGAGAGCCTTCAGCCCCTGAGATAGCCTGGAGCTGATGGGTTCCCTAGAAAGACCAGCAACACAGGCAAGACCTGAAGGCACCATGGCTACCCATGGAAAGAAATGGATTCAGAGGAGGAAAAAGATTTGGGAAGAGGACAGCTCATGAAGAGAATGATACTTGGATTTCTGGACCTCTGCTTTAAATACGACAATGCCTGGTCTGCACAAGGATATCTAACTAATAAGGCCTGGAAGTGTTTTACAAATCTAATTTTTAAAAAATTAAAGTTAATAGGAAGGGGGAGGAAGAAAACTGCATATGTATATATCCACCAGGCAAGAAGAAGAGTTGGGAAGGAATCTTTAACCTCTTTTGGTGCATGGACCCCCTCTGACAGTCAGAGACCCAAATGCAAAAGACAAATCCGGCATCACAGGCATCTTTAAAACTTGAGGGCAAGAGACTCATTACTAGACTATGCTTCTGGAGGTAGAGGGTGTCCCAAAAGTCTCAGTGCAGATTTAAGTTGTTAAACGCGTGTATCCCTAAGGCTATTAAAGCTTAAAACGACACTAAGACTTCTGGGACACCTTGTATGTACCGTATTTAAAAGAAATAGAAGAGGCAAGCAGCACTGTTAAAAGAAGAAATCCAGGGACTGGAAATCATCTTTCAAAATGCAATGGGTGGGGTGGGGGGGAAGGTCAATGGAGGCCTCCTTTCCTAGCCTCTTCGGCGGCTAAAGTCTGTCGTTCTAAGATTATCTTCTATGAAGTACCTTGTATGGACCTCGTTATTTACATGTTATGGCCCCCATTAGAATATAAGCTCCTTGAGGGCAGGGTCCATGCTTTTGCCTTTCTTTGCATCCCCAGCACTTTGCGTATGTTGTTCAGTTGTGTCTGATTCTTCACGACCCCATGGGCCACACTGTCGTGGAGTTTTTTGGCAGAGATACTGGAGTGGTTTGCCATTTCCTTCTCCAGAAGATGGAAGCAAACAGAGGTTAAGGGACTTGCCCAGGGCCACACAACCAGTAAGTATCTGGGGCTGGATTTGAACTCAGGTCTTCCTGACTCCCAAGCCCAGTGCTCTGCCCACTGAGGCACCAAGCTGCCTCCACATAATTCGCTTTGCACATGATAACAGCTTAATACGTGCATGGTGATTGGTTGGTTGATTGGTGACCTCCTAGACAGAGGAAACAGATGAAGAGTTTGGGAAACAGATCACTAGTACAGACTAGGGTATGACACTAGCGTCCATTGATCACTCAGATACCTGGCTGTTTGTTTTCCTTCAGCCCAAGACAGTTCCTATCTGAAAAGTGGAAGAACCAGGAAAGTGGGAAATTCTATAACAAGTCTGATTTTCACCAACAAGAACAAACTGGTTGTTGGGGTAGAAAGCATGAGAACCCGGGGGAAGTGACTACACAGTTCAGAGTTTGTGATAGAACCATGTTGGGAAGCTAGGAATAATCTAATGTGCATGCTCGTTAAGGAGAGAACTGACAGGTAGAATTCTACAGACTAAAATTCTACCCACAAAGTCAATCCAGGTGGGATGGGATCCTACCCAGAAGGAAACTCTGAATTCAGAAAGAACAGACAGCCATTCTGAAGAGGAACAACCGGAGATATCTGAAAAGACTGATGGGGACACACAGGGAACTCTCACCAACTGAAAGGGATTCTTAAGACACGGAGATGGAAGCAAAGGCAGGCTGTACAGCATAAGTTCAGAAAGGTGACCGATGTTCTATGACAGCCCCAAGATCACTAATGCTCAAAATGAGCTGAGGCCAGGGAGGAAAGCTAAGAATAGCACAAACTTGTTTTCTTTAAGTTGAATTAAGGAAAAGAGATCAAAGAAGAGAAAGGACCACTTCTCAAGGCAGAAGGGACTGAGGGTGGAGAAAAGGCAGAGATACTCCCCCTCCCATTCCCCAACCTTTCCATTTCTGCTGTGTCTAGCCCAGGAGAATAGTACAAACACAACTAAAAGGAATCGACGCCCCAAATACACGAGGAAATCATATGAGGGCACCTTGCTGCCCTGGAGGAACTCAAGCTGCTTGACCCAAATAACAATCACAACTACTAACGTTTATATGAAGTACATGCTGATGCCCAATAGCTCTCCAACGTGACTCCTGAACAATGCATTATGACTGGTTTTTGAAAGGTCACAAAGGGTGGGAGCGCTGCCAGGAGACTGGTGATGGGCAAACATCCAATTTCTCAAAAACCGAAAGGGAAGACAGTCTCTTTCAACTGCAGGCCAGGGAGCTGGACTTTAATTTCTGGGAGAATTCTCCACGTCCAAGTGGCTGGAGGCGGTTTTCAAAGGCTTTGTCACCAACAGCTCATGGAGTCCCTTCATTTCCTTCCCTGACAAGGTCAGGGGACTGGCACAGATTGGCACAGACTATTCATCTAGATTTTAACCAGGCACTTAACACAGTTTCTTATGCTCTTCTTGTGGAAAAAAGAGAGAGGTGTGGACTAGAAAATCATGCACTGGGAGATGGGTATGGGAGTGGCTGAAGTTCCCTGCCAGAGTCTCTAGGGCAGGACCCCAGGGGCCTGCCTTTGGCTTTGAACTTGGCAATCTTATCAGTGACTTAGATAACGACCCACTTTTATCCACCTGTGAACAACACATGAACGGGAAGGACCACTTCAGATGCCAGAGATGTCAGGCTCCTGACACATTAGAGTGCTGAGATGACATTTCATGAGGAGAAAGGTAAAATCTTATACCTGAATTTAAAGATCCAACTTCCAAAGTACAAAATGAGAGGGGACAGGGGACAGAGGGCTGGGCCTGGAGTCAGGAGGACCTGGGTTCACACGATGGCTGTGAAGCCAACCTTGGTGAGTCGTCACCTCTCATCGCCCTCAGCAGCTGTTCTCGAACCCCAGAAGAAATTCTCCACCATCATATCTGCTTTGGGACTTCTCTGGGCCTCTCTATCATCCCTTCCTTCCCCAGGAAACTCATTTATCCGGCCCTGCCTTGTCCTCAGACCTTGTCAGCACCTTCTGCCCCTTGGATTGGAGGATAGGGCTGTTGGCTCCAGGAGGATAGGGCTGTTGGCTCTAGGGCCTCCACTGGAAGAGGGGGCCCAGCCCTGGCTTCTTACCCCCTTCTCCACTGGCTTCACCGCATTGGGACATCTTTGGAGTTTTCCAACATGACCCCATGCAGGGCACCTTCTCCCTGTTCTCTCTGTAGCTTCCTTTTGTGTGTGGCCTCTCCCCATCAGACTATAAGCATCTTAGGACAGGGAGTGTGTTTTTATTTATTAGTACAGTGCCTGCCACAGAGCAGACACTTTATAAACGCTTATTGACATCGACAGAAATTGCTAACCTGCATTGGTGGAAGGAGTTTTCCATATAGGGAGTTTCTCACACTAATGAAATCATAGGTTTGAACCCTCTCTCTCCACTCCTTATACCAAGAGGAAGGGGAAAGGAGGGGAATCAGCATTCATATAAAGCCTACTATGTGACAGACACCGTTCGAAGCACTGAGGATACAAACACAAATAAAACCAGACAAAGCTAAGTAATTAGGTAAGTAATCACCCTTCTAGGGAGATGTTACTATCCTCATTGTACAGTCGAGAAAACTGAGGCAGGCAAAGGCTAAGTGACTTGCCCACAGTCACGCAGCTAGTGTCATCTTAGGCCGGATTCGAACTTGAGCCTTCAGAACACTGCCATCAGCTGCCCAGGAGCAGGGAGGCATGATCTGCAGGCTGAGGGCTTCTGGTGCACCACAGGTACATTAGCGTCCCTCCTTCATGACTTATTTAGGATCAATAGTTAGGGCTTCAGGGTTTCAGATACGGTGAAGTGACAGGGCTGTGGCATGAAGGCCCAAGGGGCTGGTCGTCCTGTTGGTCTCCTTCCTGGCTGCACCAGTGATGGAGAGGGGATGCTGAGGCGTGTCTCCCATCGACACACCCATCCCTGATCGATGGTCTGCTCTCCAGCCATGCCCTGCCCCCGTCTGGCAGACCTCTCCTCCGGGACTCTCCTGGGAATCTCAGACTCCTAAGGGAATTCTCCTTCTTCCCTAACTTTTCTCTTCCCATCTTCCCAATCCCCACCAGCCAGAACCTCAGAATCCTCCTTGACTCTGCCCTCTACTTATCCCCCATGTCCTATCAGATGCCAGGCCTGCCTGATACCACCTCCCCTCTCTCTTTTCTCTCTGTTCACACTGGTGCCGTGAGCCTTCATTCCCTCCCACTGGGTGATTACCGTAGCAGCCACAGGACTGGACACCCACTTCCCCTCTCTCCCCTCGCCAATTCAAAGCTCCCTAAATCCCCTGTTCTGGCATTCAAGGCCCTCTGTTCACCGTTGGGCTCTCTGATTTTTCCAGCCTCATTTTCCTTTACTCTGGAGGCAGAAGAATACATTGCAAAGAACGCTGGGTTTAGGTCAGAGGGCCTGGGTTTAAATCCTACCTTCGCTGGTCTGTGCCTCAGTTCCCTCATCTGTAAAGTGACAAGATGGCCTTTGGGGTCCCGACCAGCTCCAAGCCCAGGATTCCTTCACAAACTCAGCGTTCCAGACAAACCGTCTTCTCCGCACCGAGCCTAGCAATGCCCTCCCTGCCTTCCTGCCAGGCTCACAGTGACACCACCTCCTGGTCCTCAAAGAGCCATACTCTCTCCCTCCAAAAACTCCCTTGCTCTAGACTCACTTTGGGGCATGTCGCCAGCCCCTAGCACAAGAGAGTGTTCTCACAACAAGGATCGCCCCATATAGAAATTTGTGTGTGTGTGTGTGTGTGTGTGTGTGTGTGTGTGTGTGTGTGGAGAGAGGGAGAGGGAGAGGGGGAGAGAGGGAGAGAGGGAGACAGGGAGGGAGGGAGGGAGGGGGGGGAGGGAGAGAGGGGGAGAGAGAGAGACAGACAGACAGACAGACAGATAGACAGACATCACTAGCCAAAGCCAAGCCCCGGGGTTTACACACTCTCTCCTTTCAGGTTTGGTGGACCAAAGTGGGGAAGCAGCCGGCAGGACGGCGAGACGGTTTGGTAAACTCTGCCTAGCTCTGCCTAGGTGAGAGGCAACATGCCACAGGACGGAGTCACCCTTGGAGCCAGGAAGACCTGGGGTCAAGCTCTGCCTCTGACGCATGATGACTGTGTGACCCCGGGTGAGTCACATAACCTCTCTCATAGGGAGAAATGCAATAGGGAGGTTCCTCACCTGGGAGCTCCCTGCATTACTAAAACCACAGGACCAGTCCCTATCGCTAGCCTGGGTCGGGCTCCTGTTGTGCATACAGGGCTGACTCAGGAATGCTAGCTATTCAGTCATTTATTACCTTGGAATTTCAAACCTCTCTCTAACTGTTCCAAACCCAGAGTACTGCCGTGACCATGTGACCCTGAGGAATGCTTTAGCTCCCGCATGTGATCCTATAGCCCTTAAACTAACATAGGACTCTTGAGAACTAATGTGTGTTCAGCAATAAATATTAGGGATAGAATTTTTTTTTAAAGTTCAAGTACCTCATACCACGAAAAACAATCATCTAAAATTCAATGTTCATTTCCGCTGGAGTACTAGGGAGAAACATGACATTCAGGGTATAGGACAGCTAACTTAGGACTATTACCCAGGTTTGTCACAGTATCTTAAGGGTCTGCTCCAAGCCTAAAAAGAAGACTGTGTGACCTTTGCACAGCCCTTTCTGGCACTCTAAAATGCTTCCCTCGAAACAACTTCATGAAGAGGTGGGTAGTGTGAGACTGTCCTGTTGCTGTAGAAGAGGAAGGAGATGTTTAGTGAAGTCAAGGGACCTAAGCAGTGATCTGGATGATGAGTGGAAAGTCAGGACCTAAGCAAGATTCAGAAAGGGGGTGGAGCAGGGGGGTGGGGAAGAAAGGGAGAGAAAGAGAAACAGAGAGAGACAGAGAGCGGGAGGGAGACAGAGAAAGACACACAGAGAAAAAGAAAGAGGTAAGGAGGTAGGAGAGAGAATGACACACAGAGAGACAGAAAGGGAGAGAGACAGACAGAGACAGAGAACAAGAGGGAGACGCACAGAGAAAAAGAGACGGGGAGGGGAGGGGGAGAGGAGAGGAGGAGAGGAGAGGAGACACACACACACACACACACACACACACAGAAAAAGAGAGACAAAGAGGGAAGGAGGGAGGTGGGAGAGAGGTAGAGAAAAACAGAGAGACAGAGACAGAGAGAATGGGGGAGAGGTGGGGTAATATCAAATACGTCTAGAAGGCAGGAAACAGATTATGGAGGGCCTTAAGTGTCCATTGACACGTGTGTATTTGATCCCAGAATGAGAGGGAGCCCCTAGGATCTACTGAGCAGTGGGGAGGGGGTGACAAAGGCAGCCCCGTGCTTTAGGAATGTCAGATTGTCAGTCATGAGGAGGCTGGGGACTGTAGAGAAGACACAAGAAGAAGGGAGGCCTATTAATCCAGGCAAGAGGAAGGAGGGCGAACCAGGGGAATGCCAGGTGGAAAGAAGGGGACAAAGTGAGAGATAACATGAAGGCAGAACCGACAAAACCTGGGATATGAGAAGGGGCCAAAATCAAGAGATCGCCATGCCTGAAGCTGAGAACGTGGGCAGCTCCAGGGAGGACGTTTCCCTGGATAGAAATAAGTGAATCAGGAGAACGGCCGGTTTAAGAGGGGGCTGATGGTGAGTTTCTACGGGACAGTGTCTGAGCAGACACGTCCAACAGCCAAACCAAGCTGGTGATGTGGATCTGGAGAACATGAGAGAGAGAGAGAGAGAGAGAGAGAGAGAGAGGAAGTCTTTAATAACCATCATTACAGTTGACAACTGGACCCATCTTGGCTGATGGCACTGCAGAGAGGGAGGAAAAAACTGGTGGATGGAGCCCTGGGGTTCACCCACACGCAGGGTACGAGACAGAGAGGTTGATGTGGCAGAGGAGACAGAGAAGGAGCAGTCAGAGAGTCTGCTGCCCAGAAAGCCCAGAGAGGAGAAGAGCACCCAGGAGGAAAGGGTGAGACAGCGCCAAATGCCTTAAGGTCAGGAAGGATGAGGCCGGCAGATTTCAAAAATGCGGAGGTCACTAGCAACCATGGAGAAGGCAATGTCAGCTGACTGGTGTGGTCAGAAGCCAGATGGCAAGGGGCCTATAAGAAAGCCTAGACACAGACCATAGAGGCTTCCTCCAAAGTGCTGATTGTAAAAGGGAGGAGAGAGGGCCAGAGCTGGGGAGGAGGGAATGTTTGGAGATGGCAGGGAAGGAGCCAGAAGAGAGAGACTGAAGATGAAAGGGAGATGGTGGAAGTGACAGTGATGACCTCCAGGTCAGGGGACTTGGGGCTCCCTCACCTGTAACCTCAGAGGGTTGAACCAAACTGCAGCTCTTTTCTCCCTGATGCTTTAAAGGTTTACAAAACATGACTCTCCCAGCAAACCCACGAACCTGCTAGTAAAGTCTCCTAAATCCCCCCTTTACACATGAGGAAACTGAGGCACAAAGTCCTTCAGTGAGTTGCCCAGGGTCTCACAGCTAGTGACAGAAGCAGGACTCCAGCCAGATTTCCAAGTCTTGCTCTTTCCCAACCAACCCATGCTCCCACTTTATTCGGTGATTCCTAAGGTTTCAATCAACAGGTAGAGATGTTAAAAACCCAGTTATAGAGTACTTAAAAACCCAGCCCTTTGGCTGATCCATTGAGATCCAGAGAAGCATCTGCAGAGACAGGGCTTTTTCTCTATCCTACATCAGATAATGGCGAGCCCCAATCTATCTGATGGAACCAGAGAAAGTGCCCAGCTGAGCCCTAACTTAGAGCCCTTCCAGCCACCACCACCTTCACACTCAGGTCTTAATTATAAAGAAACCAAACTTTCAAAGTGAAAAACTGCCCTGTATAGGCCAGGATGCCTTCCTTGTGGCATTCTCCTACTCCGGGGGCCAGGAGACCTACCATGGCTCTCCCGTACTCTGAGCTTGGCCCACCTTTGAATAGCACATCCTAGCCAGCATTCACCTCTGAGGCTGTTGGGGCACTGCTGCCTACCAGTGTGGCAAGTGAAGGTACCAAGGGCCCGGGCATGGCTTGGCAGTGATGTCATACTGTTTGACCAGAGATGCAAGAGAGATTGCTTGATCTGGGGCCTTTCAAAGGCTTTGACCTTAGGCCTATAAATACTGACCAGCACAAAGGAGAACACAGTTTTCCCCCCTCCAATAAATACAGTAAGCAGAAATATCCACGATGGGAAAATACCCAGTGTTCATTGCAGGCATTCTAATTTATGGTGATGCCAGGTGTGAGGGAGGTGCCCCAGCTGAGCAGAGGGCCTTCCTAATTAAACTTCAGAAGCCTGGAACATAGTGGACTTGGAGTTGGTAGGAGCTGAGTTCAAATGAGGCCTCAGACACCAGCTGTGTGACCCTGGGAAAGTCACCCAGCTTCTGTTTGCCTCAGGTTCCCCATCTTCAAAATGGGGCTAGGCATCACCCTGGGGAAGGTGTGGTGAGATCCAATGAGGTAAGGGCTCTGCAGACTTTGAAGCTCTATGTACAGTTAGCGATTAACTATTCAATCTGGAGCAAAGGCAAAGAAGGCCTCGCCCAGAAATGGCAGGGAGGTGGGTTCAAAGCTACTCCCTCAAACAGGCCCATGGGTGGGGATCTCGGTGATGCTCCAAGGATCCCAGCCCATCCTGTGTGTCCTCCCGATGTGCTGCCGGCCTTCCTCGACTTCTCCCACTATCATGAAGGTACCGACCAATGGGACGTTGGGGCAGCTGGATTCAGTGAGGTTCTTGGGCAGGGGTGAAGGTACCCTGTTCATTTTACTTTTAACTGAAGGCAGTAACATGGGGGCTGCTGCTGGCAGATCCGGCCCTGTCTTAAGCCCAGGCTCCAAATGGACAAAGGTCAACGTATTAAATGTCTGAAACATGACCCCTCACCCCGCCCCCCACCCCAATATGGCACCAGTTCTTGAAATACAAAGGGAAGTTTGAGGGGGTTGGGCAAATATTTTAGATGCAATGTTAATTTTCAATGGAGCTCCTGTCTGTGGCCTGCTGCCATCCAGAGGGGGAGAATGGTGGCAGCCCCAATTCCTGCTGAACACCCCCCCTTCCCAGGCAGTCCCCCAGCCTGAAGGTTTGGGCCTCAATCCTAGGTCGCTAGAGTCAATACAAAACCTCCCAGGGCCAGATAACAAACAGCAGGCAGGAGTGCACACCTCAGATGAATCTGCCTTTCACTGGGTGTGCAGGGGCAGGGGTGACCATGAAAAAAGTCTCTCCTCCCCCTCCCCCTCCCAGACTGTGGCCGGGAGGATTTCAACGTGGAGACACAAGCTAGCTTTCACTACCATCATGCCTGTGGGACACATGGTAATTACTTACTGCCAATTACAGCCTTATGACCTTGGCTAAGTAATTTCACCTCTGAGCCTCAGTTTCTCAGCTGTAAAATGAGGTTGTTTTGCTATTTATAGATTTTCCACCTCGTTCCCCCCCATCAGCCCCAGGGGGCTCCCAAGATCGTTCTCAGCGGTTCCTGAGCAGGTGGGTTTTGGTGTCCAGGCAGCTACTTCCCCAGAATGACCTACAACTATCAAACTGGACCCCAATGGGGCCATCCCTGGGGAAGCAAGCCAGGGCAGGCTGTCAGGCAGGTCGGTGGCTCAGGGGGTTGGTACGCTAGGCACCACTCTGCCTCTGAGCTCTTCCTGGTACATGTGTGCCCCAAGTTAGGCGACTTGGCAGCCGAATAACAACTGCTTGGCAGAAACCCGTCCGGGAAGGAGCCTGGGCCCCAAAGGAAAAAGGAGTGACTCCCTGGGCTGCCAGAATGGAGGTGCTTCAATCAAACATTTTAACATAATGAACAAAGAAAAACCTTTTACGGAGAAGGAAAACATGCTGTCCCAAGGGAATCCAAAGTGCTGTTTAACAAGTCCTGTGGCTGAAGAGCTTTCTCCTACTGTACCTCTGGGTCCCTGCCTGGCTACCCCTGGGAAGGCCCCCAGAGGCCAAGGAGCCCTAGCCCTCTACTTTACAGACTGGGAAACTGAGGTGGGCCGGGGCCTGCCGAACCTGCCACAGCTGGAAAGGCTCCTCAAAAGCCATCCAGTAGAAACCTTCATGTCACACAGGGGAAACCGAAACCCTGATAGGGAAAGAGGCCGGTTCCACAATGAATGAGCTGAGGCAGTGGCGGGCCCAGAGAGGGAAACACGACCCCAGGTCTCTGGATTCCCGGTCCTGGGGGTTTTTTCACTAGGCTGGGCTGGGCAGAAAAGGGCGGCGCTCCCCTCCCCTCCCCTCTCCTCCCCACCCCACCCCACCCAGAGGGAGACAGAGAGAGCAGGGCTGGAAGGAGGGAAGAGGGAGACCTCAGGGCCCCCCACCAGCGCCTCCCCTGGCCAACAGCAACAGGCACTGTTCCACCCACCAGGAGACAGGCAAGGAAAGAGGCACTCTCCCTGCGGTGGAAACCAAAAGAAAACAATTCTCCTCACGTCCCTTTGCCCAGCCACCACCATGCCCGACTGTCGGGTGACAGGCTCCCTCCCCTTACCAGTTTCTGAGCTTCGGGACTCAAGCAGTCTATTTCTTTCTTTTGCATGGCTGAGGTCTCTGTTAACCGAGGTCTCTCCAAGCCCAAACTTCACCTCAGGCAGCGGTGGCAGGGGCAGGGGCAGAGGGCAGAGGGCAGTGGGCAGTTTCGGGGGCCCAGCTCTTCTCATTCATCCAAGTCCATCTCAGGGGAGCAGGCCAGAGGGGCTCTGGATCCACCACATGAAAACCAAGGGGAAAAGTCTTGCTACTTGGCAGAAGGGAAAAATCCAACCTGTCTTCACTGTGATGAGACTTCCATGTTTTCCTGGCAGCCCCAAGACAAGGAGCTGGGCTTGGCCGTGGCCTGAGGCTGGTCACCTGGGGCGTGGCCAGGAAGTGAACCAAATGCAGGTGGTCCCCTAGGTCGCGGACCGAAACTCTCCAGTGCCTGTCTGCTGGGGGATCTCACCACCTGCCTCCCCCAAAGGTTCAGCCCAAACTCTGCCGCAGCCTCCCTGCTCAGGCCAGCCCCAAGTAACTTTCCGTTGATCCGTCCCCCACCCTATTTCTAGACACACAGGAAAGGCAGTCAAAAGCTTGCCCTGGCCCCGCCTCTCAGCTCCCAAGCTTCATTCTGAGTCAGCAGGAGAGGAGTTGGCTGAGGAGGTGCCGGGAGGGCAGACAGAGAGAAGAGCTGGGGGCCCTAGCCCTCCTGGTTCTGGGAGCTGAGCCCAGGCCGGACAGAGGGAAGAACCGATGGCTGGGGCTGCCATCCCCTGACCCTCCTGCCAGTCTCCCTGCCTGGCCTGGGCATCTCAAGCTCTGCAGGGCACATCTGAACTGCCTAGAAGTAAGTAGGAGATTTCATGACCATTGGCCCTTAAACCTGCTGGTCTTAGAAAGGCCAAACGGCAAAGCGGTCCCAGAGGAGAGGCCAGGACACTATCATCTCACACCTGGACTGTGTGGGTCCCCTGGCTCCGGCCACTGTACATGCTGCTGCCAATGTGGTTCTCCTAAAGCACGGGTCTGATCACCTTGTCCTGCTCAGTGAATCTCAGGGGCTCCGAACCAGCACAACCGGGTCGTCTCCTGCCTGGAAGCTTGGAGGACTTGGGGGCCCAACAGCTAAGACTTGTCAGTCCAGCCCCAGTCCAGCCTGTGCTCTGCTCTCAGAGAAGAAAAAGGGCTGCTTCCCTGCAGCTAAAATTCTCATCTGTTAAAGGGGTTCTTTCCCTGCCACAGTCTACCGGAAATGACCAGCTGCCACTCAAACCACTGGGCTTCCAGTGACCTCCTCCCACCCCCCACCAAAAAATTGGTCTGTGTATTTCAAGCTCTGCAGGCACATCTGAATAGTTAGAAACAGAGATTTCGCATACGCTGATCTTTCTTGCTATTCCTTGCCACCCAACACACTCTGTCTCCTACCTCCGAGCCTTTGGCCCTGCCTGATGCTCTCTCTTCACCTCTACCTTTTGGCCTCCCTCCTAGACCTCCTTCAGGACTCAATTTCAACCCCAACTTCTGCAGGAAGAGGCTTTCCCTGGCAGATGAGAATAGAATCTCCTTGAGGGCAGGGACCCTGTTTTTGCCTTCCTTTGCATCTGAAGTACTTAGCACAGTGTTTGGCACATAGTCAGTGCTCAATAAATGCTTGTCAACTGTCACATTCCTGTGCACTGTAGGGTACTGAGAGCCACAACTCAGTGCCTGGCATAGTATGCTGGACACAGCCAGCTCCCAATCAACACTGGCTGCACTGCAAGATTAACACAACACACCAAGCGTGTCTACCTGCCCCCTCTCAGACAGGATGACTCCTACTGTTTGTAAATGTGACTCAAATCAGACAACCTTGCCGTTAGTGAAGACGGCTAATACCAGGAACAACGAGGACAGCAGAATTTACCTAGAGCTTTGATGTTAGCAAAGAGCTTTCTAACTTACTGGATCCTTACAACCACCCAGGGAGGTAAGGATCATTACCCATTTTACAGGTGAGGACAATGAGGCACGGAGAGCTTATGTGAGCAGCCCAGGGTCTCACAGCTGGATGCACAGAGGCTTCTCTGTCTGTTTCCCATGCCTGGAATGCCTTCCCTCCTCACTTCCTGTAATCTCCAGCTTCCTTCGGGACTCACCCACTCACCTTTCCTGATCTTTCCAGAAGTTAGCTCCCTCCTTCCCTCCCTGTGAAATTACCTCATAGGATTCTGAAGATACTTATTTGCGCAGACCACAGGATCACTCCTCAGAGGCCACTGAGTCCAACCACCTCATTTTACGGGTGAGGAAACTGAGTCAAAGAGGTTAAGTGATTTGCCCAGGGTCCAGTGCTCTATTCAGTGCGACACCTGGTAGTCTCCCCTTTAGACTCCTCAGGACAGCAATACTTTTGTCTTCCCAATAGCTGCTAGCGGAACATCTGAGGCATAGCAGGGCCTTAGCAAATGCCTGCTTAGTGATAAACTGAACGAAAAGCAAATGCAACCTCGAATTAGGTATGATAGTTAATTAATCAGTTAACAAGCACTCCAATCAAAGCTTGCTGGCATTTTTCTTCTCCATAGTCAGGATTTTGGAAGGGCTACAGGATACTGGGTTAAAAAGGGAAAACAACCACAAAAGTACTGACCCTAAGCAAATGTCTCGTTCCTCCATTCACTATGTATAAAAAAGCCACTTTTTTCTTGTTTGCAGACTCCCAGGGGATGGACAGCTAGTCAGTCTAGGAGCACTTTAAAGTGCCTACTAGATGACAGGGATTGTGCTAAGCTCTGGGGCTACAAAGGTAAAAGCCAAAGCCTGCTCTGCAGGAGGCCTGAGCCTCGAGGGGGAGACAAAAACAAACGAACCAGCACCAGATCTCCACATCTATATATACCAGGTAAGGTGGAGGTGAATGTCCATGGACACGGCTCTCTTCTGAGCTCAAGGCCAACTGAGCTTAAACGTTTAGGAGCATTGATAGAGTAAACACTCATTCAGAGAAAGTTTCATCTTCTCCCCGTGTCACTAAACCACTAACCAAAAGTCACAGCCGACTTCTCAACTGTACTGGAACGCACAGACATCATGTGAAGGGGCTTCTCTCATCACCACATTCTAACACAAATCCCTCGCCTCCTACTCACATCATTGGTCTGGGCATTCTACCCCCGCCTGTCAGGCACCTCAGAATGTCTCAGAAACATACATTTCATTCATTTCTCCCACCCCCCCAACAGGAAGCCGGGGACTGAGCTTGGGCTGGGGGCCGGAAGGTGACAAGGCTGCTTTTTTTCTGCAAGGTAAATGAAGCCCCCCCCCCTCTTTTTTCTGGGTGACTGGCTGGGGAACAGAAACAGCCAGAAGAAAATCATAGCTGTCTTTAACCAAAAGATTCAACCTTAGCCAGTTCAGTCTTCAGGCACTTGGGCCCCCTCCCCCAAGCCACTTCCGATGTCTTCACACTCTCTGCTTTCCTCCCTCCCCTCATCACCCCAGGAGGAAGGGGCAAGGGGGAAGAGGGGAGGGAGAGCAAGGGAGACAGGATGCAGTCATCTCCTCCTGGCCGCATCTCTGTTACCCAGAGGCAGAGGAGGTTGCTTAGCAACAAGTTCCATTGTGTTTCTTCCGGGCTAGGCCGCTCCAGAAAGGAAGCTGCTGTCTGCTGGCCCCGCCTGGTGACCAAATGAGGTCAGCTCTGCCAGTTGGGGCCCAGTTCTCAGCCACCGCCTGGCATAGCATGGTGGGCCATGCCCAATGTCAGGCCAGGGCTAGAACAGATCTGCCAATCCAGCTCCAGGCAGATGGGAGCATCGTGGCCCACCAGACAAATTTCCAGCAGCTTGGCAAGCCCTGGACAAGGTCCACGTGTGGCCTTCTGTTCCATCAAGGCCAAGCATGTGGGACTGGCCCACGCTTCCTCTCCAGACAAGGCCCTGGGGACACATTTCTCACAACCCCTCCTTTTAAATATAGAGTTTGCTAAAGCACACCCACCCCTTCCTATAACACAGGGAAGTGAGCTCAGAGGTCTCCATCCAGAAGGAGCAATATTTCAGAATCCTGAGACCTTAGAGGCCAGGCCGGCCTCTTCATTTCACAGCAGGGCAAATGAGGCCCAGAGAAGGGACCTCGGGGCCAAGTCCTTCATATCACAGAAGAGGAAGGAAGCCATCTGCACACTCAGGGTCGGCCAGTTTCTTCTGCTCCTTCTCACCAAGGGCCAGTACCAATGTCTAAAACACCTCCGAGGACCCAGACTGGCCTGAGCAGGGGCTTACATTCCTATTCCCCTCTCCTGGTGATACAGCTTTCCTAGGAAGGCTCTGGCTCCCACACATCCATCAGCCAAGCAGAGATTCCTTTAGTTACAAATATCCCCTTGGGGAGAGGACCAGGTCTGACATTCATAGGAGGACAAGAATTCCTTTCTTCAACCAACCCCAGACCCTAGCTGATAGGCTGAGGTAGGGAGAGGGGGCAAAGGGGCGGCTGGGGGAATGGGGGAGTCCCTCCCCCCAGATGAGCCATGGATTGACTCAGAGTGATCATAATAGCTGCATTTATATCACAATTTAGCATGATCGCATTTGATCCTCACAGAAACCCCAGAAGAAAGGCGTTATTATCCCCGTTTTATAGATAGGGAAACTGAGGCAGACAGAGGTAAGTGCAAGAGTCACACAGTTATAGGAAGTGTGGGACAGAGTTGGAAGTCACCTAGCGGCCTCCAGCACCTCAGCACCCAACAGGTATAGTGGTGAGGTATGAGAGACTTTATCACCTTAAGGTTATTCAAAATGTAGCTTGTGTGATAATGAATTTTTAAAATTCTTTCTTTCTTTAGTTGTTTTTTTGAAAGGCTTGATACAGGAAGAAAGAAGAATTGAAATCAGCAGGAGAGGACTTTTCACTGGCAGAGGGAACTTCCAGCATGCAGGGACCTTCTCTCTTTGTAACTTAGAATCTTAAAGAGTTACCCGGCACTGAGAGGTTAAGTGACTTAGCCATGGTCACACAGACCCTATGTGACGTGTCAGAGGCAGGATTTGAACTCAGATCTTCCCAGTCTGGAGGTCAGCTCCCTAGCCATTCAACTACACTGCCTCTAATCTGCAGCTGCCTCTTCTGTTTACTCCTGGCCTCACCCAGGCACAGTTCTCCAGCCCTTGGTTTCATGGCTCAATGGATGGAAGTAACACCCAAGGTTACTTCTGGATCAGAATTCTGTGATCCAACAGCCATTTATTAAGAAAAGCTTGTGTGATGTTATTTGTCCTTCCCAACAATCACTTCCTGACCACCCCCACCTTCCCCCCCTTCGTTTGCAAACCAATAACCACCAGTTAAGCAGAACCAGCCACCGTTGCCAAGTCAACTGGACCAAGAGCATGCATCTCCAAGCACTGGGGATTACCTCGGGCACTGGGAGGAAGGAAGTGGGCGTGTCCATCCGCCATCTTGAGCACACTGGGCTCCTGGTTCTGCTTTCTGCCTCCTACTTGGTCATACACATCCCCCTTCCCCCACACTCCTCTCATTTTCATTGTACCTCACCTTAGGGCTGAATCCTGCCCTATCACTCATTCACTGTAACTTGTTTAGCTCTGCAGTGATCATCGGACACCTTCCTGCTCTCCTGGATTCCTGCTACCACCAGAGGTGCTGAGAATACGTGGGTACAAATGGCACATGGCACTCTCATCGCACGCTCAGGTGTGTGTGCCTACCAGCGAGCTCACTGGGTCACAGACCACAAAAGATCATGGATTCTGAGGCTATCAGATCCAAGCCTCTCATTTTACAGATAAGGAAATCGAGGCTTGCAAAGTTTACGTAATCTATCTGTCCAGGGCCAAAGGGTAGTAGTAATTAAGGAACTCACACTTTTAAGGCATCTGGGGGTGTAGCGGATAGAGTGCCAGGTCTGGAGTCAGGAAGATCCAAGTTCAATCAACCACAGACACTTGATACCTGGGTGACCTCAGGCATGTCACTTAACCTCCGCTGTCTCAGTTTCCTCATTTGTAAAATGGTGGTAAGAATACCCCCTCTATCTCCCAGGGTTGTTTGAGGATCAAATGAGATATCTGGAAAGAGCTTTCTCAGTGCCAGCTAGCATCATGACTGCTGTCATTACTATGATTACTGTAAACCCTAAGCAGGTACTGATTAAGGCATCAGAGATGTCCATCCAACTGGAATCCTTCTCTAACGACCTCACCACAACACAATTCTTAATTCTGTGCAGGCTGAGAGAACAAAGGAAATCCCTGTAAACAAAAACAAGAACGCACATTTCTGTAATGCCTTAGAGTTTACAATGGACTTCAAAGTGATTTACTTTGGGTCATCAGATACACACACAAAAGGATAATCTAATTCAAAGTGGGAGCGGTGCTGGAGAATCAGAGATGAAATTCAAACCAAGGGAGATTCTAGAATGACTCTTCTGCTGAAATCCTCCTGCATCCCTCAGCTGAGACAGGCAGTCTTAGCATCCGCCTCTGCCAGCTCTGTCTTTGTCAGAGGGAACCATGGCATTACAGTCATTTAAATTAATTAAGATTCTCAAAGATGGGCAACCCCTCTTCACCACCAAAATTTTTTAAAATTGTTGTAAGGAAAAAATGAGACAATGTTTGAAAAGTGCATTGTAAACCCTAAAGTGCGATCTAAATGCTAGCTGTGATGATGAAGAAGGAAGTTCTGGCCACTGAACCATAAGGCAAGTCAGGAACACCCTTGCTGTCTCTCCCTGTTTCTCTGTCTCTCTGTCTCTATCTTTGTTTCCTATCTCTGGCTCCTTCACAATCAGGACTTTCAGATAGTGTCTTCTGTGGCCCCTTCCGGGGGCTCCCTGTGGCTTCCAAGGACAGTCTCGGTCTCTGCCATGACACTTCCTACCACCTGCAGGTGATACACAAGGTTTATACCCTGGGGAAAGATGCCAGGTTCTTCCTGTTTCTTGTGTCATGGACCCCTTTGTTAATCTGATGAAGCCTGGGGCATCTTCTCAGAATAATAACTTTATATGCATATTAATAATAATTGTATAAGCATAAAATGAAACCTAGAACAGCAAAGGAAACCAGTTCTATCTAAATAAAAGATGTCAGTTTTTTCTCCATCTCTGTTCATCGCCTGCTCATAGGCCCCTCATTAAGAACTCTGCTGTAAGGGAAGCCTTCAGGATGGCTGCATCCAGACTGCCCAGGACCAGAGGAGACACCTCTGAACCACAGTTGAGATCACAAATCTGCCCTCATCCCAAGAACAAAACACCTTCTGGTGGTCATGGATACCCCGATGGAAATGGCTCATTTTTTCTTTCATTTGATGCCATGCAGACCACCTGTTTCTCCGAGAAAACCCTAACAGGTTTACAGGGAACCAATTAGTGTTAGATGGGATGTCTGTATCAGGGGGAAAGAAAATGTGTCAGGCATAACACTTAAACTCGACTCTCCATTGACAGAGACTCCATAGCTGGAAAGGCCATTTTCCTGTCTAGAAGACTCACCACCACAACCTGGTTGGATCTTTTCTCTTCTGTCCACCTGACACACCCTCCGGCTCCTCCTTCCCACCTCCTCTTCAAGCCTTCATCACCTCTAGTCTCACTTACTCCTGTAGCCTCCTCATCAGGCTCCCTGCCTCCAGTCCAGCCTCCAATTAGCTGTGAAACCGATTTTCCCAAAGCACATGTGTGTTGGTAAGCAAAATGGGCTCTTAGCACTTAGTTCAACAAGTGCTCTTGAAGAGTTTGGCTTTGTTTCTTTTGAGTAATTCAGTGTATTTCATTGAGTCTTACCAAGGCTCTAACCCCTATTAGGTGTTAACCCAACATATGTGGATGTGAACCTCCCAGGGTCCTAAGGGGAGGGGCTAACTCAAGAGCCAATCATAGCAGCCTAAGTTCTGGTCATTCAGATGATGTTTGATGACATCTGAAGCCCTATAAGAAGAGAGGACAGAGCCATTTGCGCAGGGCTCTCACTCATGCTGGTGTGCTGATGCAGAGACTCTGGGCAGCTGTAGCTAAGGGCCCTCCAGCTTGTAACCCTGATGCTGAGACTTTGTTGAACTCTGGTGGTAACTATGTATTGGGATTTGAATCAGACAAGGTCTGTCTGTTGACGTTTGTGATTTGTATTTTGTTCTGAAGTTCAGCGTGCTGGTCTCTTCCCCTGAACTAAGTGAATGATATTTGTACGCTGAATTAAAGTAAGCTTGTCAACCCCTTAACGTAGCTTTCCTTAGTTAAGCAGATCAAAAGAACCTGGGCTTTTGCAGCGTGTTGGCAGCTTTCTGGGTGCTGGTTGTAGGTGGATCTTACACCCCCACAGAAGCTGCTAGCTGGATTGTTGAAACAACATGTCAATGCCCCAACTTAAGAAGCACCATCCGTAAAATCCTCTTATCTCTGAGGCCCCATACAAACTCTTGCTTGCTACTTAAAGCCACCCATAAGCTGGCTCCAACCTAATTGCATGTAACTCAGGATCATAGACTTAGATTGATAAAGGGCCTGTGGGGCCATTAAGTCTAACATCTGTACTTTACAAATGAGGAAACTGAGGCAAACAAGGTTAAGTGACTTGCCCTGAGTGGCACAAGTAGTATACATCTGGGACAGAATTTGAACTTGGGTCCTCCTGACTCCAAACCCAGTATTCTGTCTACTTTGTCACCCAGATGCTCCCCTTCACACACTCTGTGGTTGGTCCCTATACGTAACCTTCCACTTCCTGCCCCCATGACTGGAATACTCTCCATTCTCGGCCTGTTGTAATGCCCAGGTCTCCTTAAAGCCCAACCAAAGACCCCCAGGCTAGATCGTGCCTTCCTGGACTCCGCCAGCTGCTGGTCCCTTCTCCCCTCTTCCCACCCCCATATTGGAAAAAGAAAAGAAAGAAAAAGAAAACTCTTGTAACAAAGATGCAGAGTCAAGCAAGACCTAGTTCTCTATTTGGTAGCTGTAAGTGTGTGACATAAACAATACACACACAAATCCATCTATGTTTCCCCCATTATTAAACACCTTGAGGGCAAGGGCTGTTTCATTTTTGTCACTGTATCCCCAGCACCTGGGACAGTGCCTGGCATGGGTAGGTGCTTAATAAAGGCTTGTTCATTAACTAGTGCCAGGAAGACCCGAGTTAAAATCCCATCTCAGGCACTCAGTAGCTGTGTGACCCTGGGCAAATCACTAACCTCTCTGAAGCTTAGTTTCCTCATTAGGCTTTGGGGTTCCTCCTTGGGCAGTAGCTGAAGCGCTGGGATTAGAATCAGGAAGATCTGAGTTCAAATCCCTCCTCAGACACTTAACCTCTCTCTGCCTCAGTTTCCTTATCTGTAAGATGAAGAGGAGGAACTGATGGGGGAACCATTGCTTCCAGCTCTAAACATGTGTTCCTAATTGATCATCATGTCACCAGCACAAATGACTAATGTGAATGAATGGCATTCTGAACAAAATATGGGAAATCACTTGGTTAAATTACCCAGGTGTAACAGGGACAAGAGAAAGCAAACAGACCACATTTCCCACGAGCCTTTGGGCCTTAAGGACTGGGAAGAAGGAAGCTTTCATTCTTATGGGACTCAGCCATGTCAGGAGGGTAACAGAGACCCTCTAGGAAGAAAGAGGAGCTGAGTGGGCAGAAATGACCACCTGGTACCAGAAAGGGGCCAGCAGCGGCACATCTGGCTGGACAGCTGCCAGGAACAAGCAGGTGGGAGCTGTGAGGGCTCCATGAGACCCACCAGGGGTCAGCCTCTGGTCGAGAACAGAAGAAACCTCTCCCTGGGCAGGATCTCAGAGAAACAAGCTCTCCCACTCTTTATCCAGGATGGAGACCCTGACAGTCTCCAGGAAGGAATCCCCAGATGGGGAGGGAGCAGTGTTCCTTTATTCTTTATGAATTATTTCAGGCTCTGTTAAATGTTTTACTTCTAATATATGTTTTGAGGAGTGTGGAAGACTCAGGAACACAAATATCCTGTCCGTGGAGCTGTGAATTGCTCCAATTCTTCTGAGGAGAGAAGGCTGACGGAAACTCGCCTCACTGAGGTCAAAGGCAGAAAGAAAGGCGTCAAGTACACCAGCGACTTTAGCAATTGCAAAGGGCTGGAAACAAAGAAGCCTCCCACTGGCTGGGGAATGAAAGCTGAACAAACTGAAAGTTCATTACTCCAGCCCTATAAAAAAAGCAACGAATAGGAAGAACTCTGAGAAGCACGGAAGAATGTCTATGAACTGAGGCAAAGTGAAGGAGAGCCCAGCACAAACAACAGCCACATAAATATAAACGGAGTAGCAGCAACAATGAAACCGAACGCTCCAAGGCTGCCCTGGAAGAAGATACCAAGAAATGGACCTGCCAACCAGTTTTGCAGGGGTGGGGGACCATGGGTGTGGAAAACTAAATATACCAGATTCAGCTGAACTGATTTTTTCCTTTTTTTATTCTCTGTGACAAAGGCTGGTTCTCTTGATAGCAGAGGAGGGAGAGATATATTTGGAAATGAAGGTGATGCAGAAACAAAATATAGTAACAGAATTGAAAAAAATCAAATCAAAGATGACTATTGTCCCCAATGGAGGGCATAGGCAGCCTCCTTAGTCCATCAGTAAATATATCTTGGATAGGAAATGAAAAATGAATATTATCTGGGCCCAGAAATGAACAGGAGGAAAAGGCTGAACTGAGCATAGGAAATTAGGCATTAGTTCCTTTCTGTAACTCCAAAACGCTCCCCAAAGGGAACCTCATCTTTTAAACTCTGTTATTCTTTGCAAATCAGGAAATACCAAGATGCTAGTGAGGAACATGGACTTCTGGAGAGTCGCTCGCTCACTGGGAACGGATGTCAAAAAACCCCAGAGGGCAGATTCTCTAGAGATTTAAAGCAGAATCTCAAACACGCATGGGCTGCTACCTGTATGTGGGGAGAGTACACCTCCATCAAGGAGATCACATTGAAATATCGAGGCATATCAGAGCTGCAGAGCCCCAACTGATTGTGCTTAGGACTGAGATGACGGCAGGATTACTTAATTATTCCTTGTACTGACACCTCCTACCGTAGTATTACTATCCTACTGGCCTTGGTCAGTGTATGGAGGAGGGGCCTCCCTCTTTTTCTGCTTTCTGTGCCTATCACCCATGAGCCCCCATAGGGGGTTTGCTCAGAGAGCTTTTCTTCCCCAGCATAATCCTAATAAGAGTGAACTGTGACACAGAGCTTCTCAGAGATGATCTCCTTTGAACCTCATAGTCACTGCAGCCCGGGCTTTGCATACGTGAGTTCAGATGGTTTCTTTTTAGAGAAGCTTATTCTATCACAGGTTATAGACTGTATGCCTGAACTAATCATTCTAGCTGCTGTTGAGTAAAGAGTCAAAGTAACTTTTCAACAGTCTCCCCTTTGCTCCTCTGGAACTAAGTGTCCCTTTGTCAGAGTCTGATGACATAAAAGCCCAAGTACATAGCAACCCTTAAAGAAAAAAGTGTGTTTTCCCCAATCAATCCAAGCTGTCCAACCAGTCCCACTTAGACTGACTGGTCACGGGAACAGTCCTCATAAACCGTAACCAAGGAAAACACCCTGAACGCATACAACCTGAGTGCCTCTTGGAAAAGCCAAGTCCCTTATCTCTTAGGACCAAAAGGCACTTCACGTCAGGCTGAGCAGATTTTGAATACAGGCCATGAGGGTGGCAGCAAAATTCCTGCCTAAATGTCTGCTCTTCTAATCGAGGAAGAACTGCTGAGTCCTGGGATCTAATGGTTTGAAGAAAGAGGGAGGGAACAAACATTTTATTAAGTACCTACTATTCCAGGAACTCTGCTAAATGCTTTACAAACATTATCTCATTTCATTGTCAAAACAACCATGAGAAGGAAATGCTATCCCCCGTTTTACAGTTGGGGAAACTGAGACAGAGGTGAAGTGACTTGGCCAGGGTCCCATAGCTAGGAAGTGTCTAAGGCTACATTTGAACCCAGTCTTCCGAACTCCAGTGCTGGCTCTCCAGACACTAGAACATTCTGCTTTTCCCTTCCAAGCAAGGAAAAGAGCGTGGAGGGAACCCAGAAGACCTGCCGAGGAGGGCCGTGATGGCTTTCTTGAAGAACGGGATTAGTCCATCTGGCCCCAAAGGCAGCAAACTCTTGGGGCCATGGCCAGAAGAGGCAGATTTAGGGCTGATACTGGGGAGGGAGTAAGCATTTCTATAGTGTCTACTGTGTGCCAAGCACTCAGCCTGTCTTGGGAGGTGGAGTATCCTCCTTCCCAGTAGCCAGAAATTCATGTATGTTGGGTATTTTTTCCGGGGGGAGAGGCTCAGTCCCTGTTTAGGGATGGCTTGGATTAGATGGCCGATAAGGCACAGTGGGGAGAGCACTGGCCCTGGAGTCAGGACGTCCTAAGTTCAAATCCAGCCTCACACTTAGCTGTGTGACCTTGGGCAAGTCACTTCACCCTATCTGCCTCCATTTCCTCCTCTGTAAAATAAGCTGGAGAAGGAAATGGAGAACTACTCCATGCCTTTGCCAAGAAAACCCCAAGTTGGATCACAAAGGGTCAGACCCACTAATCGACTAAACAATAACAAATGATGGCTGATGTGGGTTCTTTCCATTCTGATACTCCGTGGTTGTGCTTCTCGCAAATATATTTCTGATCTTGACAGAGAAGGACTCAGAGTCATACAGGAAAAGTTAGCTCTCCTTCAAACAACTGCACACAGTTGTAGGTGGTTGTTACTTGGAATTATTAGATAGTAATCAGGACAAAGAAATGGCACGGTGTAGTGGGAGGGAATGCTGGGCTCTGATCCAGGTTTGAGTCCTATCTCTAACACTTCAGAACTGAGACCCTGGGCAAGTCACTTAAACATTGTAATCCTGGGAGGTGCTTACAAAATTAAGCTCTCACACCAGAAATTACTCAGGGACTCAAACTACAGGACCTCCCTGTATTCAGATAAAAGGTCAGATGCCCCCAAACAGCCTCCTGCAAGAATCAGAGGGAAGCACTTGGATAGATGCACAGCTAAGAGAAGCGGAGATGTAACCTGCTCCACTGGACTAAAGAAAAGTCAGATCCCAGAGAGCTCATGGAGCCGGGTGGCCGTAGACAAGCCCCTGCGAGCCTCGGCTTCAGCAGTTTTCCTTAATAATGATACCAGGGAAACTACACAAATAATAGTGACAAATGGAATTGTAACAATAAGAAGAGGTCAGGACCAAACGAGCTGGTTGGAGGAAAGAAATCGCTCGGTAATCATGTGGTGGTTCCGAGTTACTGTTACGGCTCAACCGCTATCATCAACGGCATGAGTTCTTGATGTGAGCTCTCTAAGGCTAAGACTCTCTGTTGATCTAAGACTCTGTAGGATCTGGCTCTCTGGGACTGGAGGCCACAGACAAAGTGCTGACCTGCATTACCAGCTGGATCCTTCCCTGGGAGGAGTTCTTCACACTGATGAAATCACAGATCCAGTCTGATCCCTGCTAGAAATCTTACAGACTGAACTTTCCTCCCAACACAGGCTAATTCCAGAATAATATGAAATGAAGAAAGCGGAAACCAAGAGGGGTCTCCAGCAAGGAGAAAGTAATACACACCTGCCCTGGAACGAACAAAAGGGAGGAGAACCCAGCACTTTAAGCAGGCTATGAAATTAATGCTAACACGTTCCTATTAAAAAGCTGAACCAAAATCTGACCACTGGGGGATGAGTGGGCAAGGCTAAATTCATGGCCTTCCACCTAAAACCCTCCCCCTAATTCTGAAAGTAGCCACCCCACAGTAATTCATCTTCCCAGAAAAAAGAAATTCCTTCTAAGAATTTCAGTACTAAAAAGACATGTTTCAAGTTGGTCCCTGCATTTTCAGCTCTTCCAAATACAACTCAGCACAGAAGCCACCGAGCTTTGGGAAAGTGACTAAGTTATAAATGTTAGGGACCAGTCAGCTGTCACTCATATTTCTAGAGTGGGTCTCAAAAACCCCAACTGCCTCACCTTTGGGTTCACAAGAAAGGAAGCAGCTTCCAGAGAGATCTCAAGGAGTGTCGATGGAAGAGCCAAAAACAGCAGGCTGGAGACACAATGGAGATGCCTGGCATCAGGCAGGAGGGTGGAAATTCTGGAATAACTGGAGATAAAAATAGCCACCCCTGACCACGTCACACCATGAAATCCTCAGCAAAGAGGTCAATTAGAGAGGTACCTTCGTGCTCAGCACCCAGCTCAGGGAGCCAGTCATCTCCTGGGAGTAACAGGGGAGGGCGAGGCACCCATAAACCTCCCTGGCCCTTCCTCTGTGTCCTTTGGCCAACAACTCGAATTTTAGTTACTCATGTTATGTTGAAATCATTTCTTCCATGTTGGTGGAAGCATCTGGTTTTGATGTGGGTTTGACTTTAACAAGACGCTCTGGCAAAAATGAAATCACTGAGAAAGTCTTTCCTTTTGCAAGACAATCATTTTCATGTGTATATGTGCATATATAGATGTACATGTGTGTGTATGTATATACACACACCTACACGTGTCATGCTTTACAATCTGAAAACCTTCCCCACCTACCCAGTGAAGAAGAGAGTAAAAGCATCATGATTCCCATTCAACAGACGGGCAAGCTGAGGCCGAGAGAGGGTGTGACTTGTCCACTGTCACTCACTGCATCACAGATGTGGAGCAGGAAGGGACCTCAAGAGGCCTTTGAGTCCAACCTCCTTATTTTACAAAGGAGGAAATGAAGGCCCGGAGAAGTTTGGGGTCACATGACTAAGCATCTTTCTGAGGCAGGACTCTAACCCAGGGCTTTTCTGACTCAGATCCCAACACTCTCTCCTATAGCAAGCTGCCTCTCAGGCAGACCTGGATCAATTAATTCATCATGGGCTCCAGACCTACAGAAGCATCTTGGTTTAATGAAGCCATTCAGCTAATTCTTCACCAAAACTGACTATTTTTACAAAGCACAGACATTAACGTGAGTCCAGATACATTCTAACACATCAGTTAATGCCCGCATCATGTCTGTTAGACGAGGGATGAGTGAATTCTGGGAAGCTGCGATTCAAAGGGTATGAAGAATGGTCTGTTATCACTTTCCAGGATTTCTCTTCTGTACGTAACTACTCTAAAACAAGAGCCAAATGTTGCTGCCATGGACAAAAGTCTGGTCATCATTGAAGGAGATAGAAAAGACAGTCCAATTATTAAATCACAGCTGGTAAGATACCTTCATTAAAAAATTCATTATTATTGAAAAAAAGAAAAAACCCAAACCTTTGTGGCATACATGGATATGTCAAGCAAGACAAGTTCCCACACTGGTCATGGCCAAATTATAATCTGTCCATCTGCCCCCTAAGCCCATCACCCTGCTGGTCAGGAGGAGGTGAACGTGTTTCAGCATCCATACTCTGCACCTATGGTTGGTCACTGGATCGATTCAGATCCTCAAATCTTTCAAAGTGGCTTGCGGCTACATTGTTCTCCTGGTTCTGCCCAATGAGAGGGTCTAAACCCGTTTGGAATTTGACAGGATCTGATAAAGTCTGGGGTCCTCAGTCACCAACCGGCACAAGTCCACTTGGGTGGTTATACAAGTGCTGCTAAAAACCAGAAACTGTCTTCAGCAGGAAAATCCAAAAGGACAATGAGGTCAAGAGGAGGAATCTTGGCCTCAGTCAGGAGGGGGTGGGAAGCTGTCACATAGAGAGCGAAGAGGGAGAAGCCCCCTGAACACTGATGGCGTAGGAACCAAACCTGAAGCTCTTCAGAACAAGGAGGAAGCTAGTTGTACTGGGAAGGAAATGGCTGCTTGTTCTCCAAGGAATGATGGGAGAGGTCCACAGAAGAGCATCCAGTAAGAGGGAAGGCAGAGAGAAGAGGACACAGGCTGAGGATTCTGCTGAGGGGTCCTGGGGCAGTCATTTGTCAGGCTGAGAACAATAGGAATGACCTTTGTGGCTTTCTCAAAGTGTGCACTTAAGCAACAACAGGGAATTTCCCAAGACTTGTCAAACTGGATAGGCACCTGGTGCTTGGCGTGATTCATGTGGCCACAAATGATACTGCCAGAAGGAGCCTAGAAAGCATTTATAAAGAGGACAAGAACTTGGGCAAGAAAACTGAAGAACTTAAGGACAGAGGTGGCATTTTCATCAGTGCTGTTCACTGAGAGGAGGGATTCACAAGAGAGAAGTAGGTTTGGTAAGAGAACAATTGCTGGTTAAGGAAAGCATGTTTGAAAAAGGGATTTGGATCTCTGGACCTGGGTTTGAAATAAAGAAATGGTGAGTGCCTATTGGCCAGGGCTGGCATTGACCCAGGAGGGCCAGTGTTGAACTGAGAGGGCCGGCGCTGACCCGGCAGGGCTGGCAAGGATGTTTTGACTTGGCGTCTTGCAGATCTAACCCAAAGGGCTTTAAAATGAAATGGGAGGAGGAGGAGAGAGCAAAGCTGCCAACGCAGAGCCACCAAGCTGGATGCCAAAGAGAGTGGCTAAAACAGAGGAAGAATGACAGCTGAGACACCCAGAAGTTCACAGGAGGAAAAACAAACCAGTTAGAAAAGCCTGGTACAAAGCAGAACTAAGAAGCAGAGTGAGCTGGAGGTCCTGGTTTGACCTTGATGGCACAGCAGAAGCTTGGAGGAATGAGCCCCATAGCTAGAATGTGGCCAGAGAAGGGCAGACCTTATTCACAAGAGACAGTGTCGATAAAGGGAGTGGAGAGGGTAGGGCAGTCATTGCTATATGTGAAAAAAATGGGAAATAGGAGGGATGATCATGGTGGAGGCCTTGGGAGAAGGCCAAAGGATGCCAGAATCTTGCCAGTAGAGTGACCTACAGACCACCTGGATAGAGAAGGACAAGTGGAGGGAGCCAGATTCGAGAAACAGTAAAAATCCAAACTGCTAATACCTAGAATGAGCTGAGGCTGGAAAAGAAGGCGTAAGACCAAAGAAAGAGAAGTTTTAAGAGCTCTCTTGGGGTCAAAGAGAATCAAAGAAGGACTAGGCTGGCTGCTTGGTGAGGGGGGAGCCAGAAGCACCACCTGCTGCCACTAAGGGGTGCCACGGCCCTTTCTTTGGCCCAACCACGGGCCAGTTCTCACCAGACGCCCACTATCGGGGAGGGGGCTGGGAGACTTGCTTGTAGGAAGGCTTTCACACCTTTTGGTACTAAACTAATTAGGCACCGAATCATGAGTGATGCCTTCTGGCTCTGAGACGTATATATATTCTGAGGCTGGTATTTTGCTTTGAGGGCTTGCTATTGAGAAGGACCTTTTCATGCCTTTTGAGAAGGCGGAGGGGGGAAGAGAAGGGGGAGGGGGGGAAGAGCTGACTTCAAACATTAGAATGAATGTCATCGGAAAAGGGCTGAGGCTCTGTTGGCCCCAGATTTCCATCCAGCTCAGCTCCTGTGCCCCAGCCAGGTCTCCCCCAGGCTCCGTAGGCATTAGCATTTGCTTCCTCCTCCCCAATTAGCACACATATATTTATCCGTGTTGGGTACCCTCTCAGTAGAATGGAAGCTCCTTGAGGACAGGCATGGGTTTTCCCGGAGTGTTGGCAAACCCAAACCTAGCAGAGTGCCTTACACATAGTAGGCACTCTTGGCCCCCATTTCCCACCTGTGCCACCTTCACTCTGACCCTCAATTCCTCATCCTTTCCCCACACTGGAACCTTGGACTCCATCCTGGGAACCACCCTGGACTGGAGCTTTTGCCTCCTCTTGGCCAGAACCAGACAACGCTTCTCTTCCCAACCTCCAGCACCAACTGATGCTAGCATCTGAGTACCAACTTCCCCTGTCCAGGCCTTGTTGGCTTGTATTTGCATCCCTAGCACTTAGCACAGGCTCTGACACATATTAAGTGCTATAGATGCGCTTGCTCTCTCTCTCACCCCACTCACTCTCTCCTTCTATTCCTCCCCCTCCCTTAGTCTCTTCCCCCCTCTCCCTCCCTTCCCCTTTCTTCTCTTTTCTCTCCCTCTCCCTTTCTCCTTCTCCCTCTCTCCCCTCTCTCCTTCCATCCCCCCTCACTTAGTATTTCCTTCTCCCTCCCTTCCTCTTTCTTCTCTTCTCTCCCTCTCCCTCCCCCTCCATTCCCTCCCTCCCTCAGTCTCCCCCTACTTTCTTTTCCTCTTTTCTCTCCCTCTCTCTCTGTCCCTCCCTTCCTGAATCCTTTCTCTCAGTCTTCCTCTCCTGACCTCCCCTCCCCTCTTGTCCTCTTCTCTCTCCTCTCCCTAACCCCCTCCTTGCTCTCTTCCTCCCCTCCCTCTCCCTCTCTCTCACAAATGCCAGACTGGATTAAATTTTTAGCACAAGCATCTGGCAATAAGACAAGGAAAAAATGAAACTGATGAAGGCTCCTGGGGCAGCCTGAGCACATTGGATGTGCAGGTTTGGGAGCCCGAAGCCCCAGGTCTGAGGGCCAACAGCTCCTCACCAAGGCTGAATACCTTCATTTACCTTGGAATCACCAAATCCCAGGATGTCAGAGAGCCAAAAGATGAAAGAAGACATTTAAGCCAAACTCTGGTTGTCTCCCAATCATTCCAATGCAAAGTGCAACGTGGCAGCCACCATGGGAGAGGCGTGAAGAGCTTGGGCTTCTCGGATCAGGGAAAGCATCAAGGAGAGGGTGTCATTGGAGACTGGTCTGAAAGCTTCAGGAGAATCCCAATGGGCAGCGCTGGGCTGGGGAAGGAGGAGGCTATTCCAGGGAGAGGAAACAGCCTGAAAACAGGCAAAGGCACAGGAAGGAGAGGGTGAGAATGGTCTGGTCACCAGGTGGTCTGTGCTATGGGCAGGGTGAGCTGGGGCAAGTTCTCTGATGGCCTGGAATGCCAAGCTGGGGAATTCAGCAGATAAGGACCAATCCATGCAGATTTCTTGAGCAAGGGGCGGAAGTACAGCTAGGATTCGTTACACTCAAAGCAAGTAGCACAAAGCAGGGCCTTAGTAGAAGGGGGGAAGGGCAGGGCAGGGCAAGGGAGAAGCTCACTAATCAGGAGCTTCCAATTGAATTTTCTTGCTAACCAGTTACTAAATCGAGCCATTTCTACACTGCTGAAGCATTCCAACGTGTCCTATCATACAGCACCCTGGATTACAGCCCCTATCACCCTACCCTAGTTATAGTTTTGCAAGGGAGTGATCAAGGGCATGAACAGGGTTAGACTAGAAGAAGATGGTCCTGGCAGCAGAGGAGAGAGACTGGCAGCCCTAGACCCATGAGGAAGCTCCTGGGAAAACGGTAATGAAGGCCCAAAGCCACAGGGCAGCAGTGGGAATGGAAGGGAGGAGAGAGGGACACTGTGGAATCTACAGGACCTAGCAACGACCCAGGGTGTGGGGGAGGGAGAAGATAGGTCAAAGGAGGAGAGGACGGTGATAATGAGTTACTCTGAACGGAGTTGGCTGGGTGACTTAGCTAGTGTTTGATAAGAAGTCCTCCCATAACTGAACGCTGGCTTTCTGTTAAATAACAGAGCAGATTTATAGAAATTATCATTCCAGAGTTATACAAACATCCATTCCAAATATGTTCACAATTTTAACACACGTTATCACGTCCAGCAATAGTCAGTCAACAAGCATTTATTAAGCATGTAACGTATGCCAGGCTCTACGTAACAAGCCCTGGGGATACAAAGGAACAGGAGAGACAATCTGCAAACAGCCTTGTATGTATAAGACCTATTCACAGTAGACGGAAGGAAATATTTTTGTAAACAGAATTCTATTTTAAATGCTCCAGGAATATTTGCTTTTTGAGGGCATTCAATGGTAAATCCTTTATAAAGAGATTCATTGTCCTCTAATATATACAATAATGAGGCAGAACTGTGCAATGGAAAGATTGCTGGTTCTTTGGCCAAAGGACCTAGGTTCAAATTCTGCCTCCAATACTTACTACTTATGCCAATTTGGGCAAATCATTTAATTGGGTCTTAAGTGTCCCAGCCTCTGTAAAATGAGGAGTGGGACTAGAACAGTTCTGAAATTCCCCTCCAGATCAATGATCCTCTGAAGAGATAGAGATTTTAACATACTAGGTCTGCTTATGGCGCTCTGAGGTCTCCTCCAAATCTAATTATGATCCTAGAGATCTTAAGACTTTAACATCAGGCCTGCTAACAGCACAGTTCTTCTCTTCTACTCTCAAACACCCACAGATGTCAGCCATAGTCATGTGTTCATCATAAACAGTCAACTAGTCATCTTTGCTTCACAGACCCACCGATCAGTCGCACTTCCCTCACATGCTCAGTCATAACAATCCCCAACAAAATGACTTTGAGCACAATCACGAGACCTTTTCGAGCTCATTAGAAAGTAAGTGTGACATTTTATAACAAAAATGCTGATGTGAAGATACATTATTATACCATCACATCACTCCCAAAGGGGAACAGTTCCAAGGGGTTAAGGAATGGCCAAATGTTACTACTATGTAGCACACAGACAGTATGTAGTACTCAAGGACACTTACAAAGTGTGACGAGATCTTTGAAACAAACTTTAGGCCAAACTATTAATTAGTAGCATGGCATAGGAGGGGCAAACCTGGGACTTAGCACCACAGAATCCTGGGGTCCCAGACCTAGAACTGCAAGGGACCTAAGGGCCCACCACCCTTACTTTACAAGTGGAAACTAAGGCCCAGGTGGGAGAAGCAGGTTGCATAGGTAAGAAAACACACCTGCTCAATCACTCCAGCTCTCTTTTTTCCAACCATTAGAAAATTCAAGCTATGCAGGCATTACTCTCCTCCTGCCCCTCCCCGCCCCCATTTGGTCTTTACCAATATAATAACCTTGTTGAGACATTAGAACCAAACTCCACCATGATGGTGCAAAATATTGTTGCGGAATTGGTTAGACCAGACTTCCTTCCTTTTTGTGCATCACAGATCCCGTTGGAAGACTGGCAGAACCTACAGATTCCTTCTCAGAATCATGTTTTTAAATAATTGAAGGAAATGCCAAAGTTCAGTTGGAAGTTGATGAAAATAAAAATGTACTTTTTCTTCTTCTGAGTTCACAGATCCTCTGAAATCTCCCACAGACCTCTAGTCCCTAGATTAAGAACCCCTGAATTAGACTGTCCCCTTACCCTCAGACTGGACAACAGACCTTTGGGACACACTCCCCTCTAAAATTATCCCCCTCCCTTCCTGTCTGAAGAGCGAGTTCCAAACTCTGAGCAGGGTGCACCTGTCGATTACCTCAAATACTCCATTTTCATTCCATCACTGGCAATAGCTTATTATACCTAAGACGATTGATGCCCAGATCTTTGTATCGGCTCCTTGTCTCTCCCAAGTTCCAGTTATCACCTGCCCAGTAGACATTTGGAACCCGAGGGCCATAGGCATTTCAAATTCCAACAGTCAAAACCAGAATTCATTATTCATGTCCCTAAGCCTACCCCTTTTACTAATGGCCCTGTTTGCAACCTTGGAGTCACCCTCAACTCACCCTTCAGCCTCCATGTCCAAGTAGTGGCCACATCTTGTCACTTTGACCCTCCACAAACATCCTGTGCATTCGCGGCCCTTCCCTCCACACACAAGGCCAGCATCTGAGCCTGGCCCACCTCCTCATCTTTTACCTGGACTCCTGCTTAGTCACCTAGCTGGTTTTCTAGCCTCAAGTCTTCAAACTCTCTCCCATCCATCCTCCATACAGATACCAAATCAATAACCCTAAAGTACAGATCTAACAGCACCACTCATTTGCTCCACATTTGCTCAGCTGCTTCATTTCCCACCTGGCTACCCTCCTCTGGGCTTCATCGTGCCAGCAGGAGCCCTATCACCCTGCAAGACCCCTTAAGGCCTGGATCTCACCCCTGCTCTACCCCCAGAACCTCCATGTAAGGAGATGCACAGGCCAGACAGCTCTTCATTCCCCACTGGCTGTACACCTTCGGAATTCTCCATCACTGCCCTGCTGGGTACCTCCCCTCCCCATTAGATCGCAATTTCCTTGAAGCCTGGGGCTGTCTTTTTCATATTTATATTCCCAGAGCTTAGCTCAACACCTGGCACATGGTAGGCACAAATGTTTGTTGACTGACTTTTACCACTAAGGCTAAATACAAATGTCTGTTGGCCATTTGCAGCCCTTCACAAATGGGCCTCGCCACATCCCACCATTTGAGCCTTTTGTCAGCCAATCCAGCAGGAAGCATCTGTGAAGGGCCTACCAGGTGCCAGGCCATTTGAGGCACCAGTGATACAGAAACCAAAAAATGAAAACAACTCTCTCTTTCATTGACTCCAATGGGGGCGATCATAGTGTGCGGCCACAGGCTGGATACAGGGAAGTGAGAGAGTGAGGAACACAAGGAAGCCAAGTGCCCCGGCTGTTCCCTGGACAAGACCCTCCATGGCTGTGGATCTGGGCCAGAGGGGCTGCTGAGCTACCAGCAGAGGGCCAAGCATCCAGATGTGGGACAGACCCTGTCATTGCGTGAGCTGGGTGAATGTCTCTTACATATACATGTATTACGATTTTTTAAATGCATGTAAACATGTGATTAATAAAATATGGAGCATAAATATGGAGCCCAAAGGGACATAAATGGCCACCTAGGCCACTCTCCCTTTTTTCAGATGAGGAAACTGAGGCCGAAGGAGGGGTGTGACTTTCCATGATCACATGGGAAGGAAGGAAGGAAGAATTTGAACCCAGATCCTGACTCTGCCGTCAGGATTCTTTCCCCTGTCCTAGAGGAGCTCATCTTATCATCTTTTCTCCAAAACAGAGACTTGCAGTAAAACGGATAGCCAAGAGGAATACTAGCTGATGCGCTCACAGTGCGTCAGGCCACAGGCCGCACACTTTACAGTTACCATCTCCTTGGCGGGTCGGGGCTATTATTACCCCCACTTTCCAGACAAAGAAACTGAGGCAAACAGAGGATTTCAAAGACTTGCCCAGGGTCACCCCGCTAGCATCTGAAGCCAGATTTGAACTCAAGTCTTCCTAACTCCAATTAGTATCACCTGAGAGTGGAGGCTAGAATTTTGACATTAAAAAGACATGCTCCTACGTGAAAATTTGAAAACTGTTGCATTAAAAATAGCCACACTACCGTGAGAGTTATCGCTCCGTCACTTCAGTCATGTCTGATTCTCCGTGACCCCATTAGAGGTTTTCTTGGCACGTACTTGAAGTGGTTCACCATTTCCTTCTCCGGCTCTGTTGACAGATGAGGAAACTGAGGCAAACAGGGTAAAGTGACTTGGCCAGAGTCACCCAGCTAGTGAGTGTCTGAGGCTGGATTTGAACTCAGGAAGAGGAGTCTTCCTGACTTCAGGCCCAGTGCTCTATCCACTGGGCCAATATTTTAGAAGTACGGTATTAAACCAGAGATGACTATAAATGGATATCCGTGTATGCTGGTATAACAAGTGCATCTTTAACTTTCTGATAAGGCCAAAAAGAGTAATTTATTACTAGGACAACACAATTGGGGCAAAAGGGCATTTTTAAGTCAAAAATCCAAATAAAAATAGTCCTTTGCTTCCCATGGAAAAAAATTTTAAATAAA
Source organism: Trichosurus vulpecula (assembly GCF_011100635.1). Taxonomy (NCBI): domain Eukaryota; kingdom Metazoa; phylum Chordata; class Mammalia; order Diprotodontia; family Phalangeridae; genus Trichosurus; species Trichosurus vulpecula. The sequence goes on from NC_050579.1 coordinate 1,989,061, forward strand.
CATCTTCTGGCTCTTTAGCAAGAACTCTGAACTTCTCCACCAAAAGGTAAGAATTCATCCAGCTCCTCCTTCTACTGCTTGGCATGACCAGAGCAGGGCATCAGAAGCCTTGTGTGGCCCTAAAGCCTCTTGGCAGAAGGAAGTAGGGCCCACTGGCAAGCCCAAGCAACCAAGAGAAAATGGAAATCTAGAAAGGCAGTGAGAGGGAGAGAGGGAGAGAGGGGGAGAGGGGGAGGGTGGGACGCTGGTCAGGACAGTGAGTCCTCAGCACTTATCATGGCACCTGGCACAGAGCAGGCACTAAATAAATGCTTATGGGCAACCAGGTGGCACAGTGGATAGTGCCAGGCCTGGAGTCAGGGAGACTCATCTTCCTGGGTTCAAATCTGGCCTCAGACACTTATTAGCTCTATGATTCTGGGCAAGTCACTTTACCCTGTTTGCCTCAGTTTTCTCATCTGTAAAAATGAGCTGGAGAAGGAAATGGCAAACCACTCCATCATCTCTGCCAAGAAAACCCCAGATTAGGTCATGAAGAGTTGGACACAACTGAATAACAAAAAATTGTTTGGACTGATGGGCTGCCTAGGAAGCTGCTACCCATGTTCCCTGTCAGTGCCAGGATCCCTATTGTAGGGCTTGCCAGCTCCTGGCTTAGCCTCAAATATGAAATAATGATTAATTCTACGTTATCATCATCACCGATTAAAGCAGTCATGTTGACTCTCCCAAGAATGCATGGTAAATACACTTGAGAATGGACTCTGTGCATGTGCCTCAGTACAGAATTTATTCTTTTGTTTGTGCAATACCAGTAGAGACTGAAAACAGGAAGTTAGGGTGTGGTCTTCATCAGAAAACAGACACCACAGAAGTTAAGTTTCACCATCGTTCCATTGCACTTGGCCTACACCGCTGATTGGGATCACCCAGAGAACGGGACTCCCAAGCCCCATCCCATTGCCCAAGACCCTCTCCTCAGACTGTACCAATGATGGAGGCACCTCCCTAATTTGGGACCATCCCCAAAAGAAGCAATTGGGATTGGCAGACTGGCATTTCATCTCTGTAGATGGGATAGATGGTGAGTATTCTTGCTAAAAAAAATTGGCCAGCAGACTCTAGGCATGGGAAGTTGAAGGAAATCCTCCAAAAATGGGGATATTAGTGAAGAAAAACGTTACATGTCTGCCATACTGCCTTTCCAAAAGTCTCTTAGTCCAACATGGAAAAAGAAAAAGGATTGTAATTAGCTTGGGTTTTGCCTCCAAGCAGAGTGCTCATTACAAACCAAACTCCAAACCAACAATACGTCTATTGTATTTTTTCTTGCTTCTTTTCTTCTGCCTACTGGGGTATTCACACGGCTGCTAACTTACACTGTGTTCTTGAGTAGAAAAAGCTCACACCAGGAGTGAAGAACTCTACCCTCCTGCCACCCCCTCACCCAACTGATACAGCCAAGTCAGGCGGCAGATAGTTCCTCCACATTTGTGCTTCTCGTGCCCCTGTATACCTGTCTCAGGCATGCCTGCAGGAGGAGCCAAGACACACAAAACTATGCTAATCATAAAACTGCACACCCACACACTTCAGAACAAATGAACAAAGCCCTTTCAAAGGACTCCCTGGGATTTTATGATAAAGGGAAAGAAGTGTCTTGATTTTCAATAAAAGGGGAGTAGGAGAATGAACAAACTCTAGGCCAATGAGCTTGGCTTGGATTCCTTGGTTATTGTTCAGTCATCCAGTCCTGTCTGACTCTTCAAGACCCTGTGGACCACAGCACGCCAGGCCCTTCTATCCTACACTACCTCCCAAAGAGTCCAATTCTAGACAATATTATTAAAGGGATGGCTAGTGAATGTTTAGAAAAGGAAGCGGTGATTGAAATGGATCAGCAAGACTTCAGTAAAAATAGGTCATGCCAGACGAACATTATCGCCCTTTTTAACAGGGTTACTCATGGGTAGATTAGGGGAATGCCATAGACACGGTTTACCTAGATTTGAGTAACACAGTTAAGATAGTATCTCATGCTGTCCTTGTGGAAAAGACGGAGTGGTGTGGGCCAGACAATAAGATAATTGGATGGATTTGGAGGTAGTTGAACAGCCAGACTCATTAAGGGTTTGATGTCAACTTGGAGAGGCTCCAGTGGGTGCCCTGGGGATCTCTGCACTATCTAACGTTGTTATCAAGGGCTTGGGGAAAGGCGTGGATGGCATGCTCATCACATCTGCAGATGACATCAGGCTGGGAGGGAGAGCTAACACACTGGATAACAGAAGCAGCATCCAAAAAGATCTCACCGATCTACAGGGCTGAATCGATTAAGAAGACATTTAATAGGATTCAAGAAATCAACTGCAGTTATTTGCATGGGGAAGAATGGTTAACAGTTTGTCTGAAAGAGGATCTGCAAGTTTTAGTGGACCACAAGTTCAACATGAGGCCACAGTGTGATACAGTGGCCAAAAAAAGGTGGGTGATCTGGGGCTTTCCTCAGAGGCATGGCTTTGAGGAATCAAGATGTGAAAACTCTACTGTCTTCTGGCCTCATTAGTCCACACTGGGAGCATCGAGTTCAGTTCTACGCATGAGATCAGGAAAGGGTGTGGATAAGCTGGGGTGCATCCAGAGGAGGGTAATTAGAAAGGTACTGAGCCTCAAGTTCATACAAGAGGATTCACCAAGGGGAAGGAAGATCATTGGCCCAGACAAGACTGGCCACCTGCTAGCCGTCTCTGAAGTATTCAGAAGGCTGGCCTGTACAAGAGTGAGCAGATGACCTCAAAGGGTTGAAAGGCAATGGGGGATGTGGTCAATTTAGGCTCAGTGTCAGGAAAACCTTCTAGGATGGGACCATCCTGAGGTGGAAGAGGTCACCTCCAAGGCAGCAGGCTCATCCCCCTGATGGCCCTGAAGAAACAGAGACTGGACGGTCTTGTCTGGTATGGAGTGCTGGGTATTCTTTTCCAGGTAGGATCACTGAGGCCCCTTTTTAATGCAGAGGATCTGGGAATCTGGTGCTCTTTCCTCTACACCCTGTTAAAAGCTAGAATACAGTGACCCCTTGATTAATAAACCATCAAATAATCCTTGACACTCAGTTGGCTATTAAAATCATTTTTATTTTCACAAACCTGCAAAGATGATCTGACAGACATAGTAGCCCCATGACCAAAATACTTTCATTTTTAAGTGCCTCCAGATAGAAATGGGGACCACTAACCCAGACGTAGGGATCCCTAAGGGCTGCATATTGACTTAGTTTTATAATGTAGTGTCATCTAGGTTTTGTTGTATTTTTATTTATTTTAAGTGTTTCCCAATTACATTTTAATCTGGCTCCATAGGCTGCCAAGAGCTCCTGGTTGGCACCCCCAAAGCAGAAGGCAAATAGGAGCTTGTGCAGCTGTGTAGTCCTTAGCATCACTCCCATCCCAGGCTCTCCTTCCTCTCCTCATTTTCTTCTCCGACAATTTATTTCTCTCCTTCAGCCATCTTCAAACTAAGAACTTTCTGTTCTTTCCCCAACAAAACCTGGAAGGCTCAAATGTCATTCACTCACACTTACTAATTGATTACATTTTGGTATGAATGAGTTATAAACATGTTCTCAATTGGATTTATTTACTTCTGAGGCTTCAGAGCCTTTGGTCCTTTTTTAAAAGGAATTTCTGGCACAAGAGAAAAAGCCTGTTCTTGAGCTCAGCTGGGGTTAGATAATGCACAGGGATGGGCTCCCCTGGAAAGTCCACTACCTAGCATGACTCCAAGGCTGTAGCTGCAGCTCCACCCCCCACCCTGCCAATAAAAAGGTGATGAGAGGGGTGGAGAAAAAGGAGGGGAAGAGGGAAAAGGAATTGGGATCCTTTCCAAATCAGCTTCTAGAATCCTGTCTCCCTTAACATGTATCTGTTCCCTCTTAGAAAGAAAAATAAATTTTATGGATATATTTTGTTTTTACATCATACAAGATGTCCAATTTATCCCTGCCCTATTCCATCCAGGAAGAAAACACTAATAAAAAATAAAAAGAACCCCAAACCCCACGATGAAACAAAACCAACCAGGATCGATGGAGCCTGACAATGTGGTCCACAGCCATAGTCACCCAGCCTTCTCCGGCACATTTTAAAGCATCCAGTTTCAGTGTTTGTTGTTTTTTCTTTTAGCTTCTGGTTGTTCTTTCCAACAACATTGCTGTGGCCACTGTGGATATTGTTTTCCTGGGTCTGCCAACTTTCCTCTGCATCAGCTTATGTAAATCTTCCCAGGCTTCTTCCTAACGGCCATTTATTCCAGGGCAGTAATAGACTATGGCATTCACGCGCCACAACTGGTCCAGCAAACTCTCCAACAACAGGCATATTTGGGGACTTCCTTTTTATTATTCATCTCCTTGGAGTATATGCCTAAGAGTGAACTCTCTGGGTCAAAGGGTAGGGATATTTTGGCCACTTTCTCTAGATAAATTCCAAACTGCTTCCCAGAACAGCTCCACCAATAGCGCATCAGTGTGCCCATCTTTCCATAGCCTGCTTAAGTCTGAGCATACAACAGGCCTCCTGACTCTTAGCTGCATATTCTGTATTTTCTGGCAAAAGTGATGCTACCCTAGATAGACTCTGAGGTGAGGCCGAAGTATAGTGTGAGGGCAAGGTCGCAGAGACAGGATTCAGGAAATCCCGGTTCTAGCCCTGCCTAAGCCTCTCACTGAGATAGAACTGCGAGAATGTGAGCAAGTTCTTTCATCTGGCTTGGGGTCAGAGAACCTGTAAAATGAAGACATTGGACTAGACACTCTCGAAGGTCCCTTTCATCTCTGGGCATCAGTGAAAGAATTCTGTTCCATAAAGTTCTTACCCTGGGAATGTGTGCTTGTTCAGTCATTTCAGTCATGTCTGACTCTTTGGGACCCCATTTGGGGTTTTCTTGGCAAAGATACTAGAATGGTTTGCCATTTCCTTCTCCAACGGATTAAAGCAGAGGTTAAATAACTTGCCCAGGGTCACACAGCTAGTGTGTCCAAGGCTGGACTTGAACTCAGGTCTTCCTGATTCCTCCAGTGCACTATCTAGCTGCCCATCTCTGGGAATAGTGCCTTTATTATGTCTGCCTCTGGGAATGAAGTCGCTGACAGAGAAGGGTGGTACTGAAATGAATCTCATGTTCCACGCGCTGTGCTAAGCACTGGGGATACAAAAAAAGGGCAAAAAACAGTCTCTGCCATTAAGAAGCTCACAGTTTAATTAACGGGAGGATGGGATATGTACATTAAAAAAATACACGAGACATTTACAGCAAGGCTTCTTACTAGCTGTGTGACCCTGGGCAAGTCACTTAATCCTCTTTGCCTCAGTTTCCTCATCTGTCAAATGAGCTGGAGAAGGAATTGGCAAACCATCCCAGTATCTGTGACAGGAAAACCCCAAACTGGGTCACAAAGTCAGACACAACTAAACAAACTGAACAACCACCTTCTAACCTCTTGAGGGCAGGCTCTGTTTTTGCCTTTCTCTGTAATAATAACAAACAGTAACAACTAGCATTTAAATACAGCTTCGAGAGGAATGGTTATCTTCCTCCTACGTGAATTATTTCCTCACTCAGAAATCAGCCCCGCAGGTTCTTTAGGCAGCCTTTGAGGTGCAGGGCTCATAATGAGATGCGATCTTGGATGAAACCAACCCAACTGGAAAGCTCAGGCCTGAACGAAAGGCAAAGAAATGTTCATCTGGGGGAATTACTGGATTCTGCCCATTGTGTTTTTGTCAGACACATCTGAGTACAAGTGCGCCCCGCCCTCTTATCTAGATTACCCTAGATGGGGTGATATGGGTATAGGTAAATCTCTTTGACTAAGCCTGAGGGATGAGTGACAGGTCCCTGAGACCCTCACTAGAATAACCCCACCTCTCATTAGGATATTCCTTCTCTCATTTCTTGTTAATCAATCAGAGTTGATCGCCACCCTCAGGAACGCCCCTCTTCCAAGGGCATATACAAGCCGAGTGGGTTCCATGACAGAGTTCTGGGCATCCCAGAGTGCCGCTGAGCCCTTCGTTAATTATCGGCCAGCACGATTGATAAAATGACTAATTACACAGAAACTGCGTTTCCTGAACTTTTGATACAGCCCCGTTTTAAGGTTTGAAAAGTGCTTTATAAACATCTCATCTTAATATGACAACCTGGAGGGAAGGTGCTGCTGTAATCCCACTTTACAGATGAAACTGGAGCAGAAAGACACGACCGGCTCAGCATCACACAGCAAGGAAGCCTCTGAGCCCTGATCTGCCTTGATAATTGCTCGTGGGTTGAATTAAGATACAGAAGACGAGGGGGGAACTGGACTCGATGACACTCAAACAGAAGATGAAAACACTCAATAATTTCAATAAATACCTCCAACAGCTCCTCTCAGGCTGTGCTGTCCCGCGGAGAGGCTGCTGAACGCAGGAAACAGGGGCTCAGAAGCTCGGATCTCTGCCCCTCATCACCCGGCCAAGCAGGGACAATCGGCCTCACCTGCCCTTGTTCCAGAGCTGCGTGGGAGCGGACCCACGGGGTGCCTCAAGTTGACCTGTTATTATCGCTGAGCTGTTTCAGCTGTGTCTGATTCTCTGCGACCCCTCTCTGGGGTTTTCTTGGCAGATACTGGAGTGGCTGGCCACTTCCTTCTCCAAACTGAGGCAAACAGGGTGAAGTGACTTGTCCAGGGTCACATGGCTAGTTAGTGTCTGAGGCTGGATCTGAACTCAGGAAGAGGAGTCTTCCCAATCCAGTGGGATGCTGTACATAAAGTGCTTCACAAACCTGGAGGTGCTAGCCAATGCCATTAGCGCTTTTCTCATGTATTTAGTCCTCGGCTACATGCATAAGGAGGCTCCCGGCCTTCTGTCCTAGCAAAGGAGAAGGTTCTCAGCCATTTCTTGAACATCCCAAAGTCAAAGCTTCACATTGGGATGAAAGAGCCTGGTTGTGCTTATTACGGATGGGATGGGGAGATCTGCTGCCTCTGGATCTTTAGAGCTTTACGAGGGCGGGACCAGAGGCCCCCAGGAGGGAGATGGTCCTTAGCTCAGGGCCTGGGAGGGGTCAGTGGTGGAGATGCTTGCTCCGGGCCTGCCCCCTGCTGGACACTTCAGGGAAGTGTGTTCAGGTGGAGAGGATACAGTTCTTTGCCCTGCTCAGTATTAGTTAAGCAGGGCCCTGGGCGTGCCAAGGTTTGTTTTTTTTAAGGGTTGCCCCTGTCCTCAAGCAGGGTACATTCTACTGTGGGGGGAGGGGGAGAAAAAGGAAGGCAGACAAGTAAAGGACAGCGATGGCCCCTAAGTACAGCAACAAGGTATAGTGGAAAGGCCCTAGGTCTAGGGTCAGGATCTGGGTTCAAATCCACGCATACTATATATGAATATATATATATATATATATATATACACACACACACACACACATATACCATGTATATATATACGTATAACACAAAAAAGCATACAAGGTAGTTATGGGGAAAAAGCTCCACCCCCTGCATTAGGCTGACACACTGAAGAAATGCTATGTTTCTCTTGCATCTGAACACAGGCCTCTGAGGTAGAACGGCCCTCGAGATCACCTGGGTAACAGGGAACCCAGCCTGAGGACGGCATTCAGTGACCCGTCCCAAATGACCATCGTGAGCACCTTGGCAGGGCCGTCCTCCTTCGTAATTCTGTAATCAAATAAATGAAAGCTGTTTTGATGACTGAAATATTCTGGTTTCTCTTACCGGCCTCTGATTATGCTTCATTCTTTTTCCTTTGTTACTTGTGACCACAAACCACCATTTCAAAAAATCTAAGAAATCTTCTCAGAATAAGGCTCCATTAAAATATGTTCTCACTAACGGGCTATTCTGCCCATAATCTGATCTCAATCTTTGGACAGAATTCCCTTCTGGGCAAGGCACTGGCAAAGGGTCAAAGACCAAAGGAAAAAGGAAGCGCTGCCCTTAAGGGGCTTATTTTTCTACTGGGGGGGGCACCAGGCAGAACACGTAAATAAGACGTATGATAGCAATTCACCACCAGCCTCGGGCCTCCCATATCTCCAATCCGCTGGACACACAGCTGCCACAATCACTTTCCTAAAGGGCAGGTCAGACCATGTCAGTCCTGTGCTCAGTAAACTCCAGGGGCTTCTCTTGCCTCTAGGAGGCCTTTGGTTTAGCTTTGAGGGCAAGCCTCTCCCAATCTGGCCTCAGTTTGCCTCTCCAGTGGTACTACAGCTCATTCTCCTTCCTGTGCTCCATGAATCTGCTCAGCTGGCCCTCTTTTGGTTCCTTCCCTATGGCTCTCCATCTCCCCTCCCCCAGGCCTGTTGTGGGCTCTCCCTCATGCCTGGATGCGCCCTCCTGCCTCCAACTCTCAGAATCCAATTGTCTTCAAAACTTTGTAAGTGATGCCTCCTCCAGGAAGGAGCCCTTCCTGGTGTACTAGGGCGCTCCTCCCCCATTGGGTGACTGCAAGGTGAGGAACCTGGGTGGCTGAAGGAGGCTAGTGGCCCCACTGGAAACAGGGAAGATGTTTGGGAGGAGATCTAGACCTGCTCTGGACATAGGGAGGTTCAGATGACTATAGGATGTATAAATAAAAATGTCTAGCAGACAGTCATACATGGGACGGGAACTCAGGAGAGACCCAAGGGATCTCCGTTTATATCTGCATCACATGCATGTATATACCTGTATATACATACACCATATGAATTATCTGCCTAAACATGATCATTTAACCCATGGGAGTGGATGAGATGACCAAACAAGATAGTAGAGAGGAGAAGAGAAGACCCCCTAGTGAGCAGGAGGGAGCAGGGTGATGACCTGGCACAGGGGTCTCAGGAGCAATGGCCAGAGTCAGGAGGAGAACCAGGAGGAGGGCACATCAAAGGCCAGAGGAGGAGAGACCATCCAGGAGGAGGGCATGGCTGACAGCCAATAAAAACAGCCGAGAGAGGCTGAGGAAGCCTAAGGCCAGGGCCAGAGCCGGCCTAGCTGTTCTCTGAAGGCAACAGTTTCCTCATCTATAAAGTCAGCTAGAGAAGGAAGCGGCAAACCCCTCCAGTATCTTTGGGTGGCAAACCAGCCAGCAATGAATCCCTGCCTCTGGCCAGAGGGCAAGCCGATGCCTCCATCTACCTGCCCTGACATCCTCTCCTCTCCTCAGGTCACAAAGGAGCAGACCCGCCGTTTTTTATTTCTTTAGACTAGGTCCCCCTCTGCCCCTAGGTCCGCCCAACTGGAAGCGCCACAGACCTTCCTGATCCTAGTCCAATCTCAATGCTCTTCTGTAGGGAAGCTTTGAAATGCTCCATTTCCGAGCTGGGCCAGTTCATCCCTCATTCGGCAGGCTGAGGGCCCTCAGTTCCTGGGGGTTCCGGGGTGCCACAGTGCCTAAGGAAAAAAAAGGCTAACTCCCCTAGATCCCCTCTCAAGCAATGGATGAGCCCTGGCCTCCCCAGTCCCGGGGCCTAGGGGCCTGTCCACCACGCCAGCCCTGACCTGGGGTCTGAATCCAGGTTCTGACAGTCTTTCCTTCAATGACAACCTTAAAAACTATGTTGAAATAGGGCATCTCTACCAGTTAAGAAGCACTGATTTTAGGAGTTTTCTACCAAATTATTTCTTGCTCTAGCTTTAAATATTTATCAAGTCTACACCCACAGTTTCATTAACTTCAGGAAATGTAAGTAAATGTTTTATTCTGCAGTGAGAAATGTTCCATTAACAACAGGGACTCATGAATCATTAACGCCATCGGACTGTGATCTGAAAGGCCTGCCGATGACCGTGACCCAGCTTACAGAGCCAGGATCATCGAACGGACTGAGGAGAAGCCAAGAAAAGGCTGAAGACACCGATCGCTGGGCCCGAGGACGCTTTCATCCCTGGGCTGCTGATGGAGCCCTCTGGCTTTCACTGAATTGTCTTCTCCAAGTGGCTCGGTGGGAACACTGAATCAAGGATGCTGAGGTCGTCCTTCGGGAAGGCCACCATGGGGACAACTGAACCCCAAACCAAAGAGCTTGGCAGGCTGGGGATCACGCTTCACTTACCATACATCTGAAGAGCCCTCTTACAGCCCCATACCCACATCAAGGAAGAAGACAGGATGCCCAGGGAATCGTTAAGTAGAGTTGGAAGGTCTAAGCCCCTCCAACCACTACAGACCCATGAACCTCCTACCTTCTCGACCCCTCCTTCCAGATCCTTTAGGCATTGATTTCCCCCATTCTAATGTAGGCTCCTTGAGGGCAGGAACAAGTTGTTTGGATCCCCACTGCTTAGGGTAGTGACTGGCACACAGCAAGCACTTAATAAATGCTCTATTTATATCGTCCATCCATCTATCTATCTGTCTGTCTGTCTGTCCGTCTATCTATCTATCTGTGGAATGACCAAAGAGCTGCTCAGTCTCTGTTTCAACATTCCCAGTGACAGGGAACTCACTACATTTAATCCAACAGCCCAATTCCCTTGCTGAATAGCTTGAAGCATTAAAAAGACCTTCCCTACTTGGAGCTTAAACTACACAAAGAATAGGCTCCCTCCTTGAAGTGAGTACAGCCAGACAGTCACTCTGATCTTGTAAATGGAATGATCGCTAACAAGGAAATCAAACTGGACAAATGTAACGACCAGTCCCAGTTCTGCAGAACAGGCTGAGCCGGGCGGAGGAGCGCAAGGAGAGAATGTTGCATACCATAACACTGTATCAGTTGTTTCTGCTTAATTGTTTTTACTAGTTATAAGAGAAGGCCCAGTGGGGGAAGGGAGAGGGGAGAAGAGAATGGTATATCCAGAAATTAATTACTATATTCAGTTGTTTTTGAGTCATGTCTGATTCTCTGGGACCTAATTCGAGGTTTTCTTTGCAAAGACACTGGAGTGGTCTGCCATTTCCTTCTCCAGCTCATTTTACAGATGAGGAAACTGAGGCAAACAGGATTAAGTGACTTGTCCTGGGTCACAAGGCTAGTGTCTGAAGCAGATTTGAACCCAGGAAGAGGAGTCTTCCTGACTCCAGGCCCAGAACTCTGTGTACTGTGGCGCCACCTAGCTGTCATTACTATTATATAAAAACAAAAGTCACTTTAAAAAGCGGAAAGGTAAAGGTCCCTTTTCAACATCAGCATTTGTTAACTACCTATTGTGCCACAAGCACCGTGCTTAGTGTTGGTGATGCAAAGACAAAAAGAAAACAGTCCCTGCCCTTGAGGAGCTCCTATTCTAATGGTAACTACCAGATAGACACAGGACGCATCTAGAGGAGGTAGAAGGGAACCTTGGTGGGGCTGGGGGCGGGGAGGTTCTAGAAGCTGAGAATATTTAAAGGTACCAATCATCCCTGCCCCTCCCCCTTCTGTTTTCCAGGCTGAACATTCCCAGCTCTTCAACAGCTGCTCCTCCAATCACATCACTTCCCAACCCTCCCGGGCAGGGCAGGAACAAGGGCAAGCCTGCCAAGTAGCAGCCACATGAGAAGATGACAGGGCACAACAAGAAGCAGCGAGAGCTACCATTTCCAGACTCTTGGAGGTTTTCAAACCACTTTCTGTGCATTATCTCACTTGACCTTGGGAGGTAGACGCTATTTGAAGGCAAACATGGGTTAAGTGACTTGCCCAGGGTCACACAGCTAATACAAGTCTGAAGTAGGATTTGAACTCAGGTTTCTTGACTCCAAATCTAGTGCTCTCTCCATTAGAAGCAGCACTGAGCTGCTTCAGAAAAATCTTACAGGCAGAAGAAGAAACATCTTCTGTACAATGGCTAGTAGGATTTAGTAGTAGCTAGCAAGGGGGAGCAGTAAAGAATGGCAGGCCTCAGAGCCTTGACAGACTGTGGAGCTGTGGCCAACAGTGCCAGGCTGCAGACACCACAAACAACGGCAAAGGGCTGGCCACGTGCATGCGGGGTTTGTGGCAAGCAGGCAGCTCTCGCTGCATTCGCACCCCCAACCTGAAAACTACAAGTACTGGCCTTGCTTTTGAGGACTCACATCTTTGCAAACAGAGCTTCAAGTTTAACGTCAAATGCTGCATTTTCACTTGGGAAAATAGGTTTCAGTATAAATAGCCAGTTTAAGAAGGAGAGCAGGAACCTGGCCTAATTAAAAGGTACCTAGCAGATGTAGCTCAACAGCTAGCAGGGACTGCGGGTCAGTCTGGACAACATTCTGTGGGATTAGCAATTGTCTAGAAAAGGAAAAGACTTAACTCTTAAAGGAGGTGGAGGAATCCCAGTAACAGGATCCTGGAAGAGAGTGGTTCTGGCTCCTCTGAGGGGGTTGAGAAGACACGGGACACACATGGGAGAGCAAGCTTATCACGAACTTGTCCGGAACGCTTATCAAGAGGAGGTCACACCAAACTAACCACATCTCCTTTTTTGACAGGGTTAAACTAGACTGGTCAAATCAAGGGGAAACTATGGACAGAGGTTATGACAATTTGGGAATGTGGCCGAGTCCATCCAGCTGCTTTTGGAATGAGATGCTGAGACAAAAGCAGAGATAAATATGTTTGAATGGCCACACCCAAGCAGTAGATATTCACGGAGAAGCTGGAAGGAAGTCTCTACTGAGATGCCTCAGGGATCCCTTTGGCAACATTTTTTTTTAAACAGTTAGACAAAGGCAAAGAGAGAGTGTCCAGGGCTAGGACAGTGACAGTCTGACGGTCCTCTGACCTGTTCTGTTCACTTCTGAGTGTGACACTGTAGGAAGCCTATTGATACTAAGAGGCAGAGAGCCTCAGGGATGGTGAAAGGCCTCCAGAGTATGCCATATGAAGTAAAATGAAGGGGCCTGAGGGAGAAGCAAACATGACAGGCAATATGACAGCTGTCAATCAGGTATTTGGGGCGTGGGCCCCTGAACACTTCAGAGGGAACAAACAGGAGCTGGGAGAAGTTACAGAGACGCAGATATGGGCCTGATGGGAGGCCCAGCTGCACCAGAAGGAAGTGAGCTCACTCCCCATCACCAGGCCTGCAAACAGAAGCTGCTGTGGCAGGAGGGTCTGAGAGCCTGGAGGCAGGTGTTTTCAGAGGATTCATTTAAGCTAATGAATAAATGAAGGCTGAGGAAGACTCTGGTGTGCTTCACACCTGCTCTGAGACGTGAGAAAAGAGGATTTCCCGAGTGGCTACAACGACCAGAAGGCCTTTCACCAACCCAAGGAGCTCCTGGTCCCCGGCTGGGCTGGGGCCCTCCTACTTACTACATTCCCAGTATTTGGGGATTCAGTCCTGGTTGGGCTTTATCCTCTATAAGGAGCCAAGAAGATCAAACAGAGAAAGCATTTCTTGCAGGAGTTGGAGAATCTCTCATCATCGTCATCACTAGCATCTACAGAGCACCTACTGTGTGCCAGGCGCTGTGCTAAACACTTTACAAATATTACCTCATTGGCCCCTCACAACAAGGCCTGGGAAGCAGATGTTGTTACTATCCCCACCATGCTGCTGCTTGGTGGTTTTCAGTCCTATCCAACTCTCCTATTTGGGGTTTTCTTGGCAGATGTTGAGTGAGTTGCCGTTTCTTTCTCCAGCTCATTTTACAGATGAGGAAACTGAGGCAAACAGGGTGAAGTGACTTGCCCAGGGTCACACAGCTAGAGTATCTGGGGCTGGATTTGAACTCAGGTCCTCCTGACTCCAGGCGTGGCACACTGTCCACTGTGCCACCAACTGCTTTCTGCATATAGGTGAATTAGACAAAAAGTACACAGGTGAGGTCAGCTAGGATGATCCCCCAAATGCTCTCTGTGTGGGAGCAAGATAAGGAGTGTATTCCTAATAACTGAAATGAGGAAGGAAGGAAGGAAAGGAAAGGAGGGAAAGAAGGAAGGAAGGAAAGGAGGGGAGAAGGGAAGGAAGGAAGGCTTTGAAGTACCTCTTGAATGTAGTGTTTTCTTTTGCCTACCACCAGAAAGAAACAGACCTCAAGTGAGTAGGATATGTGTGTCCATACACGTGAAAATATGAAGCAAACAATATGAAGTGAGGGAAAACTAAATGTATGGAGCAGAATTCTTAAGCTTAGATATTTCAGGTCTCAAGTTCCAGTCTAATTAAGCCCAACTCCTGGCTCCATCTCTTCATTGGAGACTGGAGGATCATGGGCAAATGCACTTCTCACTAAAGAACTTACTTGGGTCAGTTGTTCCCCCTTCCATAAAGGATGAGCCTTCTATTTCATTTTTTTCAAGATGAGTCTTTTAGCAGGAATAACAAGTCCCCCAGCCCCTCGCCAGCAGAACAAACAAAAGTTCCCTTGGCCTCTGAAGCTGCTCATGAAAAGGACAAATGTTTGAGCCACAAGAAGGCGGAGCAGGGAAACTCGATCATGAAACGTGATGATCGGCTCCTGAGTGAGGAGCGCTGGGAAAGTGCAGCTCTCTCGGCATGGGCACCGACCCAAAGTTCAACTCTGAGATCAATAAAAGATTCTCTGAAGATGCCTTTTCACCTGTACTGCATCCAACACACGCTCCAAGGCCCAGAAATGAGTCATCACGCGGTGGAAAGAAGAATAAATTCTAAGGCAACTAAAGCATTTAATCGACACCGTTAGTGACAGAGGATTGGTAACCTCTTCCAGCATCGGCTGAGCCTGCTCTGCTCAAGGCACCGAGTGAGGCCTAAAGACAAGGTGAACAGCGCCTGCCCCCGAGGGGCTTACACCCTACCCAGAGGAACAGCATCTAATCAGAAGGGCAAGTACCGCACAAGCTCATTGGAAGAGAGAGGAAACACCCATATCAAGGGGACCAGAGAAGGTTTTTGCAGGAGGTAGCCCAAGCTGGGCCTTGAAAGAAACCGAGGCAGCATGATACTGTGGAAAGAAGTCTGGCTCTGGAGTCAGGGAGGCCTGCGTTCAAATCCTGCATCACGGTAAAAGACAAACAGCTCTGTGCAGATCCCAAGCCAGCCAGCCTTCAATTCCTCACTATCAAAATGAGGGAGCTGGGCCTTTGGCTTCTAAACTCTAAATCTATGACTCTTCCCTGGGGCCAGTTTCCTCCTAGGTTAAACAGATGGCCTCCAGGGTGCCTTCAAACTCTGGAGGCAGAGGTGGAGAAGGCATGCATTCCCCTCCCCACCGCCCCAGCCCCAGACACAGTCTAGGTAGGAAAGGCAGGTGGGGGCCTTTCAATGACCTTGCTTTCTAGGGATGGGGGGCGACTTGGCTATCAGGAAAATAAAAATGGGCACAAACTCACACAAGGGGAGCATCACACTCAGAAATCTCCAAGGAATTGAAAAGGAAGGAGGATTTGCATAAATCTGCATCTCTCCCTACCCCGCCCCGCCAACTTCCAATTCAGGGCTGGATGGACGTCCAGGGTGTCAGTAGACACTTGGAGGAAAGAGACTGAACCAGCTGGCCAGTGAGGACTGATACTGAAAGGGCAAAACCCAGGCAGGGCCTGGGAGGGAACATTTCAGCTTGGAATTCAATTCCACGAAGGAGTGTGATCTAAGCGTCCTCACCTTCCAACCTAAACCATGCAGCCACCAAGGCTGGTCTGTGTGCAAACAGCAGGCCGAGCACTGAAATCTCTGTTCCTCAGATTAGGGCTCAACAAACAACAGGCCTAGTTTTAAACTTGCATTTTCACCCAGTGACTGTAGATTCCCCTGCTGTGCATCACGGTAAAAGACAAACAGCTCTGTGCCGGCTGGTGAGAAGCTCTTTGTAAGGACAATATCGATTGTTTAGTCATTCTGCAGTCACACCTGACTCTTCCCGACCTCATCTGGGGTTTTCTTGGCAAAGATACCCTTGCCCACTTCCTTCTCTGGCACATTTTACAGATGAGGAAACTGAGGCAAACAGGGTGACACAGCTAGCAAGTGTCTGAGGATGCATTGGAACTTGGGTCTTTCCTGACTCCAGGTCCTGAGTGCTCTGCCCACTGTGCCACCCGGCTGCTTCAGGATACACTGGCACTTAGCACAGCACCCACACCTCCCCAATATTTGTTACTTAGCCAGCCCACCTCCCAGGACCGCTGGGAGTATACAAAGCCTTGATCTCTGTGCTCTGCCAGCTTCACCAAAGCACTCTGTAAAGACTGCTCATCATTGCTGAGGTTGAGGTGGAGATTAGAATGAAATTCTTTTGTTTTAGGTACACATTCCTTCCAATGCTGAAATTCTGGGTAAAAAAAATAAACAAACAGATAAAACTTGGGGAAGGTTAGCCTGAAGGGATGATCACAATCACAGTCCTGTACAAGAGGGACTGTCTTTGTTCTGCCTGACTCCAGAGGGCAGAGCCCAGAGCAGAGAAGGCAGTTAGGTGTCTGGAAAATGTCCCAACAACTAGAGGGTCCCCAAGGACAACGGGCTGCCTCAGGAGGTGGTAAGTCAAGTCAGCAAGTATTTATTAAGCACCTACTATGTGCCCAGCACTAAGGTAAGTTTGTGGAGGTGGGGGCGGGGGGGAGTCTTAGAGCAAAGGCTGGATGACCCCTTGTCATATATGCTGTAGAAGTCATGCTGGTTTGGGTTTTGGTTGGCCCAGATGGCCCCAGAGATCCCTCCTAGCTCCGGCATTCTGTGATCCAGTGGAAACATAATAGACAGTAGTTGGTAAACATTAAGCACCTACTATGTGCTAGGCACTGTGCTAGCACTGGAGATACAAAGACAGTCCCTGGACTCAAAGAGATTACAATCTAATGGGGGAGAGCACACACAAAGGCAAGGTGAAGGGGGAGGGGGCTGCCTGCTGAAGAGAGGCTGGAGAAGGCTTATACCAGGCTGATGGGTGGAGGAATTCAAAATCCAAAGGCAAATGGATGTGCTCTCACCAGGTGAATCACCAGCCACAGAAGAAGACGCACTAACCTTCCTTACCCTGAGGACTCAGGGAGAACAGAGGTGAGGACTAGGGGGGCTGCCTCACTGTGGATGGCCATCCCACCCGCTGAGGCTCAGAAGACCCTCTGCATCCTGGCCCCTCTCTGTCTCCGTGACCAGCGGCTGGCCTATGAGCGTTCACCTCCACAGAGAACTTCTTTTACAGAAGAAAAGCTTGATATGTTACAGATTCATAAATGTAACAGATGAGGACTTTGCAATGTCAGGTAGGCTTCAGGAAGCTGGTTCTGGACTCGAGTTGATTGTAACATAGTGGGAATTTTAAACCAAGGTCAAGCGATTTGGATCAGCCCATGTTGGCTCTAAGAGTGGACTGCTGAGAGAACCAGCAGGGCCTGGCATTTTTAGCAGGGGGATTTTCTGAGTCACTGAGCATTCAACTTTGGGTGACTTTTAATGTTATTTTAAGGGAAAAAACCAACAGAAGTTGAAAGGCCATTTCTGATTTCTAGGAGGCTTTAGCAGTCATGACAGCCTGAGATTTCCAAACTCTATTAGATTGAACCCAATGCCCAGCTCCTGAATGTGTAATGGTTCTCTCAATTCAGAGAGCAGAACCTTGAGGCAGGACTAAAATATGGACCAACCAACGGCTCCGAATGCCCCACCTCCAAGACCATGTGGTATCCACTTAGTGCATCTATGTACTTATGTCTGCACATGTCCTGCTCCCCCTTAGAAGCTACACTCCCTGAGGGTAGGGACTGTCTAACTTCTATGGTTGAAACCACAGTGCTTCACACAGTGCCTGACACAGAGTGAGTGATTAATAAATGCTTGTGGACTGACTGAAATTACCAGCTCTTCAGTCACTAACCTTTCCTAAGACGCCCAGGCACTTACATATTAGTGTATTGGACGTGGGAGTCAGGAGAACTGAGTTCCTGCCTCAGACATTTGCTGCCTTTGTGACCCTGGGGAAGTCATATAATCTCCTTCAGCCTTAGCTTCCTCAACTGTAAAATGGGGATATTATAACAGCCCCTCCCTCCAAGGGCTCTGCAAAGCGCTTCACAAATCCTGAAGGATCACAGAAACAGAACCCTAAGGCTCAGTGACAAGGTCTCTGGCTTTTTTAAAGCAGGTAGATTCACAGCATTAGTCCGGAGACAACTCTAAGAAAGGCCATACTTCATGAAGGATCAGAAGAATCCATCTATAAATATCCACTTGGCACATCCTGTGTTTTTGTTCAACATTGTCAAAGGCATGCTTGTGGGCAGCTTAGCCAAAAAATGCCCGGTGAGGAACACCAAAAATACTGGTCAAGGCTCCATCTTTTTTTAGGTCTTCTGTCTCAGGGTTACGGCATCTGGATGCAGAGAACCATTACTAATTCCAGAGGCTGCCCCTAAAATCCAAAACAAATGTTTGGTTTTTTCTAATTTGAGCAAAAGAAGACACATAGATTTTTCCACTTGCTGCAAAGTTTCTAATGTCCTCAACGTGCGATTTTTCCTTTCTCCTCAAGCAGAGGGCCTTAACTTTTTGTGTGCCCTGGACCCCTCGGGCAGCAGAGTGGTAAAGCCTCTGGAACCTTTCTCAGAATCGTGATCTGAAATGAATACAGTGACAGGCACAGAGTTACAAGGGAAACCGGTTATGTTCAGTCATTTTTCAGTCTTGTGTCCAACTCTTTATGACCTCATATAGGGTTTTTTGGGCAAAAGCACAGGAGTGATCTACCATTTCCTTCTCCAGCTCATCTGACAGAAGAGGAAACTGGGGCAAGCCAGGTAAAGTGATTTGCCAGGGTCACACAGCTAGTAAGTGTCTGAGGCCGGATTTGAACTCAGGAAAAGGAGTCTTCCTGACTTCAGTTCTGGTGCTCTATGCACTAGGGCACCATCTACCTGCCCCAGTATAAGCTAATTATACCAAAATGCAATTATCAAGATATTAAGATAATGAGTTTGTGGAGACCAGGTTAAGAACCTCGCTCTAAAGTAACTCAGTGGATGAACAATCATCCCTGGCTGATCTTCTGGAGTTCACTGGGGTCCCAAGGATGGGTGCAGAACAGGCGGGCATGACCCCCCTGGGCCAGCACCCAGGTGTACCCCTGGGCACAAAGCAGGCACTGAGGGAGGCCTGAAATGTGTCACAAAAAGCCTCTCTGACAAGGTCACCGCCCCCATAACAAGCTCCAACTTGATCTGGCCCCATGTTGCTAAGCATGTTTCTCATGCCTCTCCACTGACCAACAGGGAGTAAATAAAGTGGGTTCTGTGCTATGCCCACGCCAATGGGCATCTCACAGGAAGCACCCTCCAGACTGGAGACACAAACCCCGCTATGTAAATACTGTGAAGAGAGAGGGACCACCACAATGAATGGGCTGAGAAAGGAATCTGCTTCAAGAAGCAGCAGCGGGCACTATTTTGGGAGGGTGGGGAGGAGCTCGAACGCCGCCGTAGGGACTGAAGCCCACAGCCTGCAGAGCCTACACGGCCGAGTGCCGATGTGCTGACTCTTCTGCTGGGCTGATGCCAACTGTGACATCTTTGCCAAATGAAGCCACTGGGTGGAGAGACGAGAGGTAATGAGATCCTGGCCGACAAGGGTGGGTGTGGAAGGAAGAAGAGGGCAGCCTGGGCTGCCTGCAAATGAATGAGATGGGCTGGGGAGGTCAACGGTTGTGGGTGCGAATGTATTCTGTGAGGCTGGGAAGACACCTTCCCAACAGAGACAAGAGTGACTACCTGGCTGTTGGGCACCGGCCCCTTAAAGAGAGATTCCGAGATAATCCTGTCCGAGGTAAAAAATTCTTAGGATATAAAATGGCAGGAGGTGGATGACTGACTGGGCTCCAAACCTGGGAACACACACACAGAGTAAGCCGAATGAACAAAGCCACTTCTAACAGGAAGTAGGGCACAGTGGATAGTGTGCTAAATTAAGAGTCACAAAAGCTGGGTTCAAATCCTGCCTCTGACACTCACCAGCTGTGTGACCCTAGGCAGTTCAGCTTTCAGCCTCTAAACATTTGCACACACCCCTAAATGCTTCCATCCAACTTTCCCCAAGAACATCAGCATGGAAGGTCAAGGATCGTTCCATTCCTTGGCTTTGTCCTCCAGTGCCCGGCACACAGTAGGTGCTTAATAGGTGATTGTTGATGGGTCAATGGGTACAAGTTTTTAATCTACCTGACACTGACTCCTTAGAAGGACCGTCAGCCTCAGTTCAGGGGGTAGTTGGTCCAATATCTTCTGGGCCTCATTCCTTCCCAGGCAAACAGAAAGGACTTTGGGAGTGGGAATCCTTAGGAAATCCAGCTGGCTACACAGCTTAGACATGTAAAGAAAGCACAGATGTCTCTCTCGAGTCTGGCCACCTCAGATATTACCTGAAGTTGCTGGAAAATAATGTTGTTTCCCACGAGAAAGAGGCTTTATCTTGGCTTTGTCTGAGTTGAGATTACGGAGACAGTCACGTCTGACGTTGACAGGGTTACAGGGTGAGACCTCACGGGCCACCTAGTCCCAAACACTGCATTTGAGAGATGAGGAAACTGAGGCCCAGGTGGTCAGCGTAAGAGCCAGGTTTTGAACCCGGGTCCCGTGACTCCAGAGCTAAAGTTCACTCTACTGTAAGACAGAATGAGGTCACAGGCAGCAAAGAAACAAAATGAAAAACTCTCCAGAAAACCATGTGGTCCAAGGTCTAAGGCTGCGATTCTAACCTTGCTGGGTCGATTTCTCCAAATCCAGCTGGATCATAAGCTTCCTGAGGGCAAGGGTCAGCAGCCCTCCAGCTGTATGAGAGACATGGAAGAATGGCCACCCCCCAACCCCTTGCCCCGTGGGGGCCTGTCTCAGGTTCTTCTCCTTTCCTCACACACTCTCCCTGAACGTGCTGGTACACAGCGGTGCACTTCCCACTGTCCACGTCGGGGAGGCACTCATCCCTTCTCGTCCTTGTGCTGCAGAAGCCGTGTTCTTGTTGCAGTTCAGTCATGTCTGACTCTTCTTGACCCCATTCGGGGTCCGCTTTGCCATTTCCTTCTCCAGCTCATTTGACAGATGAGGAAACTGAGGCAAGCAGGGTGAAGTGACTTGCCCAGGGTTATGGAGCTAGTAAGTGTCTGAGGCCAGATTTGAACTGAGGAAAGTGAGTCTTCCTGACTCCAGGCCAAGTGCTCTATCCACTGAGCCACCTAGCTGCCCGACAGCAGCTGTAACTTCCTTCAAAAAGCAGCTTTGGGATCTCTTCCTCCTCCAGGACACCCTTCCCTTCCTCAGTTGTTAGAAGTCTTTAGCTCTTGAAATGACCTTGTCGTACTTTGTATAATCTTTGTATTAACTTATGCGTAATATATCATCATTATAATTAATATTGTTACATTAATGTGTGTATATATTCTCCATAATTCTATTAGTAGTCCCCCAGGAGAATGTAAGCAGCCGGAGGGCAGGGACCGTTTCCTTTTGGCCTGGCTATGCCCAGCATCCAGCACAGTGCCTGACACATGGGAGGAACGTCATAAAGCTTAGTGACTGATGGTAAGCTCCTTAGGGCAGGAGTGTTTCATTTCTGCGTCTGCATCCCCAGGAGTGGCACAGTCCTCGGTACAGGGTAAGCCTTTGATAAAAGCTTGTCAGATTTACCTGAATTTCCAGAAATCCCACCTTTTCCAAAGTCTCCTTTCATCTGGGGGCTGAGAAGAAGAATGTCTCTGGCTGGTCTGGGCTTTAAACGCAGTTGTAACTGAGCCTGGAGCCTGCAGCTGTTGGATTGCTCGGCATTTCCAAATAATCTCCATCCCAAGGACATGTGAAACAAACTGTCCTTATTTGTCCAGCAGGGAGCCAGGCAGCAATTAGGAGGAAATCAATATTCCCCTGGGACTCCTGCCCCTACCAGAACAATTGCCTCCCCTTCCATCTTCGTCACGGCTACCTTGGGAATTCCTTTGGCGAAAGAATGATGGCCGAAAAGGTG
Organism: Trichosurus vulpecula; assembly: GCF_011100635.1. NCBI lineage: Eukaryota > Metazoa > Chordata > Mammalia > Diprotodontia > Phalangeridae > Trichosurus > Trichosurus vulpecula. The sequence continues at coordinate 2,010,944 of NC_050579.1, forward strand.
TCGCCAGCTGGGACGGAAGGCAAGGAGAGCAGAGAGGAGAAAAGAAGTGGTGCCCGATCCTGCCCAGCAGCTTCCCTCCCTGGAGGAACTGAAGGAGAGGCAGGAGGAAGAGGAGGATAAGCAGGAAACTGCTGAATTTTAGAAGGGGGAAAAAAACCCCTCCAGAACCACATTTGCATTTCTTTCAGTGGAGCACTGCCCTCTTCTGTGGCTTTAAGAGGGGATCCTTTGGCCCAAAGGTAGAAGACAGGGGACTCTCTGCCCAAAGTTTCAGTCACTTGCACTGTCTGTCTCAGGAAGCATGGCTCAGAATCAGTGCAGAACCAGGGAAAACTGTCCAGTTGAGAACACTGAATTCCAATCCTTGGTTTCTTCATCTGCAAGATGAGGGGGCTGGACGAGATGGCCTCTGAGGTCCCCCTCTGCTCCAGACTGATGGTTCTATGATGCTACTAACTGGGTGGCTCTGGACCTGTCACTGCCCTCCCCAGGCTTCAGTTTCCTCAATGGTTAAATGAAGGGGTTGCATTAGATGGCCCCTCAAATTCCTCCTGGCTCTAGACCTATGACCCTTTGATACTAACTCACTTTGCCTCTGAGCCTCAGTTTCCTCACCTTAAAAACAAGGGCTTGGGACTAGATGGCCTCTGACGTGTTCCTTCTGGTTCTAGATCTCTGAGCTCTTAACTAGTCCAGAACCAGAATGAGCAGCCCTGGCCTCTTGGCCCTGCCAGCACCTGTTGGATCCTGGTCCTATCAGTTACAATCCCGGAGCCTTCGTCTCCTCAGCTGTAAAATGAGGAGGTCTGGGGGGATCGCTGCTGAAGTGGCTTCTGGTCTGAACACTCAGGGAACTTCTCACAAAAGAAAACAGTTTAAACTGCGGGGGAAGAAAGGGAATCCAAACCACTGGCTAAGAACCCATTTCTCCAGTGAGCTCAGTCTTCTCGGCAGGAAGTCATCACTTCCCCTTCTACTTTTCAAAATTCTTTCACAGACCCAGGCCAAGAGGGCATTTTCAAATATCACCTTGAGTTCTAGGTGCTGCAGCCGTCACTCAAGTCCATGAGGACACTGGCAAAGCCAGCCAGCTTTCAGAGGCAGGTCCCGTCGACCCTCTGAAATCCACTCGGGCCAGAGACAGGCACACAAGGAAATGCTCACCGAGCTAAACAGGAGGGTGATCATTCCTCCTGCCCCGCTCATACAGGACTGTCTATCACTTGCTAAAGCTTGATTCTTGGGCAAAGCTGCACCAGAGTGGGGGCCATGGCTTCTTTCTCTCATCCATCCCTTCACTGACACATCTCCACAAGCAAAAGCAAGTTCAGGCTCTGCACACAGGCATCACTGCTTGTACAACACCAGGAGAGTTCACCCTGCCTTTCTCGTCCTCCCCCCCCCCCCAGGCTCTCTCCCCTCCAAGCAGTCCAATATACTGACACCAAATGAATTTTCCATCCAAAAGCCACAACCCTGCCCCAAACTTTCAACGGCTTCTTATCATCTACACAATACAGTCTAAATATTTTAACTTGGCATTCAAGGCCTTCCAAAATCTGTCTCCAATTGACATCTTCCAGGTTCTCTCCCGCCACTCCTACACATGAAGCATCCACTCCTACACATGAAGCATCCACTCCAGTTGGCCTATCCCCCAAACACAATTTGTGCATTCTCACTTTTATCCTCTTGTCCACAGAGCTCCCCCAGTCAGAAATATCCTACCCTGCCCCCTCCATTCCAGACTTAGCTAAAGCCCCACCATCCCTGGGAGGCTTTGCCTTCAGGATTTCCCTGGCAGGGAAGTACCCTCTTTTCTTTTGCGCAGGGATTCTTAAAAGATTTTAGGGGGTCTTTGAATATGGATGGGAAAAAAGTGACATCTTGATTTTTACTAATCTCTAAAATTTAGTGCTTCCTTTAACTGTTTTACAACATTATTCTGAGAATAATTCTTGTTATTCTCATTATTCTGAGAGTTTCTAGGCTTTTGCAGACTGCCAAAGGGGTCTGCAACAAAAAACTGGTCAAGAATTCCCACCCTAGACCCAAGAAGGGTTGCAATACTCAATGAGCACTTACCATTCACTTACGGACATACTTATTAAAGCTTAAGCATTTATAGAACACCTACTGTGTGTCTGATGCTGTGCTAAGCACTTCAGAAACATTATCTCATTTGATCCTCAAAATAATCCTGCAAGGTAGGTACTATTATCTTCATTTTACAGTTGAGGAAACTGAGGCAAACAAGATTAAGTGACTTGCTCAGGGTCGCAGAGCAAGTGTCAAAGGGCTGATTTGAACTTGGTTCTGCCCAGCACTCTACGCACTGTGCCACCAGCCTCAAATGCACCTAGACTTTTGGGACACCCTATAGATCTAATTAGAGTCAGAACTGGAACTGGCCCAATGACTTCACTGGCCCAGAGAACTGGCAGGTGAAGAAGTTCCCTCCGCTGAGGTAGGTCAATGTCTTCTCCTTTACTTACAATCTTAAGAGCGACAGACAGCATAAGAGATTAAGGGATTCGTCCAAGGTCCCAGAAGCAGTGTGTCAGGTCTCCCTCACTATGCCACATCTCCTCTCTGGATATTCACATATGTGTGTACCCTCATATCTATGTGCATGCATGTGTGTGTATGTGTGTGTGCATGTGCTGTATGTGTGTGTTATCTACCCAACTAGACTACAAAACTCCTTGAAATTAGGAATTGTCTTATTCTTCTTTTCGGCCCCCCACCAAGCTTAGCTCTGAGCCCAGTACGCAGCACATTTTCAGTTAAGGATATGATTGATTGATAAAAACGTCAAATTCACCATTAATAAAAGCATCACCATTCATCGATTCCATTATCCATTGAGTGAATGAACTCTTTTCCAGTGGAATCACCCATTCATTTTCACAGCCATCTAGAAATAAGCAGCACTGCCAATTAGTCTTACTTCTATCCATCTTCATTTGGGTTGTCACTGTGCTCTGGGATGTTCTCCATCTAAGGAGAACACCAGTGTGCATTTAGGGTTAGGCCTAGAGTCAGGACACGCGTTTAGGGTTAGGGTTAGATTTAACCTTTCCTGGGAGCACAGATTTAAAGACCCCATAATATCTTGACTGCTTTCTGCTGTAACCCTTCCAAAGCAGTTGAGCCTTCTTGGAATTTCTATATAGAGTGACTGCTACAATTTAAGTCATTCAAAGATGATGCTCACAAAGGCCAGATGTGAAAACAGATGTCATCTAAACACCGTAGATGCTTAAATGTTATACTGCAAGACCTATTGATTTGTGGATCACTTACTAGAGATGGGTCACTGTGAAATTAATGTGGGAACCAAAAGCAAAACTCTACCTACAACAAAGATGATGGCAGGTTGGTGGCACTATGGAGAGAGCACTGGGTTTGGCAAGTTTTTGTTAAGTTGTTTTTCAGTTGTGTCTGACTTTCCATGACCCCATTTTGGTGTTCAGTCTAGGAATGGAGTGATACCTTGGCATTAAATGCATGCCCCATCAGAGATTTAGAGCCCAGGGTCTGGAAACTACTATACCATCAGTGAAGCCATCTGGCACTTATTATGCACCTAGTATGTACCAGGCATTGTGGTAGGCAGGGGCAAACACAGACAAAAGTGAAAGTCACTGCTCTTGGGCGCCCTGGATAACTAAATACAAAATATATACTCATTCATTTTACCACTCAGCAAGCATTTATTAAGTACTTCCTGTATGTCTGCCACTGTGCCAGAAGCGGCGAGTCAAAGGCAAAATATATACCAATTCTCTCATTCAGCAATCATTTGTCAAATACCTCCTGGATCCAAATCACTGTGCGAGGAGCTAGGAACCCGAGAGAAGTGAGACAGTCCCTGCCCTCAAGGAGCCTACGTTCCCCAAACGGAAACAATATCTGCACAAGCGGGCACAGACAAAAGAGACTTGACAAATTGAGTTCTCAGACAGCGAAGTTTTTCTAAAGGCCCCTCAGTCTGTAGGCGGATGGCTGTGCTTACGGCCAGACCACATACTTTAGGATTGCTGTTGATATGTTAGCACTACTCACTAATTGGCAACTAATGCCACAGAAATCTCCGCTACAAATAAACTTCCACTCTGACAGCGATTCCCATTGGCCAGAACCCCTTAAATGAAGCCATCTGTTCTCTTTGCTCTAAAAAATGTGGGTTTTTTGCTGTCGCTGCTTCCTGAGTGAGCTCTGCTTTGGCTTTCTTTTTGACTGTCTGAGTTCCTGAACAAAATGTACAAAAAGCATTTCCTATCCAAATGGCCAAGCTCTGTCGCCCTTTTGGCCAATGACGGCATTGGAAAGAGGGAAGTCTTCTTCCAGCAAACATAAAAGATGCAACACATAGTTGAACGTGCTTGTGATCCTAAGGCCACTGCTCTCTGATCCCTCTCTTATTACCCACCCCTTAAAATTGGAATGTTGCATAAGCAACAACCAGGACACCTTTGCTTAACCAAGAGTGACTACGTACTTACAGGGCAATGTACATCAGCAAAAGCTAAAACAGGTCTAAATACGTTTATTTATCTAGAGTATTTTATTCATGGAACCACTTCCTCCATGACAGATCTCCTCGGTGGTAGAGGAGTGACTTCAGGGTCTCCAGAGCTCTGCCATGGGAATATAAGCTCTGGCTTGTCCTAGGATATATTCAGTACAAGCCCAGAGAAAGCCTGAGTTTGCTTTCCAAGGACCAGCCTGGGTAAGCACTGCCCAGGAGACACTAAATGGGTACAGGGATAGAGGTGAGGGCTACATCTGTGATTTCATACAAGGGTGGGAAATCTGCGGCCTTGAGGCCACATGTGGTCCTCGAGGTCCTCAAGTTTGGCCTTTTGACTGAATCCAAACTTCACAGAACAAATCCCCTTAATAAAAGGGATTCTGTCAAAGGGCCTCACTTGAAGACCTAGAGAGCCACATGGGGCCTTGAGGCTGCAGGCTCCTGACCCCTGGTAGGGAGACTCCAGATGGGGAAACTCCCTTTATCAACACAGGTCAGCATCTCTCTCCCTCTCTCTCTCTCTCTCTCTCTCTCTCTCTCTCTCTCTCTCTCTCTCTCTCTCTCTCTCTCTCTCTCTCTCTTCTCTCTCCCCCTCCAACTTGAGTCTTTTTGAAAGAATATGTATTTGTTTATTTATACAAGCATTTATTATCTCTCTCTTTCACTGCTCCCCCCAATTTAATAAGAAAAGAAAAATGAAAAATAAAAGTCCCATAACAAACTTGAATAGTCCAGCAAAACAAATTCTCACATGGGCTATGTCCAAAGATACATGCCCAAGTCTACAGTTTAAGTCTGTCAACTCACTGACAGGAGATGGGAGGCATGCTGCATCACCAGGCTTCTAAATGTACTGCCCTAATCAGAGTCCCAGGATCTTTCAGAAAGTTTCCTCTATAACGTTGTTATCATTGTATAAATGTTCTCCTACTTCTGCTCACTCCCTTCTGCATCAGTTCATAAAAGTCTTCCTAGTTTTCACTAAGAAGGTAAAAAGTTGGAATAAGCATTTATATAGTGCCTTCTATGTGACAGGCACTGAGCTGAGAACTTTATAAATATCATCTCATTGGACCCTCACAACAACCCTGAGATGTAGGAGATTTTATTAACCATGTTTTACAAACAGAGTTAAGTGACGTGTCCAGGGTCGTACAGTCAATGACTATCTGATATCATATTTCCTGACTCTAAACCCAGTGCCTTGTCCACTGTGCCCCCAGCTGCCTCATTCAAATCATGCAGTTCATCACATCTTATGGCAAGACAGTACTTATTCTGTTATAGTCAGAGAGCACAATTTATTTAGCCATTTGCCCCAACGGAAGAACACCTCTTTAATTTCTAGTTTTTTGCTACTATGAAAGGAGTTGCTACAAATATTTTTATACATGAAGGCCCTTTTCCTCTTTCTTTGATCTCTCTAGGTCCAGTTTGGTCACTTTGAGAACAGCATTCCAAATTACTTTCCAGAATGGCAGGACCAATTCCCAGCTCCACCGATACTAGACTAATGTACCTTTAGCACCAGCTGGGCCACCCTGGTCAAGTCACTAATTCTCTGCCTCAGTTTTCTCATCTATAAAGTGGGGTTAATATAGGCACTTACCTTTCAAGGGTGTTGTAAGGATCAAATCAAAGAAGAGGATATTTATAATGCACTTTAGGCAAAACTTCAGTGCCGTGTAAATGCACACTGTTCTTGTCTATCATGTTATTAATATCATCAGTACACTGGGCTATCTCAGACTCCTTTACGAATGGAGATTTCACAGTTCTGCACAGAGCTTAATTTCAGGGGTTTTTTCACATCTAAACATGAAGGTTTTCACATGACTTGCCAACACGCACAAAGACTGAACTCTACTGCCAGTCTGACTCCCCAGCCAGTGTTCCTTCTATGCCACCAGGAGATCTGGATAGCTCATTGGCATAAACACATCACTCTAAAGAGCTGCTGTGGAACTATAGGAAAGACTGATTGCTGAATCAGAGACTGAGTAATGTGGGATTGGTGGGAGCACAGGGGCAGGCTGACGGAAGCCTGGCCACTTCCCAGACCCTGCCTCCTGGCTTCCCAGATCCTCAGGTCACCTTGGGAACCCAGAGAGGGGCCGGCCTGCAGGACTTCCTCCCCACCACAAGTCCCTGGACAGCCTCTGAAAGGAAAAGTGCATCCTAATGATATCCCTTTTCCAAACAAGGTGTTAACACACCAATGACTCCAGTCATTGAAACCCAGAGTAAGGAAAACAGGACAACCAGAGAAAATGTGCCACTATCAGGGGCACCATGGAACGTTCACTTCAGGATTAGTTACGGCTAGAGCCAGAGAATCCCCAAAGAGCTAAGAATATCCAGAAATAGAGGCTCAAAGATGCCTGGGACCCTAGAGTTTGAGCTGGAGAGGCCATCCGTCCAATGGAGCGTCTGGGAGAAGATGCAACACAAAAGACCATGCCCAACTTTAGGCATGACAGGGTAGAGGCCCACCAGTACTCCTTCTTGACCTAAGATGTGTGTGCTCAAAAGGTATAAGACTATACTTCTCTTTAGATTTCTACAATTTTATAGTTTTCACTAATTTGGATTGAGTTTTATTCTAATTCAACTTCACTCACCACAGCACCGCACAATATTTTTGTTTTGTCTTGCCTGACTCTGTGACCCCATTTGGGGTTTTCTTGGCAAAGATACTGGAGTGGTTTGCCATTTCCTTCTCCAGCTCATCTTACAGGTGAAGAAACTGAGGCAAGTAGGCTTAAGTGACTTGCCCAGGGTCACACAGCTAGTAAGTATCTGAGGTTGGATTTTAACTCAAGGCTTCCTGACCATCCACTGAGCCACCTAGCGGCCCAAACTAAGATCTAGAAATGTTAATGATTTGGTTCCTGGTGACTCAGGTGCTAAGTGACAGAGGTGAGATTTGAACCCAAACCTCTCCTGACTCTGAGGCCAGCACCCTTTCCACTGCACCAGGAATCCTTCCACTAAACTCCTCCCATTGTTTCATCCAGATCAAATGAGACACGTGGGTGTAGCGGCAACCTTACATCCTCAAAGGCCTAAATTCAAAGACACACCCTACGTCAAGCTAGAAAGGCTCTGAGTGTGGACCCAGTGATGGGCTGTTTCAGTGTTCCGACCCCTCCTGGAATGGGCGTGTTGACTGGATCACTGATTCTCCCAATAACCAACACCAACAATTCTAGAATACTGGAAAGTAAAAAAAAAATTCATCTGTGGGACGAGAGACAGACCTAGGACCTTCCTTATCAATAGTGAAAACCATGGTAACCACAAATGAGCCCAAAAGACCAAATGGCCAAGAGGTGACCAAGGAAATGGTCCTTCTGAATACTCCCTGGAGGCCAAAGCTCCATCTAGTCTGCTATCAATCGGGCTTCAATCCAAGGTTTGGTAGGAGATGAAGAACACCGGTCTGTAGGAAGACTTTGAGCCCCCGCGTCTATGGTTTTAAGGATGACAGGAACTTTCCTCACAGCAACCCCAAGAGGGAGGTGGCAAAGAAAAGTCAACTTGGAGATTTCAATCTGTCCGTCAATCAACAATCCTTCCTTAGTGCCAGGCCCAGGGATGCACTCCCTCCAACAGCCCAGGCTGCCTTTCTCTACTTCCTACTGGCCTTCTAATGGGCTGGCCATGTTGTTTGAATGTAAAACATACACTTGCCAAAAACACTATTTTATGGAGAACTCACAGAAGGCAAATGCTCATATGGCAGTCAGAAGAAGTAATACAAGGACACTCTCAAGGTCTCTCTCAAGAACTTTGGAATTGATTGTGTGACATGGGAGACATTGGCACAGGATTGCTCAGCGTGGCGTGCCCTCATCAGAGAAGGTTCTGTGCTCTATGAGCAAAGCAGAATGGAAACAGCTCACAGGAAGTACAGGATGCACAAGTTTAGAGAATCCACCCCAAATGTTCACAGAGACTATTTGTGCCCGACCTGTGGTAGAGCATTCTGAGCTCGTATTGGTCTGATCAGCCACATTTGGACACACTGAAACTTGACTCTAGCATAGAGACGTCATTTTGGTCCTCTTGGAGAATGAAGGCCAACAACCAACCAACTGGCCTTACAGGCTCTTTGCCATGGTTAGCTGCAAAATCCCTTCAAAGGAAAAATCATTTCTAAGAATATAATGACAAAGGAACTCCTCGCCATTAATTAGTGCATTCTCCTAAAATACAAAAGCATCTCCTGGTTAATGACAAGAAAGCCCGTGACTGAATTCCTTTTCCCTCATGAAGAAGTAACGATTCACTGCTGATCATCCAGGCCTACCTTCCCCCTCTCCCTTTTTTGTTATAGAACTGGAAACTGAGGCCAGGAAAAGGGAAGAGGGGGTTCTCCAAAGCTGTGTGGCACAGTCAGGTGCCCAAAAGAGTGTAAACTCCCTGAAGGCAGGCCCTGTTCCACGTTTGTCTTTGCATCTCTGGTGTCTAGATTGGTGCACAGACAGCATTTAATAACAGCTGGCTGAGTGATGAATTGATTCGAACTCGTGTCCTTCAACTCCTGTTGTGCACTCTCTCCCCCACTGTACTGTGTTGCTACCGACAACCTCAGTTCAAATCTGCTAAGAAAACTTCCAATCTCTGGCAGGTCTAGCCAAATGGGAAAGGCTTTGAGTACAGGCCAGGCAACACCCCAGCCTGAGAAGATCTGCCTCGATTTGCAAAGGCTCATCCTCAAAAGGTGGGCCTTGTCTGTTATCCAGGACCCAGAGGCAACTAACAGAAATACACAGTGTTCCAGGAAGCAGAAAGACTGCACTGCAACCTCTGGGACACCCTGTAAAAGAACAAAACTATTCCCCCAAAGATGAAGAACCAAAGGATATGAAGAGGTCTCCAAAGAAATGAAAACAATTAACAACCATATGACAGAAAGACCTGAACCACTAACGACAAGAGAAATGAAAATCAAAACAATTCTGAGGTTTCACCTCACACCCGGAAAAGTGACAAAAGATGGGAATAGTCAACATTGGAAGGGTTGTAGAAAGACAAGGACCCAAATGCTCTGTGGGTGAATCAATACAGCCATTCTGGAGAGACATTTGGAATGGTTTGGGAGGTATCGCACTACTTAGTATACACATACCCCAAAGAGGTCAGGGGCAAAACAGAAAGGGCCCACATAACACAGAATATTTGTAGCAGCGTTTCTTAGAGTAGCAAAGAGCTAGAAATAAAGTACAGAGATGCCCATCCAGTGAGGAACGGTTGGACAGATTACAACATACAAATGTAACGAAATACTACCGTGATAAGGAACAATAACTACGGAGAATTCAAAGAAACAGGAAGATTTATATGAACTGATTCAAAGTGAAGTAAACAGAACCAGGAAAACAAAATGTACAATGACTGTTGAATGAGATAATATTTGTAATAGTGCTTAGCACAGTGCCTGCGCATAGTAGGCACTTAATAAATGCTTATTTCCTTTTCTTCCCTCCCCAGAACAATGACAATAGAAAGACACATGAAAAGTGAATGCTGTGAAGTTACAACGACCAAGTTTGGCCCCAAAGAGAGCGCTGAGAAGGCGTCTCCCCTCGGGGGGTTATGGATGCGGAATGCTGTACATGTAACATCAGACTTTCTTGATTTTTGGTCAGTTTTACCAAACTTTTTTCCCTCTTTTTTATTCTTTGTCATATATGGGATGGCTCTCTGAGAGGGAGGAGATTATATTGTGGAATGTTGATGACATAAAAATAAGGGTAGCAATAAAAATCTATTTATAGAAAGGGTTGACCACAGTAATTAAATCTTTTTATCCATCTGTCTGCTAAAATGGAGAAGGGCTTTAATTGCTATTGGTAAAGGTTATGTCCATTCTAATGAAATTAGCCATCTTTGTAAGTACTGATGTGAGCAAGCAGCACAGTCCGTTCCCTTAGATGGCAGTGAGCTTTAGCAAACAAAGTGGCCTAGGGGAAGGAAGGAGGGTTGTACAGTGAGATACCAAGGTGATATAAAGAAAAATGACTGGGCAACATGGATTCGGTTTTCATTCTGTCCTCATGTGTCATGGTCCTATAATCATTTTTATTTCCATTTGAATTCTCTCCAATTTGTCACCACTATTAACTTGGCACAAATGTTTTCAAGGATCCCCAGTAGAAAACAGTAAGGCCCACCAGAGGTGCTTTTCTGCTGAAGCCAAGGCTAAGGAGGGTAGCTATTTATTTCGTCCCCAGGGCCCTTCGATGTTCCTCTATTCCTTCAGTCCTACCCTGACCCTCATGGGGGCTGGCTAAGTCCCCACAGGAGAACTGAGTATACACAAGAGCCGGGTTACTGCAGTCTCTGGCCCTGCCCCCCAGCAGAGGAAGGGAGGAGTGGAATCACTTGCCTCCTGATTCAGTCCCGACTCCTCTCACTAAAATTATCCAGACATTATTTCAGACCACCACAGTCGTAAGGAAATGAAGAAACAACACTGAAAACATGGCAGAAGTGTCAAGGATGGGGTGGGTGGGAGGGCAATTCCAGCTGAGCACAATAAAAGAATTTGAAACCACCACAGCTTCACCATTCAAAGCTAGCAACCTTGGCTGAAAGATGGATAGAGTATAACGTACACTGCAGAAAATCCTGTCAGTCACATTCAGTCCTGCAACACAAGAGCAGGGCAGCTCGGTGAGCTTCGGAATTCTCTAGCAAAAGGAAGGCAGAAACACACCGGGCAGAGACAGGCTCCTTTGTGAAGGTGGAATAGGCCCGAGACCATGGGCTAGCCTGCATCCCAGCCTGACACAGGCCAAGCATTCCGGGCTCACACCAGCTATTCTTACCCTTGGGGTCTGGGCAACCAACCTGCTGCTCATTGGGAATGTTAGAGCTGCTGCCGCATTCTCCTACCTTGGAGCCTCAACTTCTCCATTCTGGGGCTGACAGCGCTAACAGCCAAGATTATCTTTTAAAATAAATTTCTATTTTTTAAAAAATGTTGAACTTTAAACATCCATAAAAAGAACATTTCTATACACACAGCAGAAAACAAAAAGGGGGATTCTTAATGAAACTGTGAATCTCCATTTACCGTTTGTTTTATTTAATTAGACAAAAAAATCCACTCCCAGATCAATTCACTTTCCCACTAGCTGCCCAGCTTCCTCCTTCCCCTCCACTTTAGGGGTTACTTTTCCATATTTGAATGTAGGCTCCTTGAGGGGAGGGACTATCATGCTTGCTCATGGTCAAGTCCCCAGGGCTTAATGCAGTGCCTGGCACAAAGGAAACACTTAAGAAATGTCCTTCCTTCTTTCTTCTTTTCCTCATCTCTTCTTTCCTTCCTTCCTTCCTTCCTCCCTCTTTCCCTCCTTCCTTCCTCTTTCCTTCCTTCCTTCCTTTTCTCCTTCCTTCATTCTCTCCTTTCTTCCTTCCTACCTTCTTTCCTTCCTTCCTCATTCCTTCCCTTCCTTCTTTCCTCTTTCCTTCCTTCCTTCCTACCTTCTTTCCTTCCTTCCTCCTTCCTTCACTTCCTCCTTTCCTCCTTCCTTCCTTCCTTCTTTCTTTCTTTATTTCCTATCTATCCAAATTCTACATGTCACTTTCAAAACTGTCCTGTTGGTCTGTGCTTTCTTCTGAACTACTTTCTTCAGTTTTTCTCTCTCTATTTTTTAAAATATAGCCTTCTTTTTGGTTTATCTGAGGTAAATCACCCCCAAGCTGGTTGGTTTTCTCTCAAAGCCAGCCTGAGCAATTGAACAGCTGACGTTTCGGAGAAGCTATTTTGAGCTTCGATATCTGAGTGTGTCTAACCATCTAGATTGATGGCCAGTGCCTGGTGGCCTCATGTTATTAGCCTGTTGACCTGATTTTCCCCCCACCCCCACCCCTACCCCACAAGGGACACAAACGTGCTTACACTGTGGGAACAGACCTAGACAGAGAAGTGGCCGCTGACATCATTTATCACTAAATTCACAGAGAAAGCACAAAGAGCCTTGCATTCTTTAGACTACTGATAAAAGTCAAGTTAGAAATGCCTTTCTGAAAGCAAGGCCACACCAGTGGGTGGAAAGAATGAAGAGCCTGCCTCTATATGGCTAAGGATTTCTCCGTCCTCACCCACCTGTTCGGCTTGGACGGCAGAAGCCTGAGGTCTGCAGAGATCTCAGTAAAGAGGAATGCGGCCGCTCCACTCGGGCATTTCTTGGCCTTTCTGGATGGCGGCATGCTGACACCTCCCCTGCCCCCACCTGGGGCTGGGGCTATTTCTGGTTGTATTAGGGCTATTTCTGGCTTCCCCTCCAAACCCAATAGAATTACACAGTGCTCGAGGGAGAGAGGAGAGTTTTCCCAAAGCCTCCCGGAGTGGCCTCTGGTGGCCCAGTGACAACCACAGGAAAGGAGGAAACGTTTCTCCAGACCTTAGCAGCCTTAGACGCTGGCTTGACTTTGTCTCCTCTTACACTTCTGGAGCAAATGCAGATAACCAAGGCAGAGACATAAAAGGGGGGCACAGAAGACAGAGGAGCAACTGTTGCTGACCCAAAGAGTTCCCATTTTCTTCAGTGGGGGTGGGGGTAGTACAGCATAACCGTCCAGATTACTCACCTGCATTGTCGGTCACAGGCTTTCTTGCTACTGACAGCACAGATTTCCCATTAAAAGGGGCTTCATCAAGACCTACTTCTTTTACAGCTGAGGAAACTGAGGCACAGAGGTTAAGTAATTTACCCAGAGTCACAAAGCTGGAAAATGTCTGAGGTGGGATTTGAACCCAGGTTTTCCTAATTCTAAATCTAGCCTTCTGCCCACTACTCTACACTGCCTATTTAATTATAATAGTACAATCTTACCTGACTTACATCAACCAATCAGCAAACCTTACTAGGTTCCAGTCACTGGGCGAAATGGCAGTTAAGTGGAGCAGCAGATAGGAGTCAGGAAGAGCTGAGTTCAAACCTAGTCTCAGACATTTATTAGCTGTGTGATCCTGGGCAAATCACTCAACCTCTATCTCTGTTTCTTCTCAACTATAGAAACCTCACAAGGCTGGTGTGAGGATTGAATGAACTAATGTCAGTACAGTGCTTAGCACAGGGCCTGGCACACAGTAGGCGCTCAATAAATGCTTACCTCTGCCCCAGTGCTAGAGATACAAATGTAAAAGGAAGACACTGCCTGCTGTCAAGCACTTACATTCTAATGGGCAGACAACATGTACACCCTGGGCCCAAAGAAGCTACAGAGAGTAGGGAACAATCCACCATTTGACAGCTGTGGAGTACTTTCTCACACAGCATTTCACAGGATCCTCCCAAAAGCCCAAGCGGGTAAATAGGGTGGGGCTCAGCATCTTCCAGTAACGGAGGAGGAAAGTGGCACTCAGAAGTAAAGTGACTTGTCCCAGGTCACACAGTGAGTAAAGAGCAGAGGATAGAGCAGCCCACTGTGGTCTTCCCCTTTAACAGAGGCCGTTGACAAGGCCTTGCCTTGTCCTTGGAAAGCTGCCACTTCGTGTCCTTTAGGTGTCAATAACTCCTAAGGTGAATCAGAGGGCACAGCCAAAAAGCTACCAGTGTGTGCTGGGCTATCACAGGAAAGACAGACACTCTGCAAAGGCTTAAAGAGAGGGCAGCATCTGTCTGGAGGCAGGACTGGACTTGAATTAACATCTTGTACTTTGTAACCACAACGCGGGCAAAGAGCTCTGAAATGACCTTGGCCATCACTCATGTCTCATCAGCCAATATATAGCTGGGGAAACCCAAGTAAAGGGAACCCCAAGGCTCTCCCTGAAATACTTACGAGCTGTGTGACCCTGGGGAAGTCACTTCATCCTGTTTACCTCAATATCCCCATTTGTCAAATGAGCTGGAGAAGGAAATGGCAAACCACTCCAGTATCTCTGCCAAGAAAACCCCCAATGGGGTCACCAACAGTCAGACACGACTGGAATGACTGAACAGCAAAGGAAATCTCTCCCTACCTCAGTCCTCTACTCAGTTACAAGAGTGATTTTCCTAAAGCGTAGTCCTCACTAAGTTATCCCCCCACTCAACAAACTCCAGTGGCTCCTGTACACCCCCATGTTCTGGTTGGCATTTAAAGCTTTTTCCAGGTTAGCCCCTTCCTACCTATTCAATCTTCTTACGCTCTTTTCTGTTCCATGTACTCTATGGTACCATTACATGAGCCTACTGACTTCTCTTCACATTCAATTTTCCATCTCCCATCTCTGAGCCTTTGCACAGTAGCTGATGCCATGCACTCTCTTCCAAACTATGACTCTCAGAATCCCTGATGTCCTTTAATGACTCAGGTCAAAAGCCACCTTCTGGAGAGAACCTTCCCCATTTCCTGTCCCCTCCCCAGCTGCTAAAGCCACTTGCTCTCCAGCTACTTTGTATCTTCTAATTAACTTGTGTTGTCAGTTTCTAGATGTAAACCCCTTGAGGGCAGAGGCCATTTTTGGTTTTCTGTATCCCCTTCGGTTACACAATTCCTGATACTTAGTAGAGCTGAATAAATGAGTGTCAACAGATTGATCGATACTGGGAGCCAAGTATCAGAGGCAGCAGAAAGATCTGGGAGGTAAGTGGTTTACGGAGACAAATGGTTTTAAAGACAATGGAGGGGGGTGAGCGAGGAACGTTGGTGGAATAAAGGAAGCCTAGCCAAGAAACAGTAAACGTCAGAGTCTTTATATTTTCTAAATCACTGCCCATTTTTAAGACTTAAAGTAACTGGAAGCCGTGTCTATTACTTATTCTGTTTGTTAGTTTCAAACCTGAGATTTCATTGGTGTGGAACTCCTGGTGTGGAAATTCCCTTCACTGATGCACTGTCCATGAGCCTAAGAGAGCTGCCTGGTTACTGAGGGCTGAAGGGACTCTTCCATCATCAACTGTCCGGTCAGTATATGTGAGGGGCAGGATTTGAACCCAGGTTTTCCTGGATCCAAGAAGGGGCTTCTATCTACTACATCTCTTAGCTAATACCTTGAAGAAGAATTTTAAATGCCAAATGGCCACCACAGACTGAAGAGTCTGACAACTACCAATCATAGCAACTTTAACAGGAAGAGGACAAGGAAATGCACTTAATGACCAGGATGGACCAATGGGGCAGGACTGGGCTAACACACACGCCATGAGAACAAACCTATGATTACGGTGAATGCAAGTCAACTTTGCAAAGCCACAACAAGAAGGAGCAATTACGGTCATTGAACTACTTGACAGGGTCAGGCAAGGACTTGAGAGCTGGGACCTTTCTTTGCTGGGTCTTCAGTGGCCACATAGGGTCTCTAGGGGAGGTGGGGGCTGGAACTCCTGCAGAGGCAGCTGCTGCCATTGTTCAGTCATTTCAGCTGTGGCCAGCTCTCTGTGACCCCATTTGGGGTCTTCTTGGCAGAGACACTGGAGTAGTTTGCCATTTCCTTCTTCAGCTCATTTTACAGATGAGGAAACTGAGGCAAACAGGGTTAAGTGACTGTAAATGTCTGAGGCTGGATTTGAACTCAGGACTCCAGGCTGGGCATTCTTTTCCCTGTACCAGAGAGGCAGCTGCTGGGTTGTATCTCCACAGGGCTGCTTCCCTAAATCTTGGCTATAGGAGTATGGCAGAATTAGGCCAGGAACTATTTACTCTTCCTTCCTTCCTTCCTTCCTTCCTTCCTTCCTTCCTTCCTTCCTCACCTCCCCCCCCCCCTCTCTCTCTCTCTCTCTCTCTCCCCCCCCCCCCTTTATGTCTTTCTTTTTCCTTCTTTCTTTCCCAGGTGTTCCTATCTTGACCCATGACTCCAGTCCCACTGCTGATCAGGATCAAAGCTTTGACCCACTGTTTCCAACCTGGACCCATCTAGTTTAGCACTTCTGAGGCAGCCTGGTGGCCAGGTGCTCCCAGGGCTCACCACCTTCATGCCATCCTTAGTATGAATCAGTCTTCCTTAGTGCAGAACTCCCAAGCTCAGCTCATTCACCAGCCTCAGCCTCACTGGTCAAGTCAGCTAGGTATCTGCCATCATGCCATATTTCTCTTTCTTTTCACTTTAAATCCCTTTCGATGAGAATTACAAGACTCACAAACCCATATATTCTTCCAGGCCCTTACTGGGCATGCTCCATGCCAGGGAGCAGAAGCATCCCATAAACAAAAGAGAATGTGAAATGTGGTGAAAGTAATTTGGTAAGAGGGAGCACTAACACATGGGGCACCCAGGAGAGGTCTCCTGTAGAAGGTGGCGGCTGCTGAGCTGCACCTTCAATGGCAGACTGCAAAGACACAAAGAAAGATGATGGACTGTTCAGTGTGTACGTGAGTGCGTGTGTGTGAGTGTGTGCATGAGTGCATGTATGTGTGTGAGTGCATGCGTGTGTAAATGTGTGCGTGTGTGTGTGTGCGTGTGTGTGTGTGTGTGTGTGTGTGTGTGTGTGTGTGTGTGTAAATACAATCATTTGTCTAGAATGTAGAATATGTGAGGAGGAGGAGGAGGAGGAGGAGAAAGAAGGATACAAAAAAAAGCCTACAAGGAGAGGGTGGGGCTACATTGTGAAGGGTTTTAAATGCCAACCAGGACTGAAAATGCCACCTGTGCTCCTAAGGTCTTCTTTTCCCCGCCCCCTTCAAGTCTCATCATCTTCAGTGGTATTCTCTAGATTCTTTCTGGAGGTAAAAGTTCTGTCCACGGGAATCCCTCACTGAGCATTTCTCAAGCAGCTGTGGGTTAGGTCCTATGCTAGGTACAGGAAATGCAAAGTTAAAAATACCAATCCCTGCCCTCAGGGAGTTTACATTCTATCCCGGGAAATACTGTGCAACCCAATTTCAATCAATCCATCAACATTTATTAAGCACCTGCTCTGTGCCAGACACTGCACTAAGTGCTGGGGATACAAAAAGAGGCAAAAGACAGCCCCTGCCCTCGAGGAGCTTACAGTCTAAGGGACTAAATTACCAGGTGGCATTTTGTAGACATTATCCCATTTGAGTCTCCCAACAAGTCTGTGATTAAATGCCACAAAAGAGCTTTGAGACCTGTCCCCTTGTACCCACCCCCCTCCAGCAAAGGATTCATGGACAGGTTTCAAGGGGTTCATAAACTTGGATGGGAAAAACATAATGCCATCTTTCTTGTCATGGACTTCTAACTAATATGCAGCATTTCCTTCCAATCTTTACAAACATGGAGCTGAGAAGGGGTCCGTGGCTTTGCAGACTGACTGTCTAAGGAGTCCATGACACAAAAATGGGTGAGAACCCTTATATGTGGATTATGGTTCTCTAGTATTATTATTCATTGCTATTAGGATTATTAAGAGCTACAACGTATACAGAGTTTTAAGATTTGCAAAGTTCTTTACAAATATTGTCTCATTTGGTGCCCACAACACTGGGAGGCAGGAGCTATCATTACCCTCCTTCTACAGATGAGGGCAGCTAGGTGCCAAAGGATAGAGTCAGAAAGACCCCAGTGCAAATCCAGCCTCAGACACTTACTACTTGTGTGAGCCTGGGCAAGTCACTTAACTCTGCTTGCCTCAGTTTCCTCATCTGTCAAAAGAGCTGGAGAAGGTCACAGCAAACCGCTCCAGTATCTCCTCCTAGAAAGCCCTGAATGGGGTCATGGAGAGTTGGACACAACTGAAAAAAAACGACTAACAACAACATCCCTTCCTTCTTTCTCCTCTGTGTTACATCATTGTACTCTTCAGCCTCCTGACATGGGTATGGGTCAGGGCTCATCTCTGCCTCTGCAGAGCCTTCCTCTTTTTGTCACCCCCCAGAAGACATGTTAGGGTAAGTGGAGAGACTTAAGTTCACAAATCCAAGGATTCTGGTCATAAAGCATGAAGGGATCCCAATCTCTCTTTTTACATTTGAAGAAACTGAGGTCTGAAGAGGTCACCGGACACAGAAGAGGTCTCATAGACCAACCTCCCATTTTGCAGTAAGGGAAACTGAGGCTTGGAGGTAACCAGATCCTGTCTAGGGCTGGAAGGCTCCAAAACCATCCAGCCTACTCCCCTCATTTCACAGACAAGGCAGCCTCCAGGGAAGCTAAGATGGGAGTGGGGGGAGGGCAGAACACAGATAACTGGGCAGCTCTGCCTTGTCTCACTGATCATCAAAGAAAGAACAAGTGGACATAAGTAGGTATAGGAGGGATTGAGGGTAGACATAACCCAAGCCAATGGTTCTTCACTTCAAGGATGAGCGACCACTTTAGGGTCACCTAGCGGGTCATGTGGCTGGGACTAGAATCCAGATTCTCATGACTCCCGGGTCAACCAGGGCTTTGGCCATGAACAAAGAATGTCTCTGCTAAGGAGTCGTTTCAAAAGCCGTGACCTCATGGGGTGGGGGTGGAGGGGCTGGGCCATTCCTCCCACTGCCACACACCGTGCCCCCATCTCTGACTTCATCAATAGCTCATGAGCTAACCCTAACCCAAATCATCACCTGTCTCTCGGTGAGTGTCCTCTCCCAACTTAGCTATCCTGGTCCTTGGCCAATAAACACACAACATAATCTGTCACCTGCCTGAGCCTCTATTCGATGCTCTTCTAGCTTGGGATGGCTTGCTGGTGCTTGTCCTCCCTGACACAGCCTTCAAGAACCCAGAATCCCCTCTGCTCCATGATGGGGCAGCAACAGCCATCAGGCTCTGCCATGGCAGCCCAGGAACTGTCCAACAAAAAAAGAGACCCAATACCTTCCGGCCACCATGGCCTCTGGAGCAGGAAAGCAAATGGACTGCTTTGTGTTGGCAGTGGTAGGGCCCAGCACGATGGTGATTTCCCAGACCTTACATAGCTCCCCCCTGGCCACCATTTCCTCAGGTATGTTGTCTTCTCTATAAGCTCCTCAAGGGCAGAGGCTGTCTCTATTTTTGTATGAGCATCCTCAGCCTTTAGCACAATGCTTGGCACACAGTAAGCACCTAAGGGGGTGACCTCATGACCAAACAAGGGATACAGAGCATCGCAGAAGGTAAAATGGCCAATTTGGATGATATAAAATGTAAAAGGTTTTGTGCCAAAATCTCAAAACTATGCAGCTAAGTTAATTAGAAAAAATGTGTAGCAAGTTGCTCTGATAAAGGCTTCATTTATATATATATATATATGTATATATATACACATATACACACACATACATAAGCATATATATTATATATATACACATATACACACACATACATAAGCATATATATTATATATATACACATATACACACATACATAAGCATATATATTATATATATATACACATATACACACATACATAAGCATATATATTATATATATACACATATACACACACATACATAAGCATATATATTATATATATACACATATACACACATACATAAGCATATATATTATATATATATATACACATATACACACACATACATAAGCATATATATTATATATATACACATACACACACATACATAAGCATATATATTATATATATACACACATATATAATGTTTATGTAGAATTGATTCAAATTTACAAGAATAAGAACTATTCCCCAAATCTTCTCAAAACATACAAACAGGGCTGGTTGATTGGGGCATCCACCCAACTGAACTCTCTCAACATTCCCCCTCTAATAAACTTTAAAGTAAAGTTTCAAATCAAATTTTGGAGTGACAGAGCTAACAAAAACTTGGGCTGAGATATTTTTCTGACCTGAGAAAACTGAGGAGGTCAGCAGGAGGAGTCTGAGCCTGTCTGGAGGCCTGCCTGGAGCCCACACGCAGGACAAGGCAATAAGGGTTTCGGCAGCAGCAGCTTCAGGAGCTCTCAGGGCAGAGATGATAAGGGTGCGGGACCATGGGACCAAAAGAGATCATAGGGGACCCTTGGCTGGCACTGATTGGCACCTTTACTAGCATATGTAGTTCTGGGTCACACCTCCAAGGAGGAGAGGAATGCTGTCACAAAAGAGCAGGAGCCCTAGTCAACAGTTCTGAGACAAACAGGAGTGCTGGTGTGTGCCGGTGTGTGCAGCTCCAGGGACCCTTCCTTGGTTAAAACCAGGAGAGCAGTGACTTCATCTCTCAGGATCACACTGTCTTGGAAGCATGGAAAACTTGCAGACCCTGAGAACTAGCTCTGAAAAGAGCAACACAAAAAAGCCTGAAGCTGGGGACAGTGCCTCCCTATCCCCAAATGAGTAGAGCCCAACTTGAACATAAAACTCAAAGTCAAGAAGTAGGCTAGAAAAATGAGTAAACAACATTAACAAAAAGAATTTGACCATAAAAAGCTACTACACTGGCAGGTAAAACCAAGACATAAACTCAGAAGAAGACAACAACGTGAAAACAGCTATAGAAAAAGCCTCAAAGAAAAATGCTAATTGGACCCAAGCCCAACAAGAATTGCTGGAAGACTTAAAGAAATAAATAAAGAGTGGTAGAGGGAAAATGGGAAAAGAAATGAGAGTGATACAAGAAAATTATGAAAAGAGAATTAACAGCTTGGTAAAAGAGGCACAAAAATACTGAAGAAAAATAACACCTTAAAAAACAGAATTGACCTAATGATAAAAAGGCCACAAAAATTCACTTAAAAAAGTAGACTTGGCTGAATGAAAAAAGGTGTACAAAATCTCACTGAAGAAAATAATTCCCTAAAAATTTAAATTGGGCAAGTAGAAGGTAATGACTCCACAAGACAGCAAGAAACACTAAAACAAAGTCAAAAGAGTGAAAAAAGAGAAGAAAATGTACAATATCTTATAAGAAAAACAACTGATCTGGAAAATAGATAGCAGAGGGATAATTTAAGAATTATTGAAAGCCATGATCAAAGAAAAAGTCTAGACATCATATTTCAAGAATTATCAAGGAAAGCTGCCTCAATATCTTAGGTCCAGAGGCTCAAACAGAAATTGAAAGAATCGTCTGAAAGAATGATGCTAAAAGATCAAGGCAACTAGGTGGCCCAGCGGATAGAGTGCCAAGCCTCATCTTCCTGAATTCAAATCTAGCCTCAGACATTTACTAGCTATGTGACCCTAGGCAAGTCACTTAGCCCTGTTTGCCTCAGTATCCTCATCTGTAAAATGAACTGGAAATGTCAAACCACTCCAGTATCTTAGCAGCTCCTACATTAAAGGAATATGATATTCCAGAGGGCAAATGACCTAGGATTACAACTAAGAATCACCTACACAGCAAAGCCTAGTATAATCCTTCAGGGGAAAAAATGGATATTTAATGAATTGGAGGACTTTAAAGCATTCCTGATGAAAATACCAGAGCTGAATAGAAAAGTTGACATTCAAACTGACGACTCAAGAGAAGCATAAAAAGGTAGACATGAATGAGTAATAAGGGACTCGATAAAGTTATCTATATGGGAAGATGATACTTGTAACTCCTAAGAACTTTGTCATTATTAGGGCAGTTAAAAGAAATTTACATAGACAGAAGCCATGGCTGTGAGTCAATTATGTTGGAATAATCTAAAAAGGGGGTGGGATGAGAAAGAGGGATGCATTGGGAGAAGGGAAGAGGTAGAATGGGGCAACTTTTCTCACATAAAAGAGGCAGAAAAGAGCTTTTACAGTGGAAGAGAAGATGCGGGCAATTCTTGAACCTCATTCTCATCAGAATTGGTTCAGAGAAAGAAGAATATAGTGACACAGCTGTATATAGAAATCTAACTTACCCAATGGGGAAGTAGGAGGGGAAAGAGATAAGAGAAGGAGCGATGATAAAAACAGAGGACAGATTAAGGGGACAGTGGTCAGAAGCAAAACAGACTTTTGAGGAAGGAGGGGACAGAGAGAGGAAGAAACAGAAGTAAATGTGATGGAGAGAAACACCCAGTCATCCTAACTGTGAATGTGAATAGCATCAGCTCACCCATAAAAGAGAAGCAGACAGCAGAATGGATTAAAAACCAGTGACATACTTAGGACAGAAAGACACACAAAGAGTTAAAATACGGGGCTGGAGCAGACTCTAACACGTTTCAGCTGAACTCGAAAAAGGCAAGAGGAGCGATCAAGATCTCAGACAAAGCAAAAGCAAAAGCAAAAACTGTTGTTCAGCCGTTCAGTCATGTTTGACTCTTTGGGTCCCCATTTGGAATTTCCTTGGCAGAGATACTGGAGTGGTTTGCCATTGCTTTCTCCAGTTCATTTTACAGATAAGAAAACTGAGGCAAGCAGGGTGAGGTAACTTGCCCAGGGTCACACAGCTACTAAGTATCTGAGGATGAATTTGAACCCAAGTCTTCCTGACTCCAGGCCCAGCCCTCTATCCACTGAGTGACCTATCTGTCTAAACACAAAAAATGGACCTAATTAACAGAGATAATCAGGGAAAACACATTTTGCTAAAACGTACCATAGACAATGAAGTAATATCAAAAAATTTTACAGCAAGTTTCACTGATAAAGGACTCATTCCTCAAATATATGCTGAGCACAGAACTGAGCCAAGTTTATAAAAATAAGAGCCATTTGCCAATTGATAAATGGTCAAAGAATATAAACAGGCAGTTTTCAGAAAAATAAATCAAAGCTATCTATAGTCATATGAAAAAATCCTTTGAATCACTATTGATTAGAGAAATGCAAATCAAAACAATGCTGAAGTATGACCTCACACCTACCAGAAATGACAAATGCTGGAGGGGATGAGAGAAAAACAGGTATACTAATGAACTGCTAGTGGAGTTGTGAACTGGTCCAGCCATTCTGGAGAATAATCTGGAACTATGGCCAAAGGGCTACATAATTGTGCGTGCCCTTTGACCCAGCAACACCGCTGCTAGGGTCTATATCCTAAAGAGATCAAAGAAAAAGGAAAAACACCTATATGTACGAAAGTATTTGTAGCAGCTTTTTTTTGGTAGCAAAGAATTGGGAATTGGGGAATGGCTGAACAAACTGTGGCATATAATTGTCATGGAAAACTATTGTGCTATAAGAAATGATCAGAAAAACATGGCAAGGACTGTATGAACTGATGCAAAGTGAAGTGAGAAGAACCAGGAGATCATTGTGCACAGTAACAGCAATGTGGGAATGATGATCAACTGTGAAAGACTTGGCTACTCTGATCAAGACAATGATCCAAGACAATTACAAAGAATTCATGATTAAAGAAATACTCTCCACCTTCAAAGAGAGAACTAATGAATTCCAAGTGCAAATTTAAGTATAATTTTCTCACTTTCTTTATTTTTCTTGCTTTTAAAAATATGGCTAAGAAGAAAATATGTTTTACATGATTTCACATGTATAATTGCTATCACATTGCCTGCCTTCTCTGTGGATGGGGGAGGGAGCAGGGAAAAGGGAGGGAATTTGGAACTCAAAATTTAAAAAGAAAAGAATGCTAAACATAAATAAATAATAAAATGTAAACCATACACACATATATGGGGGGGGCAGTTGTCAAGAGAAGAAATTCAAACTATCAATAACCATGTGAAAACATGCTCTAGGCAAGCATAGTGGCCCCTAATCTCCAGAGGCCGGTGGATCCCTTACTTCAGCCAAGGAATTCTGAAGCTAGAGCTGAATCTGCTATCAACATGGTGAGGCCCCCAGTAGCAGAGGAGCTTTAGGCTGCCTAAGGAGGGGTGAACTAACTTAGATCTGGAAAAATGGAGCAGGCGAGAGCTTCCATGCAGATCAGTATTGGGTTGGGTGGCCCATTAAGTGACCACTGCACTTCCAGGCTGGTGAGGCAGGGAGACTCATTCTAAAAGAAACAAACTGAGTTGTTAATAATTAGAGAAATGTGAGTTAAAGAAATCTTGGGATGGCACTGCCCACCCATCAGATTAGCAAAGCTAACAGTAACAATGATGAAGATTATTAGCATTTATATGCCCCTTTAAGGTTTACAACATATTTAACCTATGTTAACTAATTTGATATTAACCAAAAAAGAAAACAACAAATGTTGGAAGAGCTAATGAATTGTGGGAGGAGCTGTGAACTGGTTCAGCAATTCTGGAAAGCAATTTGGAACCATCCCCGCAAAGACACTAAACTGACCGTAAAACCCTAAAGAGATCAAAGAAAGAGGAAAAGGACACATATGTACCCAAGAAATATTTATAGGTTGTACTTTTTGTAGTGAGAAAGAACTAGAAGCTAAGGGGTTAACCTTCAACTGGAGAATGGCCAAATTATGGTCTATCAGTGTAAGTGTACCGTAAGAAATAATCAAAGGGATAGTTTTAGAAAAACCTGTGAAGACTTGTATGAGCTGATACAGTGAAATGAGCAGAACAAGGAGAATACATAGTAACAATGTTATAAGACAAACAACTTTGAAAGACTGAAGAACTCTACCAATGCAATGGACCAGGCACAATTTCAGAGGACCCATGGATGCCAAGGTGATGGACCCAGGGTACAGAATGAGACATATTTTTGGACATGATCAATGGGGAAATTGCTTTGATTGACTATGAGATTTCGTACAAGGGTTCTCTTCTGTTTCAATGGGAGGAGGGAGAAGATAAAATTATATTTTGTTCATTGAAAAAAATAAAAGAAAAATTCAAATGCATTTCATGTGTTAATAAAGATAGAAAGTCAATCTGTCCAGAAAATCTAGGGCTGGAGCTATTGAGATTATTTGCTCCTGAACCCCCAGTATTCCCCAGGAACAAAAAGCAAACAACAGTGGTGGCAAACTGTCCCCTGCAGAGAAAATAAGGTGAAGGGAAGCCCCCAAAGCTAAGCAGCCATGGGATCATGAACACGTTTGATAACAGAGAGCCAGCAGTCTTTAATAACCGGGTTGTGCAGAACAGCTAAGCAGCTACCAATGAAAGCAAGGTGTTTTTGTGTGAGATACAGAGAACAGCCAGTAGAAAAGAGTGATGCCTATATGCAGACTCCTGCTACTAAGCCAGCTCCAGATCTGTCAGGGTGAGAGAGACCAGGCAGAGACCCTTGAAGCCTAGCTCGTCTACAACGTGACGGGACAGCTCGGGGCTTCACTGCCAACACTGGGGCCTGCCTGACAGATGAACATCACAGTGTCTCAAAGCTCCTAACACTCACCGCAAGGCTAAATGAGGCGAGCCAGACCACATCATTCCTGGCACACACATGCAACTGCTGGGCATGGCGACTTTTCCTGGAGAGGAACACAACCATGAAAATGTTTCCGTTGATCTCAATGTGGAATTATCTGCTGGAATCATCACTGGTCACTAGCCCAGTCTAAAAACAGAAGTCACCCTAAAGCACAGTCAGAGATAAGAATGGAGAGGGCGGCATGAGACACCTGGCCCCCCCACCAGATCCCTCTCACAACCTGCGACACACATGTACATCAAGTCCCCCTTCTGGGGCCATTCCAAAGATAGCCTGACAGAGGCCCATCTTTCCTGGCTGCGTTTGGCACATTCCATCAGGCCCTTTACCCCCCCTCTCCAAGAGGCCCACAGCCCAGGGCACAACCAGAATGCGTGAATGTTTACACAATTTCCCCTTGCTTCATCATTTCCTCCTCAAAGTTCTCTATCATGTCCCTCTTTCTCCATCTACACTAACTTCTCCAAGGTTTCAATTCAGGAAACTTTAGTGAGCACTAGGGCACTGGGGAGTCTTCTGGGGCTGCTTTTTCCTTCTTTACAGAGGACAGACTTGCCTCCTCCCACCCAGCCCAAGGGCAGAGTTTCTGAGGTCTACCTGCAATTAGGGCTGAGCAACGCTAGATATGGCAGGTCGCCTGATGGACACCTCCCCAAAAAGAAGTGCAAGCTGGAGGCTCACCCCCAAAGGCAGGGGGAGGAAGGGAGGTGAGAGTGACTAAGGATGACTTGAGCAACAATCATGTGTGGCATGGGTGAGAAGCTGCAGGAGCTTTGGGGTCAAGTGACCCAAGGCAGCTCTGGGGAAGGCCAAAACCTAACTTCAGAATGAGCTGCTGAGGAGGGTGGATTCTGAGAAAAGACTGTAGAGCCCGAATGAGGAGGAAGATTTTAGAAAGAAGCTTCATGAGACCAAATGTAGCCATGAGACTCGCTTGGGAAGGAATGGGCAGGGGGCACTTGTGAAGATGCTAGTTGGTGACTTACAGGAGCTGAAAGCCTAGCCCAAAGACTGGCCCCTGCTACAGGATGCTTTTTCTGATCCCTCCAAAATCAGTGTACTCCCTCATTCAGTCAAGTATGCATTAAGAGCCAAGTACAAAGCACAAAGAATGAACAATCCCTATTCACCAGGGGCTTCCATGCTTAGACAGAAGACAAAGACATGTATATGTACATACAAAGTAATTAAGTACAAGGCAAAGTGGGAGAGAGGGCAGCAGCAGTTTCTATATATTTGTATTTATTCAGTTTATTAATGCTAAATATATTTTTAATGTCGTCTCCCTTATTAGACTGGGAGGCCCTTGCTGGTAAGGATTGTTTCACTTCATATGTATATCTCTAGCACCTAGCACAAGTACAGGCACAAAGGGACAGGGGACAGGGACAGAAACTGTGATTTAATTAGGCTAGGATCCCGCTGGATAAGGAAACTCCCTCTACTAATGCAGGGAAGCACCTTCTCCACAACTTATGGCTCCACTTAGGCTAAGATACTTGTCCAGGGTCATACAACCTAGATGGGTCAGAAGCAGGTTTTCCTGACGTGGAGGCCAGCTCTCTGTCTACTTCGACATATTGCCCTTCTTGAGATGTCTCACAAAATTAAAAATTAAGGAACAAGATGAAGAAAAAAGAAAAAGAAAAAACCCAGTAACTGTGAAGAGAAGAAAGCTTCAGTTCTTCAGGAATCAGCACTAAGAAAAACTGGCTTGGAAAAAAATGGTAAAATGCCTCAAGATTACTGAGATATCATGAAGCCAACAAGAGGGTCCTGGAAAACATCGGGTTTAAGTTCATAACTTTAAATGGTGAAAGAGGCGTGGAGCCAAGATGGCGGCTGGAAAGCAGGAAATAGCGTGAGCTCCCCGCCGAGTCCCTCCAAAAACCTATAAAAAATGGCTCTGAACCAACTCTAGAACTGCAGAACCCACAAAACAGCAGAGGGAAGCAGGGCTCCAGCCCAGGACAGCCTGGATGGTCTCTGGGTGAGGTCTATCCTGCAAGGAGCTGGGAGCAGAGCGGAGCGGAGCAGAGCCCAGCATGAGTGGCGCGGACCAACCAGACCAGGAGCCAGGCGGAACAAGCCCTAGCACCCTGAATCAGTGAGCTGCAGCAGTTACCAGACTTCTCAACCCACAAACACCAAAGACAGTGGAGAAGGTTAGTGGGAAAAGCTGCAGGAGTGGAAGGAGTTCAGGGTTTGGCCACCGCCCCCGGGGCAGCGGAGGTGGGGCAGCTACAGAAGTACAGCTGCAGTTGCTTCCGGCCCCAGGCCCACCTGGTGGGAGGAATTAAGTGGCAGATCAGAGCAGGAGTGAAGAGCCTGCTGAAGATTCAAGTCCAGTCTGGGTTGGGGGTTCTTGGGGAAGGAGGAGTGCTGGTGCGGCAGAGCTGGCGCATCCCCCCAGACATGGAACATAGTTCTCTAAACTCTACAAGCAGTCATACCCCACTGAAAAACACAAGGGTCAAGTTAGTTGGCTGGGAATATGGTCAGGCAGCGAAAACGCACCCAGATTCAGTCTCAGACTTTGGATTCTTTCTTTGGTGACAAAGAAGACCAAAACATACAGCCAGAAGAAGTCAACAAAGTCAAAGAGCCTACAACAAAAGCATCCAAGAAAAACATAAACTGGTCTCAGGCCATGGAAGAGCTCAAAAAGGATTTGGAAAAGCAAGTTAGAGAAGTAGAGGAAAAATTGGGAAAAGAAATGAGAAGGATGTGGGAAAACCATGAAAAACAAGTCAATGACTTGCTAAAGGAGACCCAAAAAAATACTGAAAAATATACTGAAGAAAACAACACCTTAAAAAATAGACTAACTCAAATGGCAAAAGAGCTCCAAAAAGCCAATGAGGAGAAGAATGCCTTGAAAGGCAGAATCAGCCAAATGGAAAAGAAGGTCCAAAAGACCACTGAAGAAAATACTACCTTAAAAATTAGATTGGAGCAAGTGGAAGCTAGTGACTTTATGAGAAATCAAGATATTATAAAACAGAACCAAAGGAATGAAAAAATGAAAGACAATGTGAAATATCTCATTGGGAAAATCCACTGACCTGGAAAATAGATCCAGGAGAGATAATTTTAAAATTATTTGACTACCTGAAAGCCACGATCAAAAAAAGAGCCTAGATAGCATCTTTCAAGAAATTATCAGGGAGAACTGCCCTGATATTCTAGAGTCACAGGGCAAAATAGAAATTGAAAGAATCCACAGATCGCCTCCTCAAATAGATCCCCAAAAGAAATCTTCTAGGAATGTTGTCGCCAAATTCCAGAGCCCCCAGATCAAGGAGAAAATACTGTAAGCAGCCAGAAAGAAACAATTTGAGTATTGTGGAAACACAATCAGAATAACCCAAGATCTGGCAGTTTCTACATTAAGAGACTGAAGGGCTTGGAATACGATATTCCGGAGGTCA